>NC_138503.1:20852738-21337738 GCF_964252035.2 Podarcis erhardii
CGCCATGCTTTGAAGGCAGCGTGGATGGCCAACAGCTCTCTGTCCCATATGGTGTAGTTTTGCTCCGCCTTGCTGAGCTTTCGGGAGTAAAAGGCACAGGGTCTCCAATCTCCTTGGGAATCTTCTTGCAGGAGTACGGCTCCCACCGCTCTGTCTGAGGCGTCGGTCTCTACTCGCATGGGTCTGCCCAGATTCACGTGCAGCAGCTGCTCCTCAGAAGCGAAGAGGCTTTTAAGCTTCCTAAAAGAGCGCTCTGCCTGTTCCGTCCAAGCGAACTTCTTCTTTTTGGAACTGAGGGTGTCCGTGATTGCTGCTGTCTCCTTTGCAAAACCCCTGATGAATTTGCGGTAGAAATTGGCGAACCCGACAAATCTCTGGACCTCCTTCTGATTGCGTGGGCTCTTCCAGTCTAACACGGCGCGGACCTTGACGCTGTCCATGGCCAGCCCCTTGTCAGACAGCTTGTAGCCGAGGAAATCCACCTCCGTCACATCAAACTGGCATTTCTCCAACTTGGCGTAGAGCCTGTGTTCTCGCAGTCTCTGCAGGACCTCCTTCACGTCTCTCTCATGAGTCTCCTGCGATTCCGAAAAGATCAGGATGTCGTCGAGGAAACACACACACTTCTTGTAGAGGAGCCCCGCCAGCACGTGATGCATAAAGGCTTGGAAGACGTGAGATCCATTTTGGAGACCAAACGGCATAACTCTGTATTCATACGTGCCCAGAGGCGTGAACATGGCCGTCTTCCACTCATCGCCCTCCCGGATACGGATGAGATTATACGCTCCACGCAGATCCAACTTGGTGAAGATCTTCCCCTTCCGCACGGTCGCTAGGAGGTCATCAATCTTGGGCATGGGGAAGGCCTTGGGCTTGGTCATGGAATTTATGGCCCTGAAATCCACAATGAGTCTTTTCTGGGGCGTGTCTTTCTTCTTTACAAAAAACACAGGACTGCCCCCCACTGCTTTGGACTCCCGGATGAATCCACGCTTCAAATTATGCTCTATGAACTCCCTGAGTTCTTGCATCTCGTCCTCAGACATGGAATACAGCTTCGCAGTCGGCAGCTGCGCCCCCGGCAACAGGTCGATCGCGCAATCGTAAGGTCTGTGGGGCGGCAGCCGGTCAGCTTCCTTCTCGCAGAAAACCTCCAGGAAACTCTCGTACTTGCGAGGAACTGCCTGCGCCATGCCAAGTTGCAGCTGCTGCTCCGCCCCTTCCTCCTGGCTGGACTGGATACAATGTTGAGCACAGTACGATGAGCAAAAGGTGATCTGCCGTTGGTACCACGCTATCGCAGGACTGTGTCTCTCCAGCCAACTCATGCCTAGTACTATAGGCGTGTCCGACAGGCGGGTGACATTGAAGCTGATGACTTCTCTATGATGTCCAATCCGCATCTCCATGGGAGGCGTCTGTTGCACAACTTGTCCTCCCAGCAATTTCCTGCCATCAACCGTGACTACGTTTAGAGGCGTTGTCGCGGGCAGAAGCGCTATGCGATGCTGCTTGACGAACTGCACCCCCACAAAGTCCGCGTTGCTCCCAGAATCGATCGTGATGGGGACTTCCAGGGTGGTTCCGTTCGGCAACTGGAGTGTTGCAGTGAGCTGCACCGTTGGCTTGGGTGGTAAAGGGTCTGTACGTTGCAAAGGCACTGGGGACTGCTCTACAGATTCGCCTGGCTGAGCCCCAGCAGCTCTGCTTCCAGCCAGGCACTGTCGTTTCCCTGAGACTGCTCCTCTTGCATCACTTCTGCTGCCACTGTTGCTAAGGCTGCAGTGTGCTTCTGGGGCCTCTGGGGACACTCTTTCGCCATGTGTAGTGCACTGTCACAGATGTAACATTTCCTGGTCCCTCTAGGAGGCTTCGCCTTTACTGCACCGGATGCTGGAACTCTGGCTGTTGCCTGAGCCTTAGCACCACCAATTTCCATCGGTTCCTCCCCCTGCCGCGCCAGAGGCGAGGGATGTGCCTGGCTGAAGTCTCTGGGGAGAAAAGGAGGCGTCCTTGCCGGTGCACGCGCCTGGCGTCCCTCCTCATTGTGCCAAGGACGTTCTTCGTGGCGTACCCCTATTGCAAGAGCCCTCTGCACGACGTCCTCCAGGGTCTGAGGTCTGTCTCCCCTGGCAAGTTCATCTTTTATGGGGCCGCTGAGACCCTCCCAGAACAAATCTCTCACTGGTTTGCAGTGCTTCTCCCAGCCCAATACAGTCAGTAAGGCGAAAAATCGCGAATGATACTGACGCACAGTGGCTCTCCCTTGCCGCAACCCGTGCATTTCCCTGCGTGCAAGATCAAGATCCACGGTTGACTGGAAACAAGCATCCATCGCTTTAATAAATTCATCAGAATCGCGGCGGGCAGGGCCGTCTTCGCGCCACAAATTGCGCAACCAAGCTCGTGCCTCCCCATGCAAATGAGACACAATAAACCCCACTTTCTCCTCTTCATCTTTAAAGTCATTACGAAGCAAATGCAGTGCATACAAGACGTCTGCTCTGAAACTTGGGTAGTGCTTTAGGTTCCCATCGAAGTGGGTGACTAGACTGCCCCCCCGCCTTCCAAGTCCAATTCCCTCTGATCTGGACCCTGGGAACCCCTCCTTGCTAGCACGCTCCCACCTCATTTGCAGGTCCTGCCAGCGCTTCTCCACTTCATCACTCTTCTTCTGAGATGCAATGACTGCAGCGGTGAGTTCCGTAACTGCGTTGCGCAGTGTTGTCAGCTGTTCCTCCGCACTCATGGCTGCCACCGTTCGTGAGCTTTGCAAAAAAAAATTTTGCGTTCTATGAGAGGGGACTTACTGTCAGAGTCACCCGTGGTCCCAGCTCACAAGAGACCAAAGTCCACTCCAGCTTATGTACAAAAGCTTTTATTCAAGAACATCAGTAGCTTTAGATCCGAGGTCCGTGACCCTACGTCTGTTACCCTTAGACCGCTGAAGTCCCCTCTGACTCGCTCCCCCCTCGACACCAGTTTAAGAGGCTTGTACTGGTCCACCTCTTTCTCTCTTTCCTTTTCCGCAGGGTCTTTCTGCCCCCCTGTGTTCTCTCCCTTCGGGACTCTCCCGAGGCTGAATCCTCTGCCGCCTCCTCCCCCCTCCTTCGGGCTTTGGGACCAGGCTCCTCCCCAGGACTCTCTTCATTTCCGCGCGCCTCCCATTTTGAACTTGGCGCGCTTACGTTGCTCTTGACCTTCCTTTCGACAGTTACATTGCCCTCAATACTACTTTCCTCCCCTTCCGGCAGCACGTTTTGCCCTGATCTCCTTCCCCTCTCTGCTTCCTGTTCTGCTCCTTCTGACACACTGGTCACTCCTCCCCCCTCACTCCGTTCCAGCGGAGCAGCCGGTCTCGCTCTCCAACTCCCACTGGGGGTTCCCCCTTCCTTTCCCTGCTCCTGACTGCTTCCCCCTCTAGCTCCCCTTGGCTTGACCAGAGGGGCTCCCTTTTGGGAGTCCTCCGATTCACTGGACGGACTCATGGACAATCTTGGGTCATTGTCATCCTCTTCCTCGTCAGTCTGGAATCCTTCCCCCTCACTCTGCGTCTCTCTCCCTGAACCCCTGACAATAGCCTTCTTTCCTCTACTATGAAAAATCATAACAAGTGTATATCAGGTGTAGCCAAAATGGTGCCCTTTAGATGTTGAGGAGTATAGCATCAGTCCCAGCCAGCATGGCAAAAAGCCAGGGATGATGGTAAGGTAAAGGTAAAGGGACCCCTGACCGTTAGGTCCAGTCATGACTGACTGGGGATGCGGCTCTCATCTTGCTTTATTGGCTGAGGGAGCTAGCGTACAGCTTCCGGGTCATGTGGCCAGCATGACTAAGCCGCTTCTGGTGAACCAGAGCAGCGCACGGAAACGCCATTTACCTTCCCGCCGGAGCAGTACCTATTTATCTACTTGCACTTTGACGTGCTTTTGAACTGCTAGGTTGGCAGGAGCAGGGACCGAGCAATGGGAGCTCACCCCGTTGCGGGGATTCGAACCGCTGACCTTCTGATCGGCAGGTCCTAGGCTCTGTGGTTTAACCCACAGTGCCACCCGCATCCTAAGGGATGATGGTAGTTTTAGTCAAAAACATCTGGAGGGCACCATGTTGACTACTCTTACTCTTACATTCTTCTGCATGGTTAGCTTGGTTGTCCGATTCCCCCCATAACCTATACATGCGGCACAACAGCTGTAGAAAATGAGAGCTACTTTATACTAAGAGAGAATGCGCAAGCTTACCAGCATGAGCCACATTAAGCCTGGCAGGTGGGTGAGCCACCTACTTGCATCATCCATTAATTCCTAAATGCTCCCCACAGAAGTTACTTCTTCTCTGAAACCAACCTGCTTTTGAGAGCACCAGAGGACCCTTAAATGTCTGGCTAGCCAAGGTGATTGTGTTCTGAGTGGGACCCATTTATCCCATCACTGTCAGGCATTCCCCACAAACGGCACACTGCTCTTCTCTTCGGGCTTCTGCCTCGCCATTTAGCTCGTGCAATCAGGTCCTGAGAGTGGACAATCAGCTCTCCACATTTGAGCCACATTATTAGCAGGAAGCGGTTGCAAACTCCAAATGTAACAAGAATCCGATCTCTTACTTATTCTGCATACAGACACATCCGTTTCTTACTGGCCCAGTCTCCTGTGCTTCTAAAGCAGGACCGTGCAGAGCTTGTTGGAGGCCCAGGGTAGATGTCTTTTTAGAATAAAGTTATAAACTCAAACAAAAAAGCAGTCTGTCCCTGGCAGGGCCTTCTAACCAGATTAGCCCTCCAAGACCTGGGGCAAGTGTACCCAGCTGAAACTCTCTCTTCTACACTGGCCTATCTAACACCAAGTGGGCACACAGGATTTTAGGAGGTGAAGCTCCTACTACTTAGGTCTATTCAAGGAGGAGGTTTTCCCTGCTAAATGTCAGCATGATGGACTGCAAAGGCACAGGAGTGGTACTCAACATACGATTTTAATGCTATTGTTTTACTGTATATTTTTATTTTTTTTAAAAAAAAAATATTTATTAAAGTTTTAAAGGTTACAAAAAGAAAACACACCAAGTTAAACACAAACTTGTAAAAAACAGAAAAATAGAAAAATAGAAACAATTAAAAAAGAACAAAAAAACAAAAAAAAACACAACAAACCTTCCCATAACTTATCTTTCATTTGCTTGTTTCCTTGACCTCCTCACACCTCCCTTTTTGTATTCTAGTTCAGTTAGCTATTTCAACAAATCCTTTCCATCCTTCCCAATTTTTATCCTATAATTTATCTTAATAAAATGTAACTTTACCTTTCCTCCTTTCATCCATTAACAGTCTATTTTTACTTAGTCCTTTATAATATTTCTGCTAAAGCCACATAACTTCATTCCAGCCTCCTTCTAACATTCCTTAATTTTACAATGTTTCTGTAAATAAACTTTAAATTTCTTCCAATCTTCTTCCACCGACTCTTCTCCCTGGTCTCGGATTCTGCCAGTCATTTCCGCCAGTTCCATGTAGTCCATCACCTTCATCTGCCATTCTTCCCGGGTGGGTAGATCTTGTGTCTTCCAGTACTTTGCAATAAGTATTCTTGCTGCTGTTGTAGCATACATAAAGAAAGTTCTATCCTTCTTTGGCACCAATTGGCCGACCATGCCCAGGAAAAAGGCCTCTGGTTTCTTCAGAAAAGTATATTTAAATACCTTTTTCATTTCATTATAGATCATTTCCCAGAAAGTCTTAATCCTTGGGCATGTCCACCAAAGGTGAAAGCATGTACCTTCAGTCTCTTTACATTTCCAGCATTTATTATCGGGCAAATGATTTTTGCAAGCTTGACTGGTGTCATGTACCACCTGTATATCATTTTCATTATATTCTCTCTTAAGGCATTGCATGCCATGAACTTCATACCTGTGGTCCATAACTGTTCCCAGTCAGCCATCATAATATTATATCCAACATCTTGTGCCCATTTAATTATAGCTGATTTCACCGTTTCATCCTGAGTGTTCCATTTCAACAGCAAGTTGTACATTCTTGACAAGTTTAATGCTATTGTTTTACTGTATATTTTTATGGGTGGTATTTTAATTTTGATGTTTATGCTGTTGGCTTTTATACTTGTAAACATCTTAGAATTATGTAAAAAAATTATTATTATTATTATTATTATTATTATTTACTACTACTACTACTACTCCCTCATCACCTCTAATTGCTTGCTGTCTAACTTTCAGCAGAAGTAAAACATGGGATAAACTTTTAAAGTTGGACTTTTAAAATAATTTTTTACATGGAACAATGCTTCTTTGTTATTTTGACTGAAGAGTAGAGATGGCAAGTCTGTCGAAAACTGATAAGAGAGAGAAATAGAAATTGACAGACTTGCCCAACAATTTAGTTCTCCACATATCCACATCACTTTGCAATTTTATTTTATTTTAAAAAGCCTTGTGAAAATTATTAGCATTTTAGTGTGAATTTCTCCCAATATACTTAATTAGCATGCATCTTTTCCTAATGTAAATATTTTAGCAAAGCATATTTCCCCTAATATTTCCATATCATAATGCATGTTAATGCACTCTTTACCCTGGTGTATGCATTTTTACATACATTCTTTTGCTAGAGTACTGCATTACAAAATTCAGAAAAGTGCAAAGTTCAAAGGGTGGCTGTGTTTCAGTTCACCTATTGTTTCAGAATGTGCAGATTGGGTAGCCTCACTTCTGAATGGGAACTGAATTGAATTTCTCCCCCACCCCTACAGAAGAACTAGTGCTACTATCATTGCTAGCTTTTCAGTCTGCCACTGTTAACTGTGTCCTTTTTTAGAATGACTTGATCTACAGACATTAGCAGGTAAAAAAAAACATTGATTCCAAAACTGTTTCATTTCCAGCTGATTTCTGCTGTTCAAACCACTGTCAAGAACACATCAGAAGGCATTTTTCTTCCTGGGAGAGTTGGTTATACAGTGGTACCTCAGGTTAAGTACTTAATTCATTCTGGAGGTCCGTTCTTAACCTGAAACTGGTCTTCACATGAAGCACCACTTTAGCTAATGGGGCCTCCGGCTGACGCCGCGCCGCCGGGGCACGATTTCTGTTCTTATCCTGAAGCAAAGTTCTTAACCTGAAGCACTATTTCTGGGTTAGCAGAGTCTGTAACCTGAAGCGTATGTAACATGAAGCGTATGTAACCCGAGGTACCACTGTACTATATTCAGTGCAACTTTGTTTGGAAATGAGAAGAACTGGTGCCTGTTCTATTGTCACTGACATTATGGAAGTATATCTGTAAGGCTCATCTACATACTTGTTTACAGCAGTCGCTGCTGCTCATGCTTCCCGATTCCTTGAGGTGAAGAGTCTCCCATTTGTCACCGAAGTCAGCCACAGAGACCTTAAGCCGCTTTCTGTTCAGACAAGTTAATCAGGTGCTCCTTGTCATCAGAGTCGTCTTGGGAAGATTCATGAGACCCTCGTACGAGCCGGGTAAGAAAATATACTGGTGTCCATGTTCCACACCATTTTGAAGTTATTTCTGGAAAGCCAATTTCAGCACTCCTCGAGATTAGATGGGCAAGTCAGAGATGGAGAGAGGGAAAGAATCCAGGCCTGTGCTTTGTGAGTGGCTCGCTGAGTGAAAAGTTTCCCTGCTGCAAAATTCCTGAGCTTTTTTTCTGCACTTGCAAGTGGTCTGTGCTTTTAGCAGGTAGTTCACAGGCAGAAACCCAGAAGGTGAAGCCTTTATCATCATCACTCTCTGCCCTCCAGCATGATCCACCTGAGGTCAGCCTGACCCTTTCCAGAACAGAGGCAGGATTTCAGTCAAGTTCATAACGAACTATTACGGACCTCTGGGTAACGGGGGGGAAGAGTATTAAAGGCTAACTATTTGTTAGCAGAAGTTTTAGCCATCTGAGCGCCATTTTGTAGACCATCTGCTTAACACCCTCAGCCTCACCTTTCTGATCAAATACCTGGGAGAGGCCACTTTTGATTGGGGGGGGGGTATTGTTCTGGTGTTGTCATCTCTTTTATGCTATAAACTGGAAGGCCTGAAGCAAAACTTCAATTGCTCCAATACCTGAGTAAGACCTGCTCAGGAATGTGGGGGGGGAGAGAGAGAGAGAATCCTGAGGTGGTAGAATGGACTGTACCATTTCAGACTTCAGGTGAGAGGAGGAGGAATAACATATATTTTTTTAAAAAAAAAAAATCCCACTTGTTGTTTTAGAAACATCTTTCCGCAAAGTAAAAAAAACATGTACACGCAGGTCCTGCTATCCAAACACTCATTATAGAAAAATTCACTTATCCAAACACAAGGAATGAGCACACAAACCTCGCTATACACACTGTAGATTCAGTTATCCAAACATCTGGAGCTGCATGTGGTACTGTAAACAAATAAGCAGCCTTAAACAAGCCTTACTTTTTGTGTTGGAGATGAAAATGCTTGCGGGTTGGCAATCTTTTGGGGCTTTGAAAAAAGGGGGTGTCAAGGGGGGGTGCCATGAGTAGTGCACTGAGGCACTGGCAAATGTCCAGATATGTGGACAGTGGACCTACAACTTCCAGCTTCTTAGGTTTTCCCTTTATGAAACAGCACCTTTATTTATTTGAGAAATTTCTATACTACCCTCCTGCCATACGACCAAGGTAGTTTACATAAGAACGGAACAAAATAAAGAGTGCAAATTACAAAGCCTGGAATCATAACAATATAATTCGCATAGATTGAGAAGGTTTCAATTTGTTGAGAGACCGCATTTAGCTCATAGTGGTCCACCTCTGGAGAATAAGAAATGGATATTTTACAGGTCTTTGACACAGAGTTCTACATCTTTAGAATTACACACCAATCTCTCAAGTTACACAGCTCTTGAGATCAGAAGCAATAAAAAACCTCTTCACCTGAGGCAAGTTTAACAGCAGCTTTTCTTATTTCTTTAAAAAACAAAACAACCAGTGCTTTTAGCATTTCTTGCTACCTCAAGCAAGTTATCACTGATTTGGCATCAGATGCAGATTGTGTGTCAAGTCACTGCCAAATAATGTAAGAAATATATCCATATATTATTATTTATTATCAGCGTTATTTATTAGATTACCGTATTTTTCGCTCTATAACACGCTCCAGACCATAACACGCACGTAGTTTTTAGAGGAGGAAAACAAGGAAATAAATATTCTAAACGAAATAGTGGTTATATGATTTTTGTGGTTCATGCTGTGGCCACAGACATGTGATCTGACAGTGAGTTTGGAGTAGCCCAATGCAAAAATCCTGAGGATCCATGTGGATCCATGCTTTGTAACCACGGAGGAGGAAAGGAAGGGGAACCATGGATCCTCTGCTCACGACTGCAGCAGATCCCCCCCGCCACCCGCAGGCATTCGCTCCATAACACGCACAGACATTTCCCCGTACTTTCTAGGAGGAAAAAAGTGAGTGTTATGGTGCAAAAAATACGGTATATATTGTTGACATGCTGAAATGGCTTCTAATAGGAACCAAGAGGAAAACAACTTTATAAAGACTGGGGGAAATTGCAGATTATCTTAAATGTTATTGTAGACAGGATTAACTTAAACCAAACAGTTAATGTTAAACAATAACTAGGGAAGAATTGTTAATAGGAGTATTGAAGGAGATGCAGTGTTATAGATTAAAAATTATAAGAAACCGTAAAGGGGATGAGGGGAAGTAAACATACATATATTTGTTGCAAAATATTGCATTGTATTTATGTAGAAAACATCTAAAAAATTGAAAAATAAAATGTATATATAAAAAATTATCCTCCTCCCCCCCAAAAAAGGCTTCTAAAAATCTTTTTGCAAATAAAACAGGAATTAAAGCTAAACTTGTGCATAAAAGCAGTGGCTTTTATGTTGTGTGAAAGCTCAGATATAATGCAGATATTAACCGTTAGGGAAACATAGGGCAAATGGAATAAACTGCTGTGTGGATGCAGCCTTGTGTTATATTTTGGTGTATTTCTGGAAGTGGCTTTTGTGTTAAAGCTCAAATATAATATGGAAATAAATAAGAAAAGATTGGGGAAATAGAATAAACAGCTGTGTGAATGCAGCCACACTCAGCTACAGTACCCATAATCAAATGCAGAAAGTCAAAAGATGCAGTGTGTGTGTGTGTGAGAGAGAGAGAGAGGGGGGGGGGGACTCATCTACACAGCTGCAAATAAAACATTTTTAATGTGTTGTAAAGTGCAATATACAAATGTGACACTAGATGGCAAAAGTGAGCAATGAAAAATTCCATGTATTTTTCAAAAAAAAAAAAAATTAAAATATCAGTTTCACAGCTTTTTTATATGTGTGTAGATTCCACCAGAGTCTTGTGCATTCTTACGAAATGGAAATGCTACAACTCAGAACACCATCTCTTAATCTGTAGCATTTATCTCTAGTCATCTGGCAACAACATTTTTCAAATACAGAAGTAATATATACAACTGAGGGAAATGAAACACTTTCTCACTCAATTTCTTTGGTATGTAAAATGAAAGGAAAAGATTTGTTTCTCTGTGTTAAATGCCTTGCCAGTTCTGTTTATATTGACCCATTCGTTATCTGTTGGTGTAGTTTAACTGTGACATCACTGAGGATTATTTTCCTCCCTGCACAGCATGATTTTCTCATGAGGTCCAGATAGCTCTGTTGTCCAGCCCCACAATGAGAATAGCACTGTAACAAGGTTATAATGTAAAGCACTAAGCAATTAGCTGGCAGATTTACCTCTCTGTCTTAAAAGGATTTTTATTGCTTAATCAATCTCAAGCAATTTATAAACAAGACTGGGGTTTTACGGTGGAACATAAATCTGCCGTATTTGCTTCCCGGATAGAATGGGAGGGTATGTGCGCAAAGATCTAAATTTCAAGGCGACATTTTATCAATTAAAAACTTTTAAAAAAAAAACTCTGTAAGGGGTAAAATTCAAAAATAGCAGCTATCCCAGGGAGAGAAAATAGAGAATTGACTTATTAGGCCACACCTGGGTATTTGCAATGACTTCCAGGTACACAGTTTCTTGAGAGCGCTGAAACATTGATTTACAGTGCAATTCTATACATGTCTACTCAGAGGCAAGTACATTTCAGTTCAATAGTGTTTACTCCCAGGAAAATGTGTATAGGATTGCTGCCTTTGTCCTGGATATCCCTCATGTAGTGATGCTCCTCTTTTAATAGAGTGAGTAATGCTTGTCCTTGTTAATATATTATTGGATAAGTATTTTAGAATCAAAGAAATATTGAGTTGTAAGGGAGTGGTCCACCCTGTAGAACGCCCTCCCAACAGATGTCAAGGCGATAAAGAACTACACAACTTTTAGAAGACATCTGAAGACAGCCCTGATTTGGGAAGTTTTTAAGGTTTGATGTTTTATTGTTTTTCTATACGTGTTGGAGGCTGCCCAGAGTGGCTGGGGCAACCCAGCCAGATGGGTGGGGTGTTGTTGTTGTTGTTGCTGCTGCTGCTGCTGCTGCTATCACTATCTAAATTAGGGGCCATCGCTGTCTTTTGGGCAAGCAAATTCCATAGCATAAGTACTGTATGCCCTGTGCAAAGAAGTACATCATTCTGTTTGTCCTGCATCTTCCAACACCAGCTTGATCCAGCAGAGTCTTTTCATGATTCTTATGTGGTTCCATTTATGAGCTTCCCATAGGTAAAGGTAAAGGACCCCTGGATGGTTAAGTCCAGTCAAAGGTGATTATGGCGTTGCGGCACTCATTTCGCTTTCAGGCCAAGGGAACCAGCATTTGTCCACAGACAGCTTTCCGGGTCATGTGGCCAGCATCTCTAAACTGCTTCTGGTGCAACGAAACACTGTGATGGAAGCCAGAGCGCACGGAAACGCCGTTTACCTTCCCACTGCAGCAGTACCTATTTCTTTACTTGCACTGGCATGCTTTCGAACTGCTAGGTTGGCAGAAGCTGGGACAAAGCAACGGGAGCTCAGTCCGTCGTGTGGATTAGAACTGCCGACCTTCTGATCAGCAAGCCCAAGAGCTTCCCATAGGACTCTGGTTTACTACTGTGAGAGCAGGATAGTGGGTTACATGGGCCACAGGCCTGATTCAGCAGGCTCTTCTTATATGGTTGGGTTTCAGCTCCCATCACTCCCAACCTCTATGACCAATGTTGAGGGTTAATGGGAATTGTAGTCCGCAATATCTGGAAAACCATGGGCCCCTCATCCATGCCACAGACACTTAGCGGCGACAGTGCACAAAACAACAATTAATACCTCTTTGATGCCTGAAGAAACAAAGAATCTGGTCAGAAAAACGGCATCTGTTGCTCGGGAAACCCTAAACCTTTAAGAACATAAGAATGTTGGTCAGAAAAGCCTGAACCTTTAAGGAGATTGAATGGTGCCACACTTGCAATCCAGGCTTCGGTTCTTGATGCCACATCACCAAAAGAACTTTGCAATTCTAGAAAAGGTACAGGAATGGGCCGCTAATATGGGCCTATTTAGTTTAGGCATGAAAGCAGACAAAACAGAGGTTCATAAATGTATGCATTGTGTGGATAAAGAAGACAGAGGTGCTTTACTAAAGTCAGAACCTGGGGTCAACCAATGAAGATGAATGGTAGAAGATTCAGGAGAGGGAAAAGAAAGTATGCCAACAAACAGTGCAGAGTTCAACTCCTGTTAAATCTCTTTGGGATGTTTTATAGTACGTGATTCATAAATGAAATAAATGAACAGGCTAAGGAATTGACTCCAACATGACCGCCAACTTTAGACTATTTTTAAACGGGATAAGAGAAATTCATGGAGGAAAAGACTACCTAGAGCTACTAGATCATGGGCATCCACAGGAGTTTTTCTTAGGTGGGAGGCAAAGTAAGACATTGAGCAGGCTCATTACTCACCAAAAACGTATGAGCAACGCCTATACTTTTTGTCTTATGACTCAGGTTCTACAAATGGTGGAAACTCTCTCTTTTTTTAATGGAATTATGGTTTATCTGGTGGAGGCTATTCCACACTTAGGACACGGGTGGTGCTGTGGGTTAAACCACAGAGCCTAAGACTTGCTGATCAGAAGGTCAGCGGTTCGAATCCCTGCGACGGGGTGAGCTCCCATTGCTCAGTCCCTGCTGCTGCCAACCTAGCAGTTCGAAAGCACGTCAAAGTGCAAGTAGATAAATAGGTACCGCTCCAGCGGGAAGGTAAACGGCGTTTCCGTGTGCTGCTCTGGTTCGCCAGAAGCGGCTTAGTCATGCTGGCCACGTGTCCTGGAAGCTGTATGCTAGCTCCCTTGGCCAATAAAGTGAGATGAGTGCCACAACCCCAGAGTTGTCCGCGACTGGACCTAATGGTCAGGGGTCCCTTTACCTTTACCTATTCCCCACTTACTCACCACTATAAATGCCCATGTTCAGGATACCAGTGACTAGGGAACCACAGTGGGAAAAGGGCAACTGACCTCATGTATTGGTTGTAAACTTCCCATAGGCATTTGGCTGACCCCTGTGGAAACAGGACATTGGGCCAGAAAAAAGCTTTGGTGTATTCCACCAGAGCTCTGCTGATGTTCTTCTGCCTTTTCAGCCAGGAACACTCTCATGAAGCATCTGCAGCGTCACCTCTCTCTATTTCCACACACACACCTTCAATTCCCCCCCAAATCTTCCTCTTCATCCTTTGGCTTAATCCCACCTTGCACAACAGGAATGAGGGACTCCTGGGCCAAATTAGGTCCTGCAGTTTCCCTGCAGACCAAGGCTACCTGCCCTACACCTGCCATTTTATGTGAGCTAGGTGGAGATGGCAGCTGGAGCACCTGTGCAACTGAGTTTTCCTGTAGGGAACTCAAGCATGCAGCTGATCTCTGCCTATGCTGGGTGTTGTGCTGAGCCACAGGACTGGCAAAGCCCTTTGTGCTACAGTTCCCAAGCGCCCCACAACCAGCTGGATGCCAGGTACTTCGGAAGCACAGTGCAGGGGACTTTGGCAGATGGCTGGGATAACCTGCCTGTCAATCATCTGGTGTCATGTGATTGACAGGTATGTTGTCCCACCCACCTGTCAAAATTAGTCCGCAGAGATCTCTGTCCCACCAGGCCAAAAAGGTCCCATAGCTCAACAATGTACCACGTGCTGGAAATGTAAAAATATTTTATAAAAAAAAAACTTTGGGGAAATTATTTATAATGAGCTAAAGAAAATGTTCAAATTAACTTTCATCAAAAAACCAGAAGCCTTCCTTTTAGGTATCATGGCTGCAGACATTCCAAAGGAACTAAGGAAGGAATTCATGTATGCAACCACTTCCCGTGAGAAAGCTGATAGCCAAAGGGTAGAAAGGAGATAAAATACCAACTAAAATGAGTGGCAGGTGAAATTATTTGAATATGCAGAATTGGCAAATCTGACAGAAAAAATTAGGAACCAGACAAACCAAAAGTTTAACAAAGAATGGGATATATATAGATTATGTTTAAAAGAACATTTTTCACATACGAAATCTTTGACATGCTTTGATTAACTTCTGCAGTGTTATATGCTACAAAGATTATAGATAATTTATGGTATGGTGAGTTAAAAGTCATACAATATGCAATCAACAAGGAAACGAAGGACCCATACTGAGGAAGACAGACAACTCAACGTACGGAAGAACCTTATTTTATATATAACATTTTCTTTGTATTTGATGTGATTTGTTTCTTCTTTTGTTCATTTTGTGGTGAATGGATTCAATATTTAAAATCAATAAAGATTAAATTGCCAAAAAAAGAAGGTTCCATAGCTGTGCTGGATAGAAGCTGAATCTAAGTATGTACAACTGAATTTGTGTGCATTATTCCTCAAAGTACCATTGCCTTACCCTCCTTTTCTTCTGCTTTTCTTGATCTTGTCAAAATTTAGATTGTAAGCTGTTCTAGGCAGAGACCTAGCTTTTTCTTGTGTTTTCTAAAGGTCTGCATATGCCAAAGGCATGCCGTAACTGTTGTTAACAGTTCAGAAGTCTCCTGTTTTTAAAAGTCCAAAGCAATTAAACGGCCATAAAAGCATCTGTTCCAGCTGTCAAAAGAGAATACGACAACTTCATTATATTGCATTGCATAAGTAATTTCTCCTCTCCAAAGGATTCCCAGGACAAATGCATTTAGTCCTTCACTGGGGCACCTTTTCAATTAATCACCTGTCAGCCAAAAGTTGTCCATCAACTGCCAGGCAGCAAATCGAGCGCATGCTTATGAGGGCTAAGGAAATCCCAGGTGACTGCTCACATAGATGTCTAGGAACACAACCTCATTTCTTATTGCAAGAATGGGAGGGAGACCATCTCTGCATGATTTAAAGGGCCTAGTTCTGGAGATAGACTAAATTGAGGGGATTATGCCCACAAAAGCACATTCTAACAGTGCTTTTGTGGTTGCATAATTCTAACTCATTATAGCAGTGGTACCAGCTTGCATAAAAGTGTCCGTCCCCCCATCTCTCTCTCTTTCACTCACACACACACACCACTTTTAAATAAAGTTATTTGAGCCTACAGTCTGCAGACTTGAGACACAGAGCAATGTAACAGCTTAGAATAGCCATTCCGCATTTAGATCTAGTGCTGAGCCAACAGTTCACCAAACAGAACTTTTGATTGCATTGGGGAGCTGCGGTTCCTAGTAATACAGGAGTGTTCTCTGTAGCCTTTGGGGGATTGGGTACACTCTTTTTTTGGGGGGGGGACAACATTCACCAGCATTCCTGCAGCCTCCCTTTCATTCACAATGTCAGGGAGCCAGCCAGCAACAAATCACATGGAGTACATGAAGTTAACTCTTTATTAGCAGAAACCAGGCCATCCCAGGGGAGCCAGCAATTTTCATATACATATTTCAGATATAAAATCTTATTTCATACACATTTTTCACCTAATATACTCTCTCTTTTTTGGCAAAACAATTTCCCCCGATGTAATGGATTTTCATATGTTATTTTCACTGACATATGAATTTTTGTATACCTTACTGTACTTGCACAACTCAGAGAAACACAAATTGTGGAGGAAACCTGTGTTTCAGTTCACATATCACTTCAACAAGTGAATTAGGTAGATATGCCTTTAAATGCAAACTGAATCGAATTTCTCTTTACCTCCTCCACACACACCCAAGTAAATGGGGTTAGAATTGTAGCCTAAGTCATCTGTATTCCCTCCTCACAAAGAAACTGAACCCTGCATTGGCGGTCACATGGGAAAGTGCATAATGGAACAATCTGCTTATTCTCTGCAACCTCAACTACAGAGATCAAGGCCAGACATTCAGAACCCAAGTTCCCTGCTTTTCAGCAAATCATCTACTTCAATTATTTTTTTTTAAAACACACATCCTTTGAGATAGCCTAGGGGAGTTTTCAGATAGATACAAGTGCAAATTAAGATAAAGCTGTATGTATAGATAGAGGTGTAGATAAGCAGATACAGATTCCAATATAGAGATCTGCAAGTGTGTCGCAGAGCCTGTGGGCCATTATGTATTGAATGAGCTATGTTCCGTGCAGTGACTGTACGCAAGGCTCTCGCTTTTCAACACCTAATAGGAACAAATGTATATTCACACAGTTCACTGATTTAACAGCTCTTAGCGTTTTTGATGAATAGCCCATTATATTTTCAATTCCTAGACTTTTATGGCAAAAGGTTGGTGGGGGAAGGGGAGTCAAGAGCCAGCAACTCACTGGCTTATACCTTCCAAACTTGGCAGATAAACTCTGCATTGCCCCCCGATTCAACAGCAGGGGGGGGGAATCTAAGGCAGGAACATATCCCCAAAATAAAAGGATGGGAGAATAAAATATTTGCCTGCGCAATGATGTCTAAATTAATACAAGATATAGGATTAAAGCAAGGAATACAGAAAACTAATATACATACATAACTGATTACTTTGTATTAACTATTGGAAAAAACATAGGACAAATCAATATATATTTTATGTATGTTTTCTTTATTACGATTAAGCTATTAACATCAAGAACAGTAAATAACTTTTATGAATCTGATCACAAAATAACATCATCCTTCTTTACTCCTTTATCATTGTATGCGTACTGTAGAATTTTTTTTAATGCAATTAATAGCCTAGTGTTTGCACAAACATTCTTATTAACGCAATGCAGTAGTTTTCATAAGAACATAAGAACCACCTGTTGGATCAGACCAGTGGCTCATCTAGTCCAGCCAACCAGTGGCCAACCAGATCCCTAGGAGAAGACACAAAATAAGACCCGAGACCATTCTGCCCTCTTTTGGTTTCCAGCAACTGGTATTCAAAAGCATTGCTGCATCCAACTGTAGAGGCAGAGCATAGCCATCACGGCTGGTAGCCATGGGTAGCCTTTTCCTCCCTGAATTTGTCCAATCCTCTTTTAAAGCCATCCTAGTTGGTGGCCACCACTGCTTCTTGTGGGAGTGAGTTCCACAGTTCCACTATGCACAGCTTGGAGAAGTACTTTCCTTTGTCTTCCAATGATCAGCTTCATTGGATGCCCACAAATTCCAGTGTTGTGAGAGAAAGAGAACATCTTTTCTCTATCCACTTATGCTGAGTTGCGCCCATGGAAATAATGAGACTCCTTGTAATTCCCTAATCAGAAGCAGTGGATGTATGGTCCTTAAAGGTCCCGTAGCTCGGTGGCAGAGCACATGTGTTGCATGATAAAGGTCTCAGATTCGATCCCTGGCATCTCCAGTAACAGGTTGATCTCTGCCTAAGGTTCTGGAAGGGACGCGGGTGGCGCTGTGGGTTAAACCACAGAGCCTAGGACTTGCTGATCAGAAGGTTGGTGGTTCAAATCCCCACGACGGGGTGAGCTCCCATTGTTCAGTCCCAGCTCCTGCCAACCTAGCAGTTCAAAAGCACGTCAAAGTGCAAGTAGATAAACAGGTACCACTCCAGCGGGAAGATAAACTGCGTTTCCGTGCGCTGCTCTGGTTTGCCAGAAGCAGCTTAGTCATGCTGGCCACATGACCCCGAAGTTGTATGCCGGCTCCCTAGGCCAGTAAAGCGAGATGAGCGCCGCAACCCCAGAGTCGGCCACGACTGGACCTAATGGTCAGGGGTCCCTTTACCTTTACCTAAGGTTCTAGAGAGACACAGCCAGTCCGGGTGCCTGATATGATTGGTCTGATCTGGTTTACAGCAACTTCCCATTTCTTTAGGGCAGTTTGCCCATCACTGCCAGGGCAGCTATCCTGGAGACAGCAGCTGGTTCCACAGGTGAGTCAAACAGATGGATTTGTAGCTTGGTCTGAGTTTCCCAACCAAAGTCCAAAATCAGGCCAAAATCAGACCACTGGTGCCAGATGACGGTGCACAGGTGAGTGGCAACAGCTCTGACCCTTGCAGCAGAATGTCTCACACCAGATCACTCCCTTGAAGCAAGGAGAACCCCAATGGAGACAGGGAATAAAGACTTTGATCCTCCTCTTAAGCCACTAACACTTGTTTGCTACAAACCCACATGCCCCGTAGGCCATTTTGAACATGTTTAGGGCCCATTTCATGTGATGTGCTGCCCAGGTCTTTGGGGCCTCCAGTTGGCATGCATAAGCTGAGATGAAACATTCTCACTGCAGAGAAAGCCCAGTAAGTGCCATGCCTGGCCCTGACCTGGTACCAGAGTCCTTGAATGACAAAGTAGGCACCTCATCCCTCATCCCCACACACACCCTCCTCACCATTTCCACTTCCAGTCAGGGAAGGTGGAACAGGGAGGCATCAAGCAAGCTTGACTCTGTCAACACCTCTGGCTGCAGAACGTTTGAAATGCACTGGCTTAATGGGTGGGGCCCAATTTTCCACAGCCTTTCCCGCCACTGGTATATTCATCCTCTCCTCAAAGTGCTTTGGGGCAGATGTGAAGGGCTGCCTAAGCCTTCTGCTGCCTTCTTGTTGTCTGTGCTGAAGGATGAGGATCTAGCCTCCAGGAAAATATGTGTCCACCAGGTGACAATGAGAAGCCTGACACCCAAGTCAAATCCACATGGGGCAGTTTCACTAAAGCTTGCTGAAGATGCAGTGGGTAGTCTCTCTCTCTCTCCCCCCACCCCCAGCTCTGCTCCTTCATCTCCCATATCAGAAATTTAAAAATAGAGGAGTAAAGCCTGAGAATGTGGCCATGTCACAACCAGCATCATCAGACATCTGCTAAGGCTCACAACCCAGCAGGGGGCCACCCAGAGGTCTAACACACACACACACACACACACACACACTGCCTCTTCAAACATGAGTAGTGACAAGTTACAGGCACTGGCCTGAAGTCACCTGAGGCCACCACCTTGCTGAAACTACCATAAGTAGGTCTGGATCAGGTCTAGATATGGTCAGTACCCACCAGGGAACCACAAATATGTCAACTTGGGTTCTGTCATGGAAGAAAGGTGGGGCATGTATATCTTCATATATACATAGAAATGTAAGGCTGGCATCACACAGCTCCCATTGGAGGATTTACATTCAATCAGGACAAGGGATGGAAGCAAAAGAGCAAGCAGGTTTTGAAAAGCACAGATTCAAACAACAGCAGACATTTGAATAAAGCAGGGAAGCAAGGACTCAGAGGAGTTGTGAGGCTATGCCGGGGGGCCTTGAAGCAGCTGTGGGGGTGGGGAGTCAATGAAAAATATAGGGGTTGAGGTTGGTAGGGGGTAGGCAAGGTTGGCGAGCAATGCGAGAAGGGGGTGTGGCCCCTAGTAATAAAATAAATGAGCAGGGTATGTCCTTGCTGCAGCATTATCTTCAACTTCAGGAAGTGGTAACCATTCACTTGGTTCTGTCTTCGGGAGGAGAGTTAAACCTGCCCAACTACTCTGAAATCCCAGCTATTTAAATAAAAAAATTTGAAGGCTCCTCCTAGATGCACAGCTCCATTGCAATTTCTGTTTCTTTGTTACACAGCAGCCAGGGTGGGGAACCTCAGGCCCAGGGGCCAAATCTAGCCCTCAAGGTAGGAATGGAGAAGAAATTTGATTTTGCTTGCATTTTCTGTCATAGAATCATAGAATCATAGAGTTGGAAGAGACCACAAGGGCCATCGAGTCCAACCCCCTGCCAAGCAGGAAACACCATCAGAGCACTCCTGACATATGGTTGTCAAGCCTCTGCTTAAAGACCTCCAAAGAAGGAGACTCCACCACACTCCTTGGCAGCAAATTCCACTGTCGAACAGCTCTTACTGTCAGGAAGTTCTTCCTAATGTTTAGGTGGAATCTTCTTTCTTGTAGTTTGGAACCATTGCTCCATGTCCGCTTCTCTGGAGCAGCAGAAAACAACCTCTAGGGGCACAAGGGTAGTCTGGTACACTAAGGATAAGGAGTAAACATTCATCCGGTTCAGTTTTCTAGCACCCTTCGGTTCCATCTAAGACACCTCCCTTGACATTTTGGCCATGAAAGCTAACAACTGTGACCCACACACTAAACATAGACCAAAACTAATTGTCACATGCTGCTGGGTGTAAGTCCTGTGGTACAGCCTGTCAGGAGGGGGTGGTAATTTTTTCCTACTCCTGGTTTATGAGAAGCAAATGCATTAGGTCTTTGCAGACATCAAGGTATTGCCAAGTTTCCTTTTCCCATTAGAGGTCAAACTCTCATTATGTCTCCATTGGTGCTTTATTTTCCCATTCACACTTCACCAAAATTCAGTTTCCTCAGCATGCTGTTTTCAGCCTAGATTGAATCTAAGTCTTGCCATCCACAAGGGTGAGTGCAGTTACCGTATTTTTTGCTCTATAGGACGCACTTTTTCCCCTCCAAAAATTAAGAGGAAATGTTTGTGCATCCTATGGAGCGAATGCAGGCTCCTTGGCTTCAGCGAAAGCAACGCAAAGCCTCCAAAGCACAGAGGGAGCGCTCCCTCCGCATTCCGGAGGCTACGCGTTGCTTTCGCTGAAGCCTGGAGAGCGAGAGGGGTCGGTGCACACCGACCCCTCTCGCTCTCCAGGCCCCCAAAGGCTTCGGGTTCCTTTTGCTAAAGCCGGGAGAGCAAGGCTCTCCTGGCTTCAGCGAAAGGAACCCGAAGCCTTTGGAGCACCGTGCGAGGTCCCGCTGCCCTCCAGAGGCTTCGTGGGCTGTCCCAGAAGCCTCTGCAGGGCACGGGGATGAAGGCTCCCTGTGCCCTGCGGAGGCTTCGTGCAAAGCTAGACCAGCTATCCCAGCAGCTATCCCAGAAGCCAGAACAGCAAGAGGCTATCCCAGAAGCCAGATCCCTCTTGCTGTTCTGGCTTCTGGGATTCAGATTTTTTTTTTCTTGTTTCTTCCCCCCCCCCCCAAAAACTAGGTCATCCTATCATCTGGTGCGTCCTATAGAGCGAAAAATACGGTACTTGATATTTGTTTGAAAGCCCTTCGCTTGCTTAGGTGAGTCTCATCGTTTTCTGCCCCAGGTGAATGAAGTGGTGCTTTTGATCTTGGTATATACCCACCCACAACATCACTGGGCAGGTGTGGATGCACACAAATGAAACATACGTGGCTACACACATATCTGAACCAACTGGATCAACTGGACACACAAGTGAGGGAAATGCAGAATCCATCTGCATTGAGCTTTTCTTTTCAGAATGAAACTGCTTTGTGGAAAAGTACTTTTCAGGGGGCATAAAATCTACAATAGATCCAGATGGTGTGTGGACTATGTAGAAAAAAAGAAGATATCAGTGTGCACTGTATGCAGAATATAATGTTTTGTTTGTGAAGCTGGTGCCACCTCCAATCCCCAGACCACTTGTTTGGTCATTGTCATCCCCTCCCCAGCAACACTATGGAAGTTTACAGTCCCTGCTCAAAGCAAAGGAGAAATTAGTCTTCACTTTTAATGTCACACCTTTCTTTGTGGTTGCATAAGCTGTGGTTTAAAGCAGGCAGGCTGCTTACAATTCAGGATTCATATCTCTAAATGTCTCCTCCTTCTTCAATCTCCCGCTCATTAAGTGACAGGATCTAATCACAGCTCTAGTCCCCACATCCAACACACAAACACAAATCTTCCCAGAGATGATCAAAATAGCTATTTTATTTATCTTTATTCTTTCGCAACCCTTTGCTTTATTTGCATATTCAAGTGGTTATTAGGGGGAGAAAAAGTCATGCATGCAAATTTGACATTCAGATGTCAGATCCCTCCATAAATAAGGTCAACTATGATGAGGACACATGTTACGTCTCCAATTATAGGTCTCTTAATGTCTAAATAATGCTAATGGGAAGCATCTGCCATCAGCCCATAGCTCACAAAAAGAAAGTGGGAGGGAGGAATGTTTGTCAGTTCATCAGTTTGATTCAGTCTTTGCCATGCCTAACCTGTGAACTCACTAGAGATCTTATATCTAAAACAGGCTAAAAACTGGGCGTTGATTGTTTACGCCCTCCATTTCCCAATTATTGAATAAGCAGCTGTGAAGTCTCAGAATGTTCGCCAACATTTTTCCCTCTGGGGTAAATGTGTCAGCAACAGAACACTGGCTAACAGCACAGTTTCTTCATGTTCAGGAAGCTTTGCGTTTGCACACAAAGCAAGAAAAGTGGGAAAAGTTGGAGGTAGGTGCTAAGGAGACTGAATTTGACTTAAATTAACCAGCCCAATGCATAGTTGCTGGTTTCTAGCCAATATCAAGTTGGTTTTAGAGCAAGAGTAGGGAAAAGAGTAGGGACACGGGTGCCGCTGTGGGTTAAACCACAGAGCCTAGGACTTGCCGATCAGAAGGTCGGCGGTTAGAATCCCCTTGGTGGGGTGAGCTCCCGTTGCTCGGTCCCTGCTCCTGCCAACCTAGCAGTTCAAAAGCACGTCAAAGTGCAAGTAGATAAACAGGTACCACTCCAGCAGGAAGGTAAACGGCGTTTCCGTGAGCTGCTCTGGTTTGCCAGAAGTGGCTTAGTCATGCTCGCCACATGACCCGGAAGCTGTACACCGGCTCCCTCAGCCAATAAAGCAAGATGAGCGCCACAACCCCAGAGTCGGTCATGACTGGACCTAATGGTCAGGGGTCCCTTTTACCTTTACCTTTTAGATAAAAGCTGACAAGTTTGAGGACATCTCCTCGACCTGGCTGAGATTTGGATCCATAGATCCACCTCCATCACCTTCTTCAGCTGACTGTTCAGCATTAAGAGTGGTCAGTCTAGGGTTATGATCTAGGAATTACCAGTTCGCTCACTTCACATAAGTACCCCAAATGCAAGCAACCCCCCCCCAAAAAAATAGTTAAGTGCTTTCTCTGTTTCCAAACAAGACACCAGCTGCAAATCTCAGCAGTACTCATTCTCTGTCCACCCACTGCCAAGAACATAAATGACAGATGACATTGTATCTCACAAGGCTTTACTGTGCCACAGATGTCTGAGATGGTCATCTGCCAGAGCTCTGGTGACAGTTTCACCATCTGATCTCCTGCTGTATATTTATAGTCAAATAGTGTTTCGTGTAGCTGTATGCTTCCTGTTACATAACCACGGGAGAAGGAGCTAATTGATGTCAATGTCTTAAGGTCTTTCGGGTATCGGATGGCTCAAGCGCTTGTATCATTGCACAGTGCAAAGAAAAGGTGACGGAATATAGAGTGACCAGGGTTGATGGCGAGATTTCAGAGCTTGCCACCAAATGCCTTTAAGGTTTCTGGGGGCATGTGGGGGACCTGGTTGCTTAGAATCATAGAATTGTAGCGTTGAAAGGTATCCCAAGTGTCATCACTGGCAAGGCCGAAATCTCAACTAAAACATCCATGACCCAATCTCCATCCAATCTCTGCTTTAAAACCTCCAATGAAGGAAAGTCCATTGCCTTCCAAGGGAGTCCCTGCCATCTGCCTGCCCCGTCATGTGAGAATGGGCCTTGGCAGTGGCAGCCTCTCCTCCTCACCCCTTTTCCAGCAGCCACTACTAGCTGCCCAAGGCAAAAGGCCGGCAGTGGCAGCCAAGGGATCCTCCTTCGCCGCTGCTACCACTACCACCACTTGAGTACCAACTCATCCTCCTCCCTGAGCTTCGTGGTGCCAGCCCTGGCAGGGGAAATAGGGACATTCCGGGATTAAATCAGAAGCTGCGATGGCTTTTGTAATTCTGGGACTGTCCCTGGAAAATTGGGAGACTTGGAATGTGTGACTGTAGCTCCCATAATTCTTTGGGAACTCTGGCTGTTTGGAGTGGTATAGTACTTTAAATGTATGGTATGAATGTGGCCATATGAGATTACTTTTAAACAAGCTGAACCCTGCCCTCCCCCCCCCCCGCAAAAAAAACCCCACCCCTCTAATGGCTGCAGCCTGAGCAGCGGGAGATAATACGAGAGGCAGTGTATGAGATTAAAATCTCTCTCCCGCCTCTCACTTTGATTCCAGTAACTTTCCTTTTACGAAGAATTTCGCCCGCACAAAAAAGAGCCATTAACAATATTTCCATCTCTGCCTCTTCTTCCCTTTCTTTTTATTACATTTATCACGAGTAATAGAGGAAGCCAGCCACTCATACAGTACAAAATGTGCTCATTCAACCCGGTTCCCCCGCACACAATGCGCGGAGCCTACTGCTTCGGCGGCCGCCTTATTTTTCTCTGCCAGGTGCTGAGCGCCACCCACCTCTCTGACAATTGCCTCGGCACAATTACTGTATTGATTTGATGCAGCATTAGCCCCGCGCTGGAGATGGTTTATGTTTTTTAATTTGCAATTAGATAAAAAAGAAGAAGCCGATGTCTCTTCCTTAAAAGACAGCTGACAGTTGTTTAGACTCCAGCAGAGGGTTGATGGAGTGAACTTTTTACTTGACTTCGTGAAAGCCGTTTTCTTCGCTAACTCTGGAATATGCCGCTGCTTCTCTTTCTCTGAGAGGCCTCTTAATCCCCTAGAAAGACAAAGTCTCTGCCCCACTTGGTTCAAAAGCTGTCTAGGCAGGAAGAGCCGAATAGCAAAGCAACTACAGTGGTACCTCGGGTTAAGTACCTAATTTGTTCCGGAGGTCCGTACTTAACCTGAAACTGTTCTTAACCTGAAGCACCACTTTAGCTAATGGGGCCTCCCACTGCCGCCGCACCACCGGAGCACAATTTCTGTTCTCATCCTGAAGCAAAGTTCTTAACCTGAACCACTATTTCAGGGTTAGCGGAGTCTGTAACCTGAAGCGTATGTAACCTGAAGCATATGTAACATGAGGTACCACTGTATCAGGAGAGACCAATGTTATGCTATTCATAAGAGGGGTGGTGATAGCATCTTACATTTTTATCCCCTTGTTCATCCTGGAGGATTCAAAAGTGCTCCACTGATTTGAGGGATCCTCTCATCTGATCCTTTCCACTTGCCACCAGCCCACCTCTGGGCTTGGGAAGGCAGAAGAAGCTGAATACAACATGCGGCTAAGCTTTCTTGGGTGCCTCTCAAAGGCCTGGCAGTGAATTCAGTCAAATAATGGTTTCCATCGTAGTGCATTGTTGAGAGAGACAGAGATGTCAGTGCAAGTTAGGCACAAAGGAAGCGCCTGGGTAATTTAAGTGTGTATGGAGAGAGGACAGGGAAAATAAGAACTCTTTTGTCCCCTGAGATGTGCATTATGTTCCCATCATATTCTCAAGTGAGTTGAAGTCGTTGATTTATAGAGCTGCATGAGATGGGCATCCGTTTTGATTTTCAAGCCAAATTCAGTGGTGAGGAAGACATTTTCCCTGGAAAATATTTGGTGCACATATTCACTGTTTTCAGTCATGTTCAGTGCTGTTGTTGCTCATCCAGCATCTCTCCCCCACCCACCCACCCCGGTCCTTGTTGCAGCTTAATTAGTCATTTCTGGACGATTTATTCCTATAAACAACACTTTTGTAAAAACAACAACAACATGGTTACACCATGCCAAGGTTACAACAATTTAATGTTAAAATAAAGTTACACCAATGATTGAAACATAAGTAACAATGGCATGAAGGCATCCATAAATACCAGTTGGTTAAAACAAAATTGCTTTTTCAAAGGCCTGTCTCAATAGCACTGGGTTTGGGTGACATCTAAAAGGCGGCAGGAATGGTTCCTGCTGAACCTCTGGTGGCAGGGAGTTCCACAGAACAAGGCCTGACGCAGTAAAGACTTGGTCCCTAGTGAAGACTGGCAGAACCTCAACAGCGAGGGGAACCATAAGATGTGTTCCATCATAGGATCTGAGTGATCAAGTTGGAGCATAAGTGCTCAGACAGTCCTTAATCACATGGGAGTACGTATTGAATAGCAGGGGTCTGCAAACTTTTTCAGCAGGGGGCCGGTCCACTGTCCCTCAGACTTTGTGAGGGGGTGGACTATATTTGGGGGGGGGGGGATAAACTAATTCCTATGCCCCACAAATAACCCAGAGATGCATTTTAAATAAAAGGACACATTCTACTCATGTAAAAACATGCTGATTCCCAGACCTTCCGCGGGCCAGATTTAGGAGATTGGGCCAGATCCAGCCCCCGGGCCTAAGTTTGCCTATCCATGGAATAGGGCGATGTCCCGACATATTGTAGCAAATAAGTTGTAGCCATATGATGGCCCCTGAGGGTGCTAGGGAGTGAAAGCAGTGCTCCCAGGATTGTGACATGGGTGATCTCACCAATTGGGAATCGCAGGACTCAGCTACATTCCTAAAGATAAGGCGCTTTATATCCATTATAACACTGTGACACCAGAGGGCGCTGTGGAGTCCCGTTTTTTGCCAACGGGATTTCCCTCTGTATGAAGTTTACGACGCGTTTAACTGAATTGCTTTTTTGATGTGCCTAGGTCCAGCCCCACAGTGAACACAACATTGTTGTTGCAACACTAGAAAGGATCAGATCTGACTCCACTGAAGGCAACTAAAGGCATCTGAGAGCAGGTGAGGGCACTGTAAATGAACAAAGGAACATTTTCACAATTGGGAGAGTGCTCCGGGCTATCAGCAGCCCCGCCCCCAATCTCCAAGCATCCTCTGGTGAGCATAGCTCTGGAAAAGGCATCCCCTTCTTCTCCAGGGCGCTCCAGTGACATAAACCAACTTGATTTATGCACACTAGCCTACTCTCTTGACACAGTACAGTGGTACCTCTGGTTGCGAACGGGATCCGTTCCAGAGGCCCGTTCGCAATCTGAAAGGAATGCAACCCGTGTCTGCATGTCTGCACGTGCGCGGGTCACGATTTGCCGCTTCTGCGCATGCGCGTGACGTCGTTTTGCGTGTCTGCGCATGCGCGAGCAATGAAACCTGGAAGTAACCCATTCCGCTCAACCTGAAGCAAACATAACATGAGGTATGACTGTAAAAGAAAGAGGCATCGTAGTTCTAAACTACTATTTATTTACAGAATATTTACAGACAACAGCATCATGGCATCTTTTCTCTCTAGCTCCAAGAACAAACAGAACAGTGTGAAAGTACAGTTTCACAGAAACATACCGGAAGAGAGATAAGACAGTCTTCCTTTCTCAGGCTCCACTCAGACAGGCGTGTTAAATATACCAATCATAAAATCAGCATCAGGGAGCATGTCCCCCCCAGTGGGGGGTGGGGAATCATCCCAAAGAGGAGTTGTTTTTAGCTCCTGTCAAAAAATGTTCGTGAAATAATTTCATCTTGCCCTCCAAGTTGCTACTCTTGACCGAGGAGGAGCTGAGCTGGCTGGTCTCTAGCTGGCCTGGCCCCAGACCCAGCGCCTCTCCATTCCAGAGATTCTTTCCCTTCTCAAAATGGAATGCATGCACTAGGAGCAAGATGGCGTCTCCAAAACAGATTTCATTCTAAACTTGGGGCGTTCTGAGTGAGCACCAAATGTTCTCATGGATGCCATGTTTTCCAATACATCATCCTCACGGGGGTTTATGCATCTTGTTTATAGTTCCCAATGTGAACTTTGCTCATTTCTAGAGGGCATGCCATAATGTTTGTCAACTGTCAGATAGTTCATGTGTCACTCATCCCTATGTGGTCTGAAGGAACCTCTCTAACTAGCTGTAATAAGAAAAAACGGGAAAGGGAGATTTGGGGATGAGACGTGTAAAATACAGGGCTGGATAAGGATGAATTCTATTCGGTTCCCATTTAAAGCCAAATCCATCAAATTTGCATGTTTGTAGAAGCGTGCATTATATTAGGGTAAATTGCTTCCAAAAATGTGTACATTAGTCAAAACGACATATAAAAATGTGTTTATAGGGGGAAATTCACAGTAAAATGCTGATGAATATCCACTTTCTACTCCACTGCCGTAATGCAACCTACGTAGTTACTTATGCAAGTTACGAATTTAATGTAAATAATGACTTAAATAGTTCCAAACCATTCATTTCAATGTAAAGGAAAAGTCAATACATTTTTTAAAAAATATATCATTAATTGCAAATTGCTTGTAGGCTTAAAAAATAATAGAGTGTGTGTGTGTGTGTGTGTGTGTGGATACTGACTGTATTCAATGAACTGATTTCCACTCCAGACAAAAAAGTAAAAGCACAAACAGCAGCAATTTCTATTTCTGCTGCCAGCAGAATTCTGTGACATTCCTCATTACAACCAAGTGTCAGAAGACAGACAAGCTACAGAAAAATAGACTTGCAAGTACAATTTAACCTCAAATTCTGTTTCTTCCTGGGTCAGGTTCCTCCAATTTTCATAATCCTTGGGGATTAGTGTCCTCCACTCTCCTGGAGTGACACTGCAACTCGCAAATCTCTCCATTTTATACTATTTAAACACTTGAAATGTGAAGAGGTGATTCCCTGGGGACGTTTAACAAGAGGCTTAACAAAGCTTGAGAAAAGAAAATTGTTTCACATCGGGGCAGTCTGAAGAAGAGTTTTGTTTGCTTTTTTAAAAAAAAGGCACATACCATAAGTGGAACCATTCAAGGTTAAACCATACATACATCTACTTGTTATTGGAAAGTGTTGTCACCTAGATATAACTTTAAATTCCCTGTTGCGAAGATCAGGTAGTGGTTTAGACCATATTTTGAGGAATCGCTAGGTATTAACTATTCAGTGGCACAGAGTGCCCTCCCTCACCTTCAGAAGGTGGTCCAGCTGCACCCCTATCTTGACAGGGATAGCCTAACTTTTGTTGCCTATGTTCTGGTAACCTCTAGGTTAGATTTCTGCAACACCTTATACGTGGGGATCCCTCTGAATAAGGTTTTGAAACTTCAGCTGTTGCAGAATTCGGTGGCCAGGTCTCTCACGGGGGCAAGGCCCGACTGCCAATTAGTTTCCGGGCCCAATTCAAAGCGCTGGTTTTGACCTGTAAAATCTTAAATGGCTCAGGACTGCAATACCTCAAGTACCACCTCTCTCCGTATGAACCTACCCAGACCCTGAGGTCATCACCTGAGGCCCCTCTTTGTGGTCCAGAGGCTGGCAACACAACAATGGGCCTTTTCTGTGGTGGCTCCACATTGATGGAATGCTCTCCCCAGAGAGGCTTGCCTGGTGCATTCATTACATATCCTTAGGCACCAGGTGAAGACATTCCTCTATAACCAGGCCTTTGGCTGATTATGGTCTTTTAAATGTGTCTGTGGAGAGGGTGTCATTGGTTTGTTGCAGGGAACAAGTTACAGGGAACCAGGCAGAGGGCCTTCTCAGTAGTGGCACCCGCCCTGTGGAATGCCCTCCCACCAGATGTCAAAGAGAACAACAACTACCAGACTTTTAGAAGACATATGAAGGCAGCCCTGTTTAGGGAATTACTGGATGCATTACTGTATTTTAATATTTTGTTGGAAGCCGCCCAGAGTGGCTGGGGAAGCCCAGCCAGATGGGCGGGGTATAAATAATAAATTATATTATTATTATTTGTTTCTTCATTATGCATTTTGTATTCTCATACTGCGTTTTTATACTGTAAACCAACCTCTGATCTTCAGATGAAGGGTGGTATGTAAGTTTAATAAATAAAAATAAATAAAATAAATAAGAATAGAAGAAGAACCAGATGGATCAGGTCAACGGCCCATCTAGTCCAGCACCCTGTTCCCACAGTAGCCACCCAGATGCCTTTGGGGGACCCTCAAGCAAGACCCGAGCACAAGAACAATCTCTCCTTCTGTGATTTCCAGCAACTCATATTCAGAAGCCTTGCTGCCTCCAGCCACGGAGGCAGAGCATACTCATCATTGCTAGGGTCCATTTATAGCCTTCTCCCCAATGAATTGTCCAATCCTCTTTTACAGCCATCCAAGTTGGTGGCCATCACTCCCTCTTGTGGTAGTCAGTTCCAAAGTTTAACTCCACGCTGCACGAAGCAGTATTTTTCTTTGATCTGCCCTGAACCTTCCAGCAGTCAGCTTTGTTGTTGAGGCCACCTGTGAAGTGGTTTGTGGATTTTTAAAAGTTAAATGGAAAAGAACTTTTTCTTAACCCCACAAAACAGTCTCAGAGGTACTGGTGAGCCTTCAGAATGTTGTAATCATGAGGGGGCAGCAGGGGCGTATGAAGGGGGGCGGAGGGGGCAGTCCACCCCGGGTACCACTTGGGGGGGTGACAAGATGGTCCGCTGCTTCCCCCCAGCTGTAGAGCGGCTGAGGGCACATACACAGTCAGTATGGGTGCCACTCGTGCAGCGTCCGTATGCGCTGCCGAGAGTGCGCAGTCCATATGAGATGCCAACCGTGCACAGTCCATACGGACGTTACACATGCACCACCGGGCAGTTTGCCCTGCCCCTTGGCAGGTGCCAGAGGTGCCAGAGAGGGTTCCTCCACCACTGGGTGGCAGTTAAGATGGGTTGAGGGACAGAAAACTGGTGCGGCCAGGAGTAGCCAGCAGGGAGCATTGCCGCCATAGACCTCCCCTCCTGGCAGCGATGTTGCTACCATTTCTCCCTCACACCTACTGGGACCAAGCCCCTCTCTCTCTGACAATCCTATCTCTCTCCTACTTCCCCCCACCCCCAACTAGCTTGCAGGTTTTTGGAATTAGCCTGGGGGCTGCAGGTTGCCCACTGCTGTCTTACAGGTAGGGGCAGCACTGCAAAATTCTGTTTTGCATCCCATTTCTAACATCTCATTCCCTGTGGAAGATTGCTTCATGTCTTCATGTGTTTCCTGCACCCCTCCTGGTATCCAGTCACAACTATCCTCTGCTATTGCAAAGCATTACGCCCAAGTGTGCTTCCCTTCATTGAGTTTGTGTATGCGCTCGTGTGATAAACAGCCCTGAATTTCAAGGCGAACCTTGCCTTGGACTTTTAATACACGTTGGCCAACAAAATACCTGCTTGATGCTCGACAGGCAGACCTACCGTAGCGGAGATATCAATGCGCTCCGAGTCCCAGGTGATGCAATTACCCACTTAGCCTATACCGAAGCCTCATGGCTCTGGAGCACATTATCAAACTCATCCAGCACTTATCGCTGGGTACCAAACAGCTTGCACCCATCTTCTCAGATCAGGTTAATCAACCCTCTGGTATGCCACCCGCATCCAAACCACCCAGACTATTTACTTGCTTGCTATAGCGGGTGCCGTTGAATAGCTTTATCAGGCTGCTCCACAAGAGAGGGGGAGCCAGACTGAGAAGAAATACCCACATTTCTCCTCCTAGAGAAACTCGAATTGATTTGGGGACTCAAGATGTGAGGTCCTGACATAGCGTCTGAAAAACACAGATAAAGCAGACAGAACAGCATTATCTTTGGGGCTGAGAGCGTCTTGTTCTACGGAGAATACCTCTTCTCTTGTTGACACCAACCAGGAAGGCATTCCTTGGATTATATGAATATATTGCCATGCCCAGAGGCAGAGAATGTGCCATGCAGAAGGTCTCGTGTTCAATCCTCAGCATTTCAAGACTTCCGGGTTAGCGCCTCTGGCAATGGCAGAATTCCTCTGATCGGGAGGAATTTGCTCCATGGAAACAGGGTCTGGCTGCCGCGGCGAAGGCGGAGACCCACTAAAAATCACAGGCGGGAAAAGCCTGTGAACCTGGGATTTGGCTGGCACCTTTTGCGCCTCCCCTACTCGCGGGGAAACCCAGTTTTGGGGATCCGGAGTGACGTGGGGTGAGCGGCGCGATGCTTCGAATTGATTGCTTCTTTCACGGAGTGAAGCCGCATTGCTGTTGCCGGAGAGCACTGACTTTTTCCTGTGGACAATTCGATTTTAAACAACTACCCGTGAGTAGAACGGAAAATTGGATCTATAAATGTCTTAATTTGGCACCGAAACGGGAAGGTTTCAAACAGGAAGTCCGCCTTCCCCTTTTGTAAATAGATTGAAGCAAAGACGCTGCAAGCTAAGGTCTTGGAAAGTCTTCCGCAAAGGATTAAACTTCCATCGATTAAACTATTAAACCCCCCTTGGAAGCAGGAGAAGAGGGGGGAAATTTTGGATCGAGCAAGCCTGCAGGAGAGAGTGATGAAAATTAAATCACCACCGCTCTGAACCTGGAAAGGGGCTGCCAGTAAGATTGACGTTTTGAAGTTCATCGGCTGTGAATAGAACGTATGTTGACAGTTAGCTAAATAAGAGAAATATATTGTTTCCATTGTCCTCTTCTGCATTTAAAAAGGAGGAAAAGTAACTGAAAATTGAAACTATCTTTACTGCTTGAACTGTGCTTAAAAGGATTGATACAAATAGAAACTGTTTCCCTCTAGAGGGAGCCTTTGAAACTGTTATAAGAGCTGAGCTGGGGGAACCAGCTGCAAGATAAGAGACTGTGAGAATCAGGGATTGACCTTGGACTATTTGAGAATGTCGACAGAAGATGCTTTAGTGATTGCATTATGCAAGATAAGTCACTCGTTGGAACAGCTCCACAAGAAGACGGATGTTGTGGTTACTAAAATTGATAACTTGGGACAAAAAGTGACTAATTTGGGACAAAAAGTGAACATCAGTACAGAAATTATTCAGGATCTGATACAGTAATCTACTTTGACGGGGCAAATTGTCGAGAAGGCAAAGGAGAAAGTTGTTGTTGTTGAACCTAAAGTAATACAAGTGGGAGCCCCAGCCTTACAGAGGCAAATTGAGGACTATAAGTTGAGGCCTTTATGATTGAATTTAGAAAAAGTCAGATTTTGAGGATCGGAGCCCTGCCTGGACTGGAGAAGGAAAGTTGGATAGATCCCTTTATGCAGGGATTTACTGACCTTTGGGATTTGGACTTGGGTCGTGAGGAGATTGGAGCTGTGGGGGACTTTAGATTTGGAGGAATTTTGAAACATGTCCTGAAATACCTTATGGATTTTAGATTTAACCATGGAGATTTGGCTGACCTGTCGAGAAGGAATAAAAGCATTGCTAGGTTGGAGCTTCCCCGAGATCTGCTCTTCAGAATCAAAGGAAGGAAAATAAGAACAAGATCAGTAGAAGACAAAGTAAAGTGCATGTATAAATATGAAGAAGACTTGCAGAAGGGACTTGGAAAAGAGTTAAGAGCCTCGGACAGAAGATCACCAGGTTGATGGACTATATGGAATTGATGAATGACTGGCAGAATCCGAGACCAGGGAGAAGAGATGGTGGAAGAAGATTGGAAAAAAGTTTAAAGTTTATTTTTAGAAATAGAAATATTGTAAAATTATTGAGTGTTAGAAAAATGTTGGAATGAAATCTTGCGGCTTTAGTAGAAATGTTATAAGGAGTTAAGCATAAATAAGCATTATAGTATTAATGGAAAATAAGGGTAAAAATATGTTAAGATATTTATATGACAGAAAATAGAGAAAGATGGAAAGGAATTGCTGAAACAATTAATAGAAGTGGAATACAAAAAGGGAGGTGAGAGGAGGTGGATGAAACAAGGGAATGAAAGATAGAGTACTGAAATGGTATGATGTATGTTTTCAAATTGTTTTTGCTTTGTTTTGTTTAGTTTAATGTGTCAGTGTTGTGTTTTGTATTGTTCATATATTGTATTGTATTGTTTTTCCCCTTTCTTGTTTTTTTTTGTCTTTTTGTTTTTTTTCTTCTTTTTCTTTTTTGTAAGTTTTAAAAGTAATAAATATTATTTAAAAAAAAAAATCCTCAGCATTTCAAGGTAGGGCTAGGAGAGATCCCAGACTGAAATCTTGGACAGGTGCTGCCAGGCAAAACTGAGCTAGATGGGCCAGTGGTCTGACTCAGTAGAAAACAGCATCACAAGTTCTCCCAAATAACCCTGGGGACTAGTTTCTTGTGGGTTCTGAGACTCGTTTGGAACCCCCTGTTCACACAGCTCCAGTTCCCATAGTTCCCAAGAAAGAGGGATTGACTTTTAAATCACTCTGAGAATTGAACCTCTGTGAGATGGATAAAGGTAAAGGTAAGGGGACCCCTGACCATTAGGTCCAGTTGTGGCCGACTCTGGGGTTGCGGTGCTCATCTCGCTTTATTGGCTGAGGGAGCCGGCATACAGCTTCCAGGTCATGTGGCCAGCATGACTAAGCCACTTCTGGCGAACCAGAGCAGCGCACGGAAACGCCGTTTACCTTTCCGCCGGAGTGGTACCTATTTATCTACTTGCACTTTGACATGCTTTCGAACTGCTAGGCTGGCAGGAGCAGGGACCGAGCAACGGGAGCTCACCCCATTGCAGGGGTTTGAACCGCCGATCTTCTGATCGGCAAGTCCTAGGCTCTGTGATTTAACCCACAGCGCCACCTGCGTCCCACAGGCATCTCCTATCTCTCACCACCCTTAACAAGCTACACTTCGAAAGATTCTTTGAGGGAAGTCATGACTGTTAAGTGGGATAATAGTGCTTTAAATATATAGCACAGATGGGGCCAGAGCCACATACTGTACATGGCTACCCACATCCCAAGAGCTTCTTTTTCTTACAAAACAAATCTTTTGACTTATTTTGATGGTGATGATAAAACTTACTTCTTTGTACACATTAGATGAGATGGGGGGGAAACACCCCAGTTTTCCTGTTAAGCCATATTTCTTCCTCTGTTTATGGCTTCTCCTCTTCCTTCGTTCATTAGGCTCCGAAATATATATGCAATGCAACAAAAGCATTTAGTTAAAGTAAAAGGGTAGTTAGTGTTAAAACACACTGTAAAATGCACTATAAGCCTCCCATTTGGTTAAGAATGCATAAACATGCAGGTTGCCAACTGAGGGTGGGGGAGAAATCTAGATTTGTTTGCATTTTAATAAGAACCTAACTAATTCGTACTTTTTGAAACAATATGCAAACTGAAACACAGTCATCCCATGAAATTGTCACTGCTCTGAATTTTTGTGATGCCGTTTTCCAGCCAAGCATTATGTACAAAAAAAGCATTATGTACACACACACACACACACACACACACACACACACACACGAGGGGGAAGTGGGTTGCAATAATGTTTATGTTACTGCATGATGGATGCAAAAATTTCACTGACAGTTTTTCGCAAGGGGTGTGTGTGTGTGGGTGGGTGGGTGGGTGGGTGGGTGTGATTGCAAATTGCAAACTGAACTTAAGACTGGGAAAATGAGAAAATGAAATTGACAGATTCATTCACTCCTAGCTGCATATCTCATTTGCATAGATTGATAGATAGATAGACTGGTTGCCATTCTGCTCTGCCATTTGGACCTTTGGGGCTTAGGCTGAAAAAGCTGATGCCATCAGAATCCAGCTGTATGCAAGGCACCACTTTTGCCTAGCTTTCTCTTTCCTGATCCCCTCCAAGGGATAGTTGAGGATTCAGCCCATGTAACTAAGCCAGTGCCCATTTCAGCCAGGCAGTCTATGCATAGTGGAGACCTCCTCCTCCATCTACATTCACCTAATATCGCCTTTACACCCTCTACCAGAACCTAAATTCTTATCAGGCTCACTTACTGACACTCTCCACTCCTCAAGTTGCGCTAACAAGATTTGAAAGATGCTATTAAGCACATTATTCCAACCTCACGTTGGTGCCCTTAAGGTTGTGAGTTGCTGCTGTTGTTTTAATTTAATAAATATATTCTAGCACGATAGCAGAAGCTGTTCTTGGATTAAGGAAAGCAAGGTCATATCAGGGGCAATTCTGCTTATTTGCAGCCTGCAGCTAAATGGGATGGTTGCCACCTTTTTTTCTGTGATTCGGTTCCTGCGCCTTTTTAAATCTGCCAAAGTTTTCTTTTTCAAGATAGAGGCTTTTAAGTGGTTGTGCCTAGACTTTGGAAATCTTTCTCTATCCCTCTCTCTGTCGACCTTTTGCAAGCATGTGAAGATCTTATTTAAACGGGCCTTTGACCTGTCGAGACAATGACTTTCGATTGCTGCTTTTTATTGGTTTTTTTTAAAAAAAAAAACTGCTGGCTCCTTTAGGCAGCTGATGTAGCGCAGTTAAAGACTCAGTTAGTCCTTGGTTCAAATCCTGCCTCCATCATGAATTCACTAAGTGGCCTTAGGCAAATGTAAGTGTAAAACAGTTATCAAAAAGCACAGATAAAATGCAAGCATCCATCACAATATTATTTAAAAAACACAGATTTTAAAAAACACCTAATTTCAAACCAAGTGTACAGAACAAAGAACTGCAAATGCAAAATTAAAAGACGCCTGAGCTTTCCCTCCCCTCATCCCTCCCCATCTCTTTTTCATAGAATCATAGAATCATAGAATAGAATCATAGAATCATAGAGTTGGAAGAGATCACAAGGGCCATCGAGTCCAACCCCCTGCCAAGCAGGAAACACCATCAGAGCACTCCTGACATATGGTTGTCAAGCCTCTGCTTAAAGACCTCCAAAGAAGGAGACTCCACCACACTCCTTGGCAGCAAATTCCACTGTCAAACAGCTCTTACTGTCAGGAAGTTCTTCCTAATGTTTAGGTGGAATCTTCTTTCTTGTAGTTTGGAGCCATTGCTCCGTGTCCACTTCTCTGGAGCAGCAGAAAACAACCTTTCTCCCTCCTCTATGTGACATCCTTTTATATATTTGAACATGGCTATCATATCACCCCTTAACCTCCTCTTCTCCAGGCTAAACATGCCCAGCTCCCTTAGCCGTTCCTCATAAGGCATCGTTTCCAGGCCTTTGACCATTTTGGTTGCCCTCCTCTGGACACGTTCCAGTTTGTCAGTGTCCTTCTTGAACTGTGGGGCCCAGAACTGGACACAGTACTCCAGGTGAGGTCTGACCAGAGCAGAATACAGTGGCACTATTACTTCCCTTGATCTAGATGCTATACTCCTATTGATGCAGCCCAGAATTGCATTGGCTTTTTTAGCTGCCGTGTCACACTGTTGGCTCTTGTAAAGTTTGTGGTCAACCAAGACTCCTAGATCCTTTTCACATGTACTGCTCTCAAGCCAGGTGTCACCCATCTTGTATTTGTGCCTCTCATTTTTTTTGCCCAAGTGCAATACTTTACATTTCTCCCTGTTAAAATTCATCTTGTTTGTTTTGGTCCAGTTCTCTAATCTGTCAAGGTCGTTTTGAAGTGTGATCCTGTCCTCTGGGATGTTAGCCACCCCTCCCAGTTTGGTGTCATCTGCAAATTTGATCAAGATGCCCTTGAGTCCATCATCCAAGTCGTTGATAAAGATGTTGAATAAGACCAGGCCCAAGACAGAACCCTGTGGCACCCCACTAGTCACTCTTCTCCAGGATGAAGAGGAACTATTGATGAGCACCCTTTGGGTTCGGTCAGTCAGCCAGTTACAAATCCACTGAGTGGTAGCATAGTCAAGACCGCATTTTACCAGCTTCTTTACAAGAATATCATGGGGCACCTTGTCAAATGCCTTGCTGAAATCAAGGTAGGCTACATCCACTGCGTTCCCTTCATCTACCAGGCTTGTAATTCTGTCAAAAAATGAGATCAGGTTAGTCTGACATGACTTATTTTTCAGAAATCCATGCTGACTATTGGTGATCACAGTATTCCTTTCTAGGTGCTCACAGACTGTTTGCTTAATGATCTGCTCCAGAATCTTCCCTGGTATTGATGTCAGACTGACTGGGCGGTAATTATTGGGGTCCTCTCTTTTCCCCTTTTTGAAAATAGGGACAACATTTGCCCTCCTCCAGTCTGCCGGGACTTCGCCTGTTCTCCAGGAATTCTCGAAGATGACTGCCAATGGTTCTGAGATCACATCTGCCAGTTCTTTTAATACTCTTGGATGCAGTTCATCTGGCCCTGGAGACTTGAATACATCTAAACTAGCCAAGTATTCTTGTACTATCTCCTTAGTTATTCTGGGCTGTGTTTCCTCTGCTGAATCATTTGCTCCAAATTCTTCAGGTCGGGCATTGTTTTCTTTATCGGAGAAGACTGAGGCAAAGAAGGCATTGAGGAGTTCAGCCCTTTCTGTGTCCCCTGTTTGCATTTCACCATCTTCTCCTCTGAGTGACCCCACGGTTTCTTTGTTCTTCCTTTTGCTACGAACATACCCATAAAAGTCTTTTTTGTTGCTTTTAACCTCTCTAGCAAGCCTGAGTTCATTCTGTGCTTTAGCTTTTCTGACTTTGTGTCTACACGTGCTGGCTATTTGTTTGAATTCCTCTTTGGTGGTTTCCCCCCTTTTCCATTTTTTGTACACATCCTTTTTTAATGTTAACTCAGTTAAAAGTTCTTTAGATAGCCACCCTGGCTTCTTTAGGCACCTTCCATGTTTCCGTCTCATTGGTATTGCCTGAAGTTGTGCTTTTACTATCTCCCTCTTAACAAACTCCCAGCCATCATGAACTCCCTTTCCTTTTAGTATTACTGTCCATGGGATCTCACCCAGCACTTCCCTAAGTTTTATGAAGTCGGCTTTCTTAAAGTCAAGAAATTGAGTCCTAGTATGCTTGGCTGCTCCTTTCCGCTGTATAGTAAACTTCAGAAGAGCATGATCACTCGCGCCTAATGATCCTTCCACTTCTACCGCACTAACCAGGTCATCAACATTGGTTAGGACCAGATCTTGGTTAGGACCAGATCTTGGTTAGGACCTTGTGTGCTGTGCCTTAACACCAGGCATAGGCAAATTCCAGCCCTCCAGATGTTTGGGACTACAATTCCCATCATCCCTGACCACTGGTCCTGTTAGCTAGGGTTGATGGGGATTGTAGTCCCAAATTATCTGGAGCGCCGGCGTTTGCCTATGCCTGCTTTAGACTGTTATCTCTGAGGGCAGGAATTGACTTACTAGTCAATCACTTTCTATTATTCCATTCTGGCCATGTAAGATTCAGTCAAGATTCCTGCACTGCAAAGGGGTTGGACTAGATGGTCCCTTCCAACTCTGCAATTCCAGGCCCCTTTGGGGGCCTTACAGCCAAAGAACAGGGTAAAAATGATTTTTAAGAACAACTGAAGGCAGAGGAGCAAGTTTAGCTGTAGTTAATAATGATAACTGAAAAAGCAGCACTACCAATAATGTGCAGGTGTCCAATGTGACAGCAGGGTAAGACTTTGTATTAGCAGTTCAGGGCCTTGGTCAGCAGAAGGAGCAGAGGGCACCCAAAAGGCAGCTGGGCTTCCTTACCATGATAGAATTGGATAGAACCATGCAGGGCATGGAGAAAGGGGGTAGAGAGAAGCTTTTCTCCCCCTCTTATAACACCAGAACTCGGGACATTCAATGAAGCTGAATGCTGCAATATTCAGAACAGATAAAAGAAAGCCCTTCTTCATGCAGCACAGAGTTAAACTACAGAACTCACTGCCACAAGAGGCAATGGCGGCCACCCATATGGATGGCTTTCAAAGAGGACTGGACAAAACCATGGAAAAAGAAGGCTAACCGCGACTACTAGCTTTGATTACTATGTTCTGCCTCCACAATCGGAGGCAGTAATGTTTCTCAGTACCAGCTGATGGGAAACCACAGAAGGAGATAATGCCAAACCCTCCAAGTGTCCCTATTTACCAGGGATGGTCCTGGATTTACCTACAGAAGCTGCCTCGGTTTCTGATTTGATCCCACTTTCCCTTAAGATGTCCCTATTTTCACTGGGGAAATGTTGGAGGGTATGGTAGGACGTCCCTATTTTCATCGGAGGGTATGGAGTTATGTGACACACACAAACACCCCAAGCCAAGGAGACAACTAACTATACAGCCTTTAGAAGACATCTGAAGGCAGCCCTGTATAGTTTTATTATGTTTTTGATGTATGTTGGAAGCCACCCAGAGTGGCTGGAGCTACCCATTCAGATGGGTGGGGTATAAATAATAACATTATCATCATTATTATTATTATTATTATTATTATTATGGAATAGGGCATTGCTATTTTCATCGGAGAAATGTTGGAGGATATGTAATGCTATTGTACCCGGGTCCTGCCTGCAGGCTTCCCAAAGACATCTGGGGATCTACCATGAGAACAATAGGGACGCCATTGACCTGATCCCGCTGGACCTTCATATGTTCTTACCATATATTTATTGATCTATCACATTTACAGTGGTACCTCAGGTTACATACACTTCAGGTTACATACGCTTCAGGTTACAGACTCCTCTAACCCAAAAATATTACCTCAGGATAAGAACTTTGTTTCAGGATGAGAACAGAAATCGTGCTCTGGCGGCACTGTGGCAGCTGGAGGCTCCATTAGCTAAAGTGGTGCTTCAGGTTAAGAACTGTTTCAGGTTAAGAATGGACCTCCAGAATGAATTAAGTACTTAACCCGAGGTACCACTGTATATGTCATATCTAAGGAGCTCCTCTTCCTCCCCACCTTATCCTCACAACAACCCTGTGAGGTAGGTTCGGCTAGGAGACAGGGAGGCAAGGTTCACTCAGTGAGCTTCCATGATGGAATGGGAATTTGAACCCAAGCCTACAAGGTTCTAGTCTGACACTCCCAACAACCTAACCTCTACACCACACTGGCTTTGGAAGTGATGTAATACATACTGCTATCTAAAGAGTAAATAATATTGAGCTAGCTCCAGTCCTAGCCCCCTTCCTAGGAAAAAGGCCACAGCTCATTGACTGGGCCTCTAGTTTGCATGCAGATGGTCTCAGGTTCAATCCCCAACATTTCCAGTTGGGACTGTCTGCTACCCTGGAAAGCTGCTGCCAGCCAGTGTAGACAAAACTGAGCCAGATGGACCGGTGGTCTAATCCAGTATGAGGCAGCTTCCTATGTTCACCTGCTATATACTCATGCTAGACCCATTGAAACTGACGGATTTAAGCTAATCATCTTCATTAACTTCCGAGTAGGCCTAATGTTGCATATAACTCACTAAGTCCAGAGTTTAAAATGGCCAAACTACACTATTGCTCCCTGGCTGTGAATGTTTAAACATATAGTCTGCAAAGTCTCTTTAAGTTCAGCGCTGGAATAATTCACATTTTGGGGGAAAGCGAAAAAGGGGGGGCACTTGTTATCAGAAAAACAAGCCAAGGGAACCCTCTGGAGTTCCTCTGGCACTCGTCTCCGCTGTAGTCATTCTTTCCTTGACACCTACTTCCCGCTGGTTCCAATTATGTAGGTTATGTTCCTGCCAGTTTAGCTGTGATGACGGCTTTAATAATTGATATTAACATGCTTAATATGCTCACTTGCTATTGCATGTGCATGCTTGTGGAAGTGTGCGCTTCTTCTTTCGTGGTTCAGACTGAACCAAAGTCAAAACAGCATTCTGTATGGTTCTTTGGTAGAGCAATGAAGTCCTCTTCGGAAACAGAATGGACAACCTGATGTTTGAAGTCTGGGCACTTAGAATCTGCATGGGGTGGTGGTTAGAATATGAAGAGATTTGAATGCTCCCAAATCTTTTCCCACTTTCTGATACACATCCACTCCATTTGGAGCCAAGTTCTCCACTTCCTGTGGAACAGAACCTAGGGACAGGGAGCACAAGGAGCTGTCATATACTGAGTCAGACCATTGGTCCATCTAGCTCAGTGTTGTCTGCACTGACTGGAAGAAGCTCTCTGGGGTTTCAGACAGTAGTTCCTCTCAGCCCTACTTCTATGCTAGAAGAAGAAGAGTTTGGACTGGATATCCCGCCTTTCACTCCTCTTAAGGAGTCTCAAAGCGGCTAACAATCTCCTTTCCCTTCCTCCCCCACAACAAACACTCTGTGAGGTGAGTGAGGCTGAGAGACTTCAAAGACTAACACAAGGTCACCCAGCAGCTGCATGTGGAGGAGCGGGGACATGAACCCAGTTCACCAGATTACAAGGCCACCACTCTTAACCACTATACCACGCTGGCTGTTAGTACCGACACCTTGAACATGACCCTGTAACACATTGGCAGCCACTGCAAGTGGAGTGATAAGTGCTGGCGGTAGTTTGCCCCCCCAAAAAAATCATAGCCACTACATTCTGCCCCAGCTGTGACCTCCTATAGAGTGCATTTCATTAATCCAACCACGAGGTTACAAATCAGGACCAATATATTCTGGCACCTGAGGCAAATCCCCAAATAGTGCCCCCTCCTCTCCGGGGAATTGGGACGTGGGTGGCGCTGTGGGTAAACCTCAGTGCCTAGGACTTGCCAATCGCATGGTCGGCAGTTCAAATCCCCGCAGCGGGGTGAGCTCCCGTCTTTCGGTCCCAGCTCCTGCCCACCTAGCAGTTCGAAAGCACCCTTAAGTGCAAATAGATAAATAGGTACCGCTTTATAGCGGGAAGGTAAATGGCGTTCCGTGTGCTGCTCTGGTGCCGGCTCGCCAGAGCAGCTTCGTCACGCTGGCCACGTGACCCGGAAGTGTCTGCGGACAGCGCTGGCCCCCGGCCTCTAGAGTGAGATGAGCGCACAACCCTAGAGTTTGTCAAGACTGGCCCGTACAGGCAGGGGTACCTTTACCTTACCTTTACCTCTCCGGGGAAGCAGGAGTGTGAGACTATCTACATCAGGAATGGGGGGGTGGAAGAGAGATGGACATTGGGATCTGCTGCCCCAGTGGATCCAACTCCCTGAGGCAGTCACCTTACCTTGCCTCATAGGCAGGGAGGCCCTGTTACCAATGCATGGGCAATTGTAGTCAGTCCATCTCAATCCCAGAACAGACATAGCTGTTTTACCAACCCATTCTTAAACCATGTAAGACTAGGTTCTAAAATCACCCAGTTCCACAACTGCCCTTTGGCTCTTTCAATTTTCTCCTCTGAGGGTGTTTGATTACATAAAGTTCTGCTTTAAACTAAAAAATATGGGGCAGTTATGCAGTGACCCAGCCAGCCCGTGTTCATATTTTCGGTTACTGGCTGCAGTGTGATTTCATGTGTTGTTGCTCAGGCAAAATTCATCATATCCTACCCACCACCCCACCAGATACTGGGTAGAAAGTGATGTGAATAAATTCCAAATTCTTCAACCTTTTCTTTTGTCAACTGCACTGCAAAATGGGTCTGCTACCAGCAGTTGTTTGTAAATACTCAGTACTTAAGCCCTCGGCCTCGGTCCAGTATACCTGAAGGAGCGTCTCCACCCCCATCATTCTGCCCGGATGCTGAGGTCCAGCGCCGAGGGCCTTCTGGCGGTTCCCTCATTGCGAGAAGCAAAGCTACAGGGAACCAGGCAGAGGGCCTTCTCGGTAGTGGCGCCCGCCCTGTGGAACGCCCTTCCAGCAGATGTCAAAGCGATAAACAGCTACCTGACATTCAGAAGACATCTTAAGGCAGCCCTGTTCAGGGAAGTTTTTAACGTGTGATATTTTACTGTATTTTTGGTTTCTATGGAAGCCACCCAGAGGTGCTGGGGAGGCCCAGCCAGATGGGCGGGGTATAAATAATAAATTATTATTATTATTAAGCCCTATTACTGACCATAGAAAACAAATCTTCAGATGCTGGCAGGGACATCTGCCAGTGGCCAGTGGCGAAGCTGCATGCTCCGCTACCAGCGGCAAAGAGCAGGCGGGGTCGTGGCTGGCACCCCGGGACATGGTGTGCACCCTGGGGGTGTGGCACGCATCCCAGGGGTGTGGCACGCATCCGGGGGCATGGTACGCCACCTGTGAGGGCGTGACACGCATTCTGGGGGCATGACGCGCCGCCTGTGGGGTGTGATGCCCGGCGCACAGGGAGTGCATGGCGCATGTTTGGGGGGGCCGCCGCAATGGCACCCTACCAAAATAGTGGTACCAGGGGTGGTCCGCTCCCTCTGCACCCCCATTCCTCTGCCAGTGCCAGTGACAGACCTTCTTTAGCAATAGATTTCCAAGGTTCGCAGTCAGCTTCAGCTAACAGATGACTGACCTGACCTGTCTAGGAAGCACTGCCCTCGCTCTAAACTGATCTGTCCAGCAAGCATTGCCCTCACTCTGCATAGGCTTCACTTGCCCTCTCTGAAATCAACACAGCTGTAACAGCAACAAAATAGCACAAAAGCAGACGCTGATAGGGTGAAAACAACGGATATGAACCCAGTTTTAGAAATTGAACAGTTTCATTGAATTAGGGGTCAATGAAGAAAAATAGTTCCACTGCACAAAGCACCATCCTAACATATGCCTTTAATTAAAATGCTAAATTTCCTCTGTCTTTTGTTTTCTGTTTCTGGAACTGGTGTCAAGACGTTAGTTGTTTTGGTCTGGGTGATTAACTAATAATGATACTACAAGAATTCTCTGTCGGTTTATTCCAACCAGTTTCTGGTAATTTTATAAATGACAGAGTGGGGAAGAGACTGTCCTAGAATATCTACTTGATATGAGGAGAGCGTTGCTGCAAAGAAGAGATGGGAAGGGGTGAAGGTCTACCACTTACTGGCCACCAAGTTAGATGTCTTTAAAAGAGGATTAGACAAATTCATGGAGGTTAAGGCTATCACACTTTCTCCTAAGATAAGCATTTTTCTACATATCCAGTTGGAGAACCACATCACAAAATTCAGAGAAGCACAAATTTCAAAAGATAGCTGAATTTGTGTACTGGTCCAGGAAGTACAAATTAGGTCCGAACCAAATTTCTTCCCCATCATTAACAATGGATGGTTTAGCCTTTTCCCCTTTCCTACTGTTATTTAATTCTCATGTGCCCACTCAGGCACAGCTGCAGCTTCCATGCCTTTCTTGTACAGATTAAATCTCAATATGGTTTCCAAACATCCTCCCTTTGCTGGGAAAACATTTGACAGCTGATGAAGTTTTCTTTGGGTGCTTCCTTCATCTTCCCCCCTCCCACCCCAGCCCTACCCCCAGCCGCCCACAATCTCAGATGAAATCCTAGTTGGATGAGCAGTTGATGCAGCCAAGTCAGTTTTTGATCGAGTTGTATTAACTTTGAAAAGCTGACTGACTCATGCTTAAAATGGAGCCACTTAAAGGCAGATGAAAGACCTTTTTTATCCGCGTTGAAGGAAGTTGTTCAAAAGCAGCAACAGGGTGGTATGGTTTTTTTTATTCCTGAAGACAAAAGGATCCCTTTTCTTACTTTGCTACTCTCTTGAAAAAGAGCCTTTACAGCACTAACTTTGTTCGCCCAGAGACGAATAATGGGAGGCACAGAAGGAGGTGGAGTGAAAATTTAATAGGGAGTTTCCTGCAGGTTGTATAAAAGGTGGCGTGTAGTTTTTAAACTGATGGTGATAGTGTTTAGGTTGACAAGCAAGCTCCAGAACAAAGCAGGTCATCCCATAATCAGCCTGAGGAAGATACACACCACTGTATCCTTTTGTGATTCTGGAATTCCTCAAGGCAGCATTTCTCAAACTGTGGACTGGGGAGAGGGATGGGCAAATTGTTGATTTTTGCTTCTCTCTGATTCCCTCCCTGCCCTCCTGGCATCTTACATTTAGTTCCCCACATTTCAATGTCAGTTTTCATTTTTTTCCCTAGTGCAAATTTCTCCCAATATACAAGTGTTTCCATGCAATTTCGCCTAACATACAAATCTATGCAAAACAATTTATCCTAATAGGATGCAATTTTTGGTGTTATTTTCACTTATATATGCATTTTTTAAAAACATTAAACATTTATCACTTGGTACATCTTTTGTGCTGACCTGCATCTGACTTCAGCCTTGACAGAAGCTGCCTTATACCAAGTCAAACCATCGGTCCATCTAGCTCAGTGCTTACAACATGGACTGGCAGTGGCCGTCCAGGATTTCAGGCAGGAGTCTCTTCCAGTCCTACCTGGAGGTGCCAGGAATTGAACCTGGGACCTTCTGCTTGCAAGGCAGATGTTCTACCACTGAGCTATGGCACTTCCTCACACACACACATGACTTCAGGTTTCTTAAATGAACTAACAGCTAAACATATACAGCCGTACATTGGAAGCCGAATGCCTTGGCATTCATACGTTTTGGCTCCCAAACGCCGCAAACCCAGAAGTGAGCGTTCCGGTTTGCAAACATTTTTTGGAAGCCGAACGGACTTCCAGAACAGATTCCGTTCAGCTTCCAAAGTACAACTGTACATGTAACAATGCATAAAAAGGTAAAGGGACACCTGACCATTAGGTCCAGTCGTGACCAACTCTGAGGTTGCAGCGCTCATCTCGCTTTATTGGCCGAGGGAGCCAGTGTACAGCTTCCAGGTCATGTGGCCAGCATGACTAAGCTGCTTCTGGCAAACCAGAGCAACACACGGAAACGCCGTTTACCTTCCCACCGGAGCGGTACCTATTTATCTACTTGCACTTTGATGTGCTTTCGAACTGCTAGGTTGGCAGGAGCAGGGATTCGAACCGCCGACCTTCTGATCGGCAAGTCCTAGGTTCTGTGGTTTAACCCACAGTGCCACCCGTGTCCATATAACCATATAAAAATATAGTCATAGAACTGAAGAGTTCAAAGGGACCCCAAGGTTCATCCACTCCAACCCCTTGCAATCCAGTCCAACCCCTGCAATTAAGTATTAATACTTGAAATCCATATATAAATGTGTTTCAGGCCATTCCTCCTCCATTGCTGAACAGAAAACCTTACCAGCCTTATGCCTTCGGGGGGTGGGGGGGAATGGATTAATGCACATCATTTATCACATTAAGGCTATAATCCTATGCACACTTGCCTGGTAGCAAGATCCATTAAACAGTTTGGCACTTACATCTAAGTAAACATAGATAGAATTGTGCTAAAAGTCAAGACTAGCGCTCAGCAAGGAAATGATACTTATATCTGATGTAGAAAATGGAGTCAGGCTCTGCGAGTGTCTTCATTTCTCTCCTGAGCCAGTTTGTTTCTTTGGTCAAGGAAATATTTGAGGATGTGACTCTTACTTGGACATAAGGTCTGAATTCTCAAGGAAGCTCAACCTTTGAAGCGTTCTGGCTTTTTTCTTGCAAAACGTGCCACATTCTAGGTTTGAATGTGTCAGGCACAATCAGCAAAACAACCCAGCATGGCCAATGCTTTAATCGCTACTGCCATCTTGTGGTCGATTTAAAACAACGTCTAGCTGGAAGTTGTTCAACTGCTCTAGAAAAGGGGCAGGTATATATCAGGGGTGTGGAGTGTCAGGCCCTGAGGGCCTCTCCAATTGAGACACCCTCCTCCATGTCAGACGTGCCTCTGGCCTTCTTCTGAGCACTCCTTAATTGCTTTTGTCTTGCTGGAATGTGTGCTTGAATTCTGATCCCATCTGCACTATACATTTAAACTGGCATCATACCACTTGGAAGCAGTCATGGCTTCCCCAAATGAATTCTGGGAAGTGTCGTTTGTTAAGGGTGCTGAGAATTTCAGAGACCCTGATTTCCCAAACAGAACTACAATTCCCAGGGGCATCCCATTCCATAATGATGATAGGGGCATCCCATTCCATAATGATGATTTTACTATTTATACCCCACACTTCTTAGCGGGCCACTTTTGGCAGCCTTCAGTGTTAAGTTGTGGGTGAACATATCAGACAACACAGCAATTCTTCAAGCAGCTCTTGTTTATTCACAGGCCAGAACAGAACTGAAGGGTTCAGTCAGCCTGCTTATATAGAGCTCAAGTACAACGTAACTGTAACGATTTTCTAAAACTATCCAATCACTGAACGTCACTTTCGATCCCTTATTTGCATAACTATCTACGGTATCCCCCTGCTGGCCCAGGGTGAGAACTTCAGTACATAACATTCAGCATATATTAAAACATAATAAAACATTAAACATTTTTAAAAAACTTTTCTATACAGGATTGCCTTCAGACGGCTCGGGTCGGATAACTGCATAACCTTCAACATTTCTCCAATGAAAATAGAGACGTCCTAAGGAAAAGCGGGACATTCAAGGATTAAATCAGAAACTGGGATGCCTTCTGTAAATCAGGGACATCCCTAGAAAATAGAGACACTTGGATGGTCTGGAGTCATTTAACTATCATTTTCTCTTCCCATGGAACTCTGGGAAATGCAACTCAAGCAGGGGAAGAGGGGTCTCCTAAGAACTCTCAGCACCATTAACAAGCTACATTTCCCAGGATTCTTTGGGTGAAGACATGGCTGTTGAAAGTGGTTTGATACTGCATGAAATGTATAGTTCGGGTGGAGCTTGTGATAATGCTCATTGCTTTCCTGGGTGGACAATGGAGAGTGCACCTACTTTTGCATGGCTGGAACACAGCCTGCTGCAAAAAGGTAAGCGCCGCATACATTGCTCCACCTTCTTTTACATCTGGCCCTGCCCACCATAGGCATGTGGCCCCTGGAAGGCTGCCCATGAGGGAATGTGGCCCTTGGGGTTAAAAGGGCTCCCTGCCCTGGTGTAGACTCTTAAGTCTTCTGTTGCCATGTTGCATGAGGGCAGTGGCCCATTTGCCCTAGTGGACCAGCCTCCACTGCAGCTAATTTATCTTTTTTAAAAATCCAACATTAGGTCTTAGAATCATAGAGTTGGAAGGGACCCTGTGAATCATCTAGTCCAACCCCCTGCAAAGCAGGCATATGCAGCTGTCCCTTATGGGGATCAAACCTTCAGCCTTGGCGTTACCATCACCACGCTCTAAACAACTGAGCTATCCAGCATCTTGAGATACTGACTGCTCCTATCCCACCAGGATCCACCTCCTAACCTGACTGTCCCTTGAGCTCCCCGGCTCCACCTCCTGCCACTGTGTGTGTTTGAGACTCAGAACACCAGGCAACCACCAGGCAGCCCATTTCCATAGACTGCATGCGGCCTCTGCAAAGCTCCCCAGATTCCACTGCGACATACCTGGGGTCCTGTTCTTATAAGATGATGTGGGGGAAGATTCTCTGTAACAAGGCAGGACAACACAGAACCTTGAAAAGCATTGCATAAGATGTTCAAATAGAGTCAATGATGCCGTTCCTTCTTCCCATGGCGAATTCATGCTCTAAGACAGTCCTCTCAAACTTGCCACTCTCTAGGGCTTTTGGACTACGATTCCCGTCAGCCAGCATGGCCGGTCATGGTTTGATTTAAAAGTATTGGTGCTCTAATTAGTCCTTGGTTTGTAGCCATTGTTTCTGTGCTGTTGTGTGCTTTTAAATCTTTGTGTATCTTGCAATAAAAACTGAGAAATCAGCAACCAAACAACAAAAGCAATCTAAATTATATACCACAAGAATCTGAATTCTGTGTCCTGCGTAGATTGTGTGAATTGAGCAAATTTGTATAATATCTCTTATTTTGCTTAATTTAGTCATGCAGCCATAAGGAGATGATAGATGATAGATAGATGATAGATAGATAGATGATAGATGATAGATAGATAGATGATAGATAGATAGATAGATAGATAGATAGATAGATAGATAGATAGATATAGATAGATGATAGATAGATAGATAGATAGATAGATAGATAGATAGATAGATAGATAGATAGATAGATAGATAGATAGATAGATGATAGATATAGATAGATGATAGATAGATAGATAGATAGATAGATAGATAGATAGATAGATAGATAGATAGAGATAGATAGATAGATAGATAGATAGATAGATAGATAGATAGATAGATGATAGATAGATAGATAGATAGATGATAGATAGATGATGATAGATATAGATAGATAGATAGATAGATGATAGATGATAGATAGATAGATAGATAGATAGATAGATAGATAGATAGATAGATATTTAGATAGAGATAGATAGATAGATAGATAGATAGATAGATAGATAGATAGATAGATGATAGATAGATAGATAGATAGATGATAGATAGATAGATAGATAGATAGATAGATAGATAGATAGACAGATAGACAGACAGATGATAGATAGATCCAAAATAATGAAAGGGCAGCTGTGGTGCCCAAGAATTATGGCTCTTGCCATAACAGTTTGTTGAAACTCTGCCCCATGCTCTTATTAATGAACCGGACTGGATTCTGCCACTCATTATTCTCAGGCACTACTACTTAAAGGCATAAAGGTTGCAGCAAGTCCAAGTAGCTCTCTGCAGAAATTGCACATCTCTCTTTTATGGGTTGTTTAGCTGCAATTACTCTTCAGTACAGAGCCAAATGTACATCCCATAAAAAGCACTCTTCTTAGTAACATACGCAAATGGCCGCCTCACATAAAATACCCATCATTCAACCATCGGTCTCAATATGCATCTTGCCCCTGAAGCCTCTTTTCCTCAGGGGAAGCCTCCAATTAACTGAATTCCTCCTCTGCCGAACTCTCTTAAAGCATCGGTAAGTAAAGCCAGCCAGTAAAAGATGCGAGGCTGCAGGCTCTGCAGCAAATCTGGCAGCAGTACCCAAGGCCCTTACTATCTTCATCCCAGGGCAGTTCAGGGGCAGGGGAAGCCAAAGGAATGCCCATTGCTGCTCTGCAGTGCCACCCTGATAATGGCTGGAAATGGTGCTGCTGCAGCTTGTGAGCCCAACTCGATCAGGAGACTTTGGTGGGATAAAAGACATCCTGCTGGCTTGATAGACCTCCTTCAAACTCCTGCCAGTGGCCACGCGATGAGGAGGAGGAGGAGCCACCGGCCATTGAAGCCGTGTGGCTGCCATGTTTGGCTCTACCGTGGCTCCTCCCAACATCCTGATGTCACGTACCTCTGCTAGCTAGAAATGGTGACCTACAGGTTCTTGAAATCCAGGCCAGACCCTGCTTCCTTCAGCACTGTACAGCTTCCTTGTGTAACCTGACCAACCATCTGCCTGCCTGGATTACCTGTGTCGTCTGCCTTTGAGATGACCCCTTGCCTACCTTCAACCACACCAACCACCCAGTCTGACAGCTAGCATCCCATGGACCCTGAAACATGACTGGCTGGGGGATCTATGACCTCGCTGAGCTGTGATAGTGTATCCGGTGAAATGGAAATCAGTGGGGGAGGATTTGCAAAGTGGGAGGAGGAGGACGGGGGAGGGTTTGCATAGGAAAACCAGTGGGGTGGGGAAAGGGCTAAGCAGACCCTCTCACCTGCCACTACTCACCTGCAAATGCAAAACCTTGTTCTCCAGTCAATGGCCAGTCAGATGCCTGAGGACATGGGTTGGCAAACTAAGGGCCGCGGGCCGAATCAGGCCCAATTGCCCTCTGGATCCAGCCTGTGGACAGTCCAGGAATCTCCACATGGATCACCAGCACACACATTCTTTCCCTCTCCCTCCCACAGCAGCGGCGGCAGCCCCTCCTCCCTCCCTCCTCCTGACTTTCCCCTGCCCTGCCTAGAGGAGGAAGGGGGCTGGGCTTTGTTGGTGCCAGCAGCAGCAGCGCTTGAGTGGCCACCATTTTAAGCAGCCCCTCTCTGCAGCCCTTTCGTGCGCCACTCATTGTCCTGCTGCCACCTCCGGCAGCCCCTGCCACTCACAAGATGCAGGTAAACAGCCACCAGGGCTCGTGGTGCTTGTTATGTAGTGAAGTTTCACCCTGGGCCAGCATGGGGATACTGTAGATAGTTTTCACTCAGGTCTGTAGATAGTTTTCACTCAGGTCCACGTCAGTTATTTTAGGCGGGAAACTCTGGGTTGTTGTTGCTACAATGTTGACAGCCGGCTGCCTATAAAAGCAGGCCGGCTGAGCTGTTTGCTAGTCAGTTCTATTCCAGCTTACAAAATAAAGAGCTGCTTTGGAGAAATCGCTGTGTCATCTGCTATGTCAACCCACAACTTAACACTGGCGACGAGGATGGGATCGATGGACATCAGAGCACAGCCATATGCGGCCAGCCTCTGAACTGAGCTGAATCACTGAGCTGAATCACAGAGCGAAATCACTGAGCGAAATCACTGGACAGAACCAATTCAGAGCTGACTGTTCTGGCTAGAGCACTGTGTTCCATCCATCGCCCTTCACGCCGGCATCGGAATCATGGCTTCACTTGTGCCTCTACTGCCGTTTGCGCCAGCCTCTGAATCATGGGACTCCTACCTCGCTCAGTTCGACTGCTACCTCCAAGCCAACGAGCTGACAGAAGTATCAAAGGAGCGGAAGCGGGGCCTATTCCTCAGCCTCTGTGGGCCTGAGGTGTTTGAGACGGCCCGAGCATTGGTTGCGCCTGAAGCAGTCCAGGCAACACCATGGGAGACGATCCAAGGGAAGCTCCGCAACCACTACGCACCAAAGCCGTCCAAGATTGCTGCCTGCCATGCGTTCTACCACCGGAACCAGGCAGAGGGGGAGTCATCAACAACTACACCACCGCCCTGCGACAGGCTGCAATGCACTGCGAGTTCCGAGACTTAGACGATGCCCTGATGGATCGAATCGTCTGCGGGGTCCGGGACATCCATCTGCAACGGCGTCTCCTCGCCAAGCCAGACCTCACGCTGCAGAAAGCCATTGAGGAGGCTGTGGCCTCAGAAGCTGCTGAACGCTCCGCCCAGGAGATCCGCAAGTCCAGTAGCCCGCGTCTTGATAGGAAGCCAGTTCCGGTGCATCATGAAGAGGCCAGCAGTGATGAGGCATCCTCCAGTGAAGACGATGACGTGCACCAGACAAAGCGGGAGCCCAGGAAGTTCCAACAGAAGTCCAAGGGCCAACCAGAATGTGCCGGCTGCGGAGGCAACCATTCCCGTGCCAAGTGTCGATTCAGAGATGCCATCTGTAGGAAGTGTTCCAGAAGGGGCCACATCGCTAAGGTCTGCCAATCGGCTCCGTCTGACACCCCCCCTTCACCGACTCGCAAGTCCAAGTCTTCACTCCAGTCTGCCAAGGAAAGTTGTTTCGCTCTCACCAACTGCCGCTGCCCATCTGGAACCACGATTGGCCAAACCGACTCGCCTACGCGACGCAAGCTGAACGTCACGGTGCTCATTGAAGGAGCTCCATGTGACATGGAGATCAACACTGGGTCTGCCCTGTCCATTGTGTCTTGGAGCACCATCAAAAGACTGGTTCCCAGAGTGTCCAAAAGGCAACTCGACTCTCACCGCGTACACCTGAGATACTACCAGGGAAATGACATTCCCGTGGTAGGCGTTGGCCGGTTCCTGATCGCCTTCAAGGATTTTTCGGGCCTTCTCCGGTTGGTGGTGGTCGAAGGTCAGCGGCCAAGCCTCCTAGGGCTAGACTGGTTTGATGCCCTCGGCCTGGAAGTCACCGGCATCAACTGCATCTCTAACGCAGAGACTGAGGGTCTGGTCAAAGACTTTGCCGATGTTTTTGACGGCACCTTGGGGCAATATACAGGTACGCCCATCTCCTTTAGCCTTGATCCACAAGTCGCCCCCATCAAGCTAAAGCCACGCCGGGTTCCCTTTGCTCTCAAGGCTAAGGTGGACGAACAACTGGACAAACTGATCGCCCAAGGAGTTTTGGAGCCGGTTGACCACGCCAAGTGGGAAACCCCCATCGTCACGCCTATCAAGCCAGACGGGTCGGTGAGAATCTGCGCTGACTACAAGTGCACGATCAACAAGGCACTTCAGCAGCACGCTTATCCAGTTCCTGTTGTCCAACACCTGCTGCATTCCCTGGGTGAGGGTAAGGTCTTCGCTAAGCTGGACCTTGCCCAAGCCTATCAACAACTGCCCGTCGATGATGCTACTGCTGAAGCCCAGACGATCGTCACCCACCGAGGGGCATTCCGTTGCCGCCGGTTGCAGTTCGGGGTGAGTGTGGCTCCTGGCATCTTCCAAAGCCTTATGGAGCGTCTCCTGCAAGGGCTTCCAGGCGTGGTACCATACTTTGATGACGTCTTGGTGTCTGCAGACTCACACCAGCAGCTGTTCGAGCGCCTCCATGCCGTGCTGACCAGGTTCCAAGAGGCCGGGCTCAAGGTAAAGAGGGAGAAGTGCCAGATCGCCGTTCCACAGGTAGAGTTCCTGGGCTATCTTATCGATGCCTCCGGCCTCCACCCGACCACATCCAAGATCCGCGCTATCCAGCAGGCCCCCATCCCAAAGAACAAGACGGAGTTGCAGGCGTTCCTGGGGCTGCTGAACTTTTATAACATGTTCCTGCCCCACAAAGCCACAGTGGCTGAGCCTCTTCACCGACTCCTTAGCACAAAGACGCCTTGGGCCTGGGGAGATGGCGGCCTTCAACGCGGTCAAGGCTCTCCTTTCATCGGACTGTGTGCTGATACAGTACAGTGAATCCAGGCCGCTGGTCCTTAGTCACTGTTTTCCAGACGGAAGAGAAGCACCGCTCGCCTACTTTTCCAGGACGCTATCTCCGACGGAACGGAATTACAGCCAGCTCGATAAGGAGGCAGTGGCACTTGTGGCTGGAGTGAAGAGGTTCCATGAATACCTCTATGGCAGGACTTTTGACCTCATCACTGACCACAAGCCACTCCTGGGCCTCCTCCCTGATGATCGTTCAACTCCACCGGTCCTCACCACACATGCTGCGATGGACTGTTTTCCTGGCTGCCTACCACTACCGGCTCGTCCATCGCCCGGGGAAATCGATGGGCCATGCCGACGCCCTCAGCCGTTGCCCTCTTCCAGCATTTGTGGAAGACCCGGCTCCAGCTTCATCACTCCTCCTGATTGAGGATCTTCCGGCAGCGCCTGTATCGGCTGCCACTGTGGCCTCCGCGTCTGCCCAGGATCGCACCATCAGCCGGGTGCTCAACTGGGTGTGGAGGGGCTGGCCACAAGGGCCTTTTGCATCAGAGTTCCAGCCCTTCGCAACCAGACAATATGAACTCTTGGCTCATCGCGGCTGCCTGCTGTGGGGAGACCGCGTCTTGATTCCCCAGGGACTCCGTCAGCGCGTCCTGGAGGCTCTGCACGTTGGCCACCCGGGAATTGTCAAAATGAAGGCGTTGGCTCGGTGTTACGTCTGGTGGCCTAATATGGACGATGCCATCACTGCCTGGGTGTCCGCCTGTCAAGCGTGCCAAGAGTTGAGGCCTGCACCACCGGCAAGTAAGGGACACACCTGGGAGATGCCAAAGACACCCTGGTTGAGGGTGCACATCGATCTGGCTGGCCCCTTTCACGGCCGGACCTTTATGGTAGCGGTGGACGCCTATTCCAAATGGCTGGAGGTGGCCCTGATGCCCTCCACCACTACCGAGGCCGTCATCCGGGTGCTGCGAGGCCTGTTTGCAACGCATGGGTGTCCTGATGTCCTTTTCTCCGACCTCGGACCGCAGTTCACGTCAGGCACGTTTGAGCGGTATCTTTTGGGACTGGGCATCCGCCATGCCCTAACGGCACCCTTTCATCCATCCAGAACGGACAAGCGGAGAGAATGGTGCGCTCGGCAAAAGAGGCACTGGCGCGCCTGGACCGGGGAGACTGGCACGAGCGGGTCGACGAATACTTGTTCATGCAACACATCACCCCTCATGCAGCCACAGGGCGGAGTCCTGCTGAACTGCTTATGGGCCGCCGCCTCAGGTCACCGCTTGACCGGCTGCACCCGGACTTTGCCGTGGCTGAACCCCCAGGCTGTGCCAACGCGCCACGGTCATTTGTCCCAGGAAACCAGGTCTTTGCCCGGAACTATGTGGGGGACATTCCTTGGGTGCCAGCCACAGTAGTGGGAGTCACTTGGCCTCGCTCGTACCAGGTGGCACTTGAAGACGGACGCTTGTGGCACCGGCACATAGACCAGCTTAGGCGCAGGGTTGGGGACTTGGACACTACCGTGGTGCCCCCAACTGTGCCTGTGGCTCCAGAAGATACACTTACAGATGGCGAGGCGCCACCTACACCTCCCTCGCAAACTGCCAGCGTGGAGCCGAACCAAGCCACTTCAGAGGGTCTGCCAGACTTACCACAGACTCAGACCACTCCACTTGCGGAGGCTCCACCCACAGCAGCGGATCCAGGGGATTTGGTTTCAACGCCACCTAGGGTCGCACCACAGCCTCAGCAAGAACTGTGTGGCCCTCCGGACTTGGCTACCAGTCCCCGGCGGTCTGGCAGAGTTTCCAAGCGCCCAACTTATTTAAAGGACTATGTTGTTGGACATGTATCACTGTTGGTCTAAGTATGGAAAATGTAACCGATATGCTTTTGTGCCTAATTGAACCATTACGCGTAGTGCTGTATATAAGGAAATCATTACGACTGTAACTAACACCTTATCTCGGTGGGGAGGGGTGTTATGTAGTGAAGTTTCACCCTGGGCCAGCAGGGGGATACTGTAGATAGTTTTCACTCAGGTCCACGTCAGTTATTTTAGGCGGGAAACTCTGGGTTGTTGTTGCTACAATGTTGACAGCCGGCTGCCTATAAAAGCAGGCCGGCTGAGCTGTTTGCTAGTCAGTTCTATTCCAGCTTACAAAATAAAGAGCTGCTTTGGAGAAATCGCTGTGTCGTCTGCTATGTCAACCCACAACTTAACACTGCTCTTGCATCATTTTTTTTTTTTTTTTCAAAATATAGTCAGGTCCCCCACAAGGTCTGAGGGACAGTGGACCGGCCCCCTGCTGAAAAAGTGTGCTGGCCCCTGCCTGAGGACCATAGAAGTCAACTCCTACAGGGTCGAGGTCCCTTCGGGGGCCCCAAATAAAATATTTGAGAGGGCAGGCCTCCCCAAAGTTGATGGGCATTGCTATTCAAATGGTGTGTGTGCACTGCATCATGCGATCAATTATGCAAGGCGAGGCTTACCTGGCTCCCCCCCCCCAAAAAAAAAACATATTTTATTCAAGTTGGCACCCATGCTCCAGACCTAAATGCAACAACCCACTAGTGATTCCCAGCAACTGCTAAGAGTTGTTTACAATCTGCTGCCTGCACCAGCCACAGGTCAGGGGATGTTGCAAATCTTTTGTGTCTGGTCTTCCCGTTCCATCCCTGCCTGCCCAGCCAGGAAATTTAGCCTGGAAGCCTGCAGGCTGTGCCGAAGGAACAGAGAGGTGCCTTCTGTTGCATGACTGGAATACAAACGGATGGCATGCAGTTATCTCGGTGTCACACTCTGATCACTTGGAGAGAGGCATCATCATGCTTCGCTTAGCCTCCCTACACTCTGCACGTAACAAATGTGAAGCTTTGTGTAAGGCGGGGGGGAGGGGGAGAGGGAGGGGAGGCAGCTACGTTGCGTTGGCACAGAGGGCACCGCCAGCCCTCTTATCACCTAGAAGGAAGAAGCGGGTGCCAACGGAGAGACAGACGACTGCTGCCCACACGCCCCATATAACTTGGATTAATTAACTGCCTTTCATTTGTGACACCTCAGCATGAATTTTGCATTAGGCTTGATTCAGTAAAGTTCACAACTGACACAGTCCCCTTTTTATGACAATCTTCTCAATTGTTCCTTTCATGGAAGAAAGGGGGGGGGACACCCAACCTGGCTTTTTTTAAAAAAAAAAACCCTTTGCACATTTGAGGATGTCATAAAGATGTTTGAGCTGTCTCTGGCGTACAGTTGCCTTTAATCTTGAGAAAGTGATTTTATAACCTACTCATGCCTACAGCATTGTTGAATGAATACTGGGGAATGAGCCCCCACCCCACCCCACCCCCATCCGTTTACTCTATTAACGCAACAGGCTTTTTTATTTTATTAATGTCAATGAGAGGCAACCAAGGCTCTCTCCTCGGTGCAAGGCTTGTCACGGCAAAAACATTTCAATGGGAGGAAGCTTAATGAAGGTGATGGATGTGATATGATCACATCAGTGGGCATCCTCTGGAGTTTTTAATACACAGAGAGTGGATCGCCTTGGCCAATTAGGGCTGGCGGTGTTTATCAAAAACAGAATCTACTCTCCCCTTCCTCAGTCTGGATACACTGAGTCGGACATCCCCAGAGATTTGTCCCCCACAAAAAAAGAGAGATGATGAATGTGTTTTTTGAGACTTCGAAGGGAAATAGATGTTCATGCTCTTTCAGAGAGGAAGACAGGCAAAGATTGATGAAAGGAGGTACCTAGGAATCTGCGTATCCAACACGTTTACATGTCTGCCATGAAAGCAGAGTCTCTCCAGCTCGTTCTGGTTTGAAAATATCCATTACCCACCCATCCTATCTTTTGAAAGGGAAATTTGAGCCTTAAAAATCCTACCCACCCACCCCCCAAAATCAGGCATTGAACTATCTCAGTGTCTTTCCCCTCCCTCCACTTCCAAAATAAAATTGCTCTTTTTAAAATAATATTTATTAACAGTTTTTTGTTTAATTACAATGCCAATAAACAATACAATATAACACATCTCTTAACATAATTTTCTTAACTTCTTTGGACTCCCTCGCACCTCCCGCTCCTGCGTTCCTGACTATAAAATTTTGTCCAGCAAATTTATCCCCTTGTTTCTATTCTTATTATCTAATTTTCAATATTGTATCTCTAGTTTTAGGTATCCTTTATTCAAATCTTAAAAGTTCAAATATAACCTGAAAATTATCCAAAAATTTGTCTTTTCTTAAATTTAACTTATCTTCATATTTCACTTCATCTAGCTTATCGGTGCCAAGTTGTTTATATTCTAGCATCCTTCTTAACATTCATACAATTTACAATACTTTTGTAGGTAAATCTTGAATTTCTTCCAATCTTCTTCCACTGTCTCTTCTCCCAGGTCTCGGATTCTGCCAGTCATCTCAGCCAGTTCCATATAGTTTATCAGTTGCATCTGCCATTCTTCCAGTGTGGGTAAATCTTGGGTTTTCCAATGCTTAGCGACAAGTATCCTTGCTGCTGTTGTTGCATACATAAAAAATGTTCGGTCCTTCTTTAACACCTTCTGGCCAACAATACCCAGAAGGAAGGCCTCTGGTTTCTTAGGGAAGGTATACTTGAATACCTTTTTCAGCTCATTATATATCATTTCCCAGAAAGCCTTCACTCTAGGGCAGGTCCACCAGAGGTGAAAGAATGTTCCTTCATTTTCTTTACATTTCCAACATTTATTATCAGACAAGTGGTATATTTCTGCAAGTTTGACTGGGGTCATATACCATCTATATATCATTTTCATAACATTTTCTTTCAAAGCATTACATGCAGTAAAATTCAGCCCAGTATTCCACAACCTCTCCCAGTCCTCAAACATGATGTTATATCCAATGTCCTGTGCCCACTTTATCATGGCCGATTTGACCGTTTCATCTTGTGTGTTCCATTTTAACAGCAAGTTATACATTCTTGAAAGTACCTTAGTCTTAGGCTCTAACAGTTCCGTTTCTAACTTTGATTTTTCCACCTGGAATCCTAAATTTTTGTCAAGTTTAAAAACTTCTTTAATCTGAGCGTAATGTAACCAATCTCGCACTTTGTCTTTCATTTTCTCCTGACTCTGCAATTTCCAGTTATCACCATCTTTTTCTAGTATTTCCCAATACTTCGGCCATTTGGCCTCCATATTGAGTCTTTTCCGGGCCTTAGCTTCCAATGGTGAAAGCCACCTTGGAGTTTTATTTTCCAGTAAGTCTTTGTATTTTGTCCAGACATTAAACACTGCTTTTCTGACAATATGGTTCTTGAAAGTCTTATTAATCTTGACCTTGTCATACCATAAATATGCATGCCAACCAAAAGCATTATTAAAACCTTCCAAATCTAATACATCAGTGTTTTCGAGAAGCAGCCAGTCTTTTAGCCAGCAGAAAGCTGCTGATTCATAGTACAACCTTAAGTCTGGCAGGGCAAAGCCCCCTCTTTCTTTCGCGTCAGTTAATATCTTAAACTTAATTCTGGGCTTTTTGCCCTGCCAGACAAATTTAGAAATATCTCTCTGCCACTTTCGAAAGCACTCTGTTTTGTCCACAATCTGCAAAGTTTGAAACAAAAACAGCATTTTTGGCAATACATTCATCTTTATAGCAGCGATTCGGCCTAACAAGGAAAGTTTCAGTCTTGTCCAACTTTCTAAGTCTCTCTTAATTTCTGACCAGCATTTCTCATAGTTGTCCTTACATAGACTCAAATTTTTGCTGTTATGTTTACCCCTAGGTATTTTACTTTTTTAACCACGTTTAACTCTGTCTCTTTCTGAAACCTTTCTGACTCTGTAGCTGTCAATTTTTTTTCCAATACCTTAGTTTTTTGTTTATTTAATTTAAATCCCGCCACCCGACCAAACTCTTGAATCAATTGTAATACTCTTTTCGTACTAGATTCTGACTCCTGTAAAGTCAAAACCAAGTCATCTGCAAAAGCTTTAAGTTTGTACTGTTTTGCTCCGACCCGGATTCCTTCAACCAACTGGTCTCCTCTAATCATATTCAAGAGCACCTCCAGGACCGAAATAAATAACAATGGGGAAATAGGGCAGCCTTATCGTGTCCCTTTTTCAATTTTAAACTCTTCTGTAACCACATTGTTAACTATCAATTTGGCCTTTTGTTCTGAATAGATTGCATCTATCCCATTTTCGAATCCCCGTCCCACTCCCATCCCTTCCAAGTTTTTCTTCATGAATTTCCAGGAAATATTGTCAAAGGCCTTCTCCGCATCTATAAAAATTAACACAGCTCTTGTATTAATGTTTGTTTGCAAGAGTTCCAAAATGTCGATAATATTCCTAGTATTAGCAAACAAATGTCTACCTGGGAGAAAGCCTGCCTGGTCCTTATGAATTACTTCATTTAGAACTTTTTTAAATCTACTTGCTAAAATGTCTGCAAATATTTTGTAATCCACATTTAAAAGGGAGATGGGACGGTAATTCTTGAGTTGTGTCTTTTCCGTTTCCAGTTTGGGTATCAATGTGATGAAAGCCTCTTTCCACGATTCCGGCGCCTTCTTCCCCTCCAAAATCTCGTTGCCTACCTCCATCAGTGGTTGTATCAAATAGTCTTTCAATGTCTTATAATACTTGGAGGTAAGCCCATCTGGCCCTGGAGATTTGCCCAATTGCATGTTCTGAATGGCTTGTTCAATCTCTTGTCGTGTTATTTTGCAATTCAGGATTGATCTGTTTTCTTGTGACAATTTTGGTAATCCATTCTTTATCAAAAATTGTTCTATCTCAACCTCATCTTGCGGCCCTTGAGTATACAGTTGTTTGAAATACCTCTGGAAACACTTTCTAATCTCCGTAGGGTTCTGTATGTTTCTTCCTTCAATCTCTAAGTTTGTAACTGTATTCATTTTTTGTCTCTTCTTCAACTGCCATGCTAGCAGTTTCCCACATTTATTTGCCGATTCAAATGTTCTTTGTTTCATTAGTTTAACTTTCCACTCTATTTCCTGGTTTATCAATTTGGAATATTGTGCTTGATAAAGTTTAATTTCTCTCAGAATCGGCTGTGACTTCGGCTTTGATCTTAATTTCTTCTCACATTCTTTGATTTTCTCCAAAATAATGTCTTTTTTCTCATTTTGTGTCCTTTTCTTAACAGCATTCTGTTGTATCAAGAACCCCCTCATCACAGCCTTGCTTGCGTCCCAGATAACTCTTTTTTCCACCGTCGTGTTCAAATTTATCTTGAAATAATCTTTCAAAGCTTTTTGGGCCTTCTTAGTAATCTCCTGATCTCGAAACAAATTGTCATTCATCTTCCATCTGAAGGAGCCAGCTGGTAGTAGTCTCATATCCATCTTTACTGCATTATGGTCGGAGCAGGACTTTGGGCAGATTTCCACCTTTCTGATCTTAGGTGCCAGACCTCTAGATATCCATATTTGGTCAATTCTTGTCCATGTCAGTTGGGCTTCAGAAAAGAATGTTCCCTCTCTTCCCAAGGGGTTCTTTGTCCTCCAAATGTCAATCAAGTCCATATTGTCAGTCAGTTCAAAGAAAGTCTTAGGTAGTCTGCCATCTTTTGTAACATTTTGGCTTTGTGACTTGTCCATGTTGGTTGATACCACCCCATTCATATCGCCCATCATTATGATGTTGTCATAGTCCAGATAATCCAGCATACTCTCATGCAACTTCTTGTAAAATTCCGATTTCCCCTCATTCGGTGCATAAATTCCTAGTATTAAAAGCTTCTCTCCTTGATATTGTATCTCAATTGCCAAAATTCTTCCTTGCTCATCTTTGAATACAAATTTTGGTGACAGGCTCTCCTTTGCATAAATCACCACTCCTCTTTTCTTCACTCTGTCCGAGGAAATAAATTCTTGGCCTAATCTTTTATTTATTAAAACTTTTTTATGGAGCCTAGTCACGTGTGTTTCTTGCAAACAAATAATGTCCAATTGTTCTTTTTTCAATATGTGAAATATCTTCCTCCTTTTTTCCAAAATAAAATTGCTTTATTGGGGGAGGCAGGTGAATTGGACTCCTTCCTTAATTTGTTGACTGATTTTAAAAACTAGTCTGAAAGTCCATTACAAACCATTAAGGAAGCAAATTACCAGAGCCAGTGCTACCATTAGGCAGAGTGTGGCAGCTACCTCAGGTGGTAGCTTGCTGGGGGTGTGGAGGCTGGCGGCAGAGTCCCCTTGACCATTCTTCCTGAGCCACTCCCACCTGTTGGAAAACAGAGCCCCATAATCTAGCTTGTTGCCCTCGGGTGGAGGATGCTGACCTGTCACCATTTAGGAAGTAAGATTCAGCTAAAGCTACTGGCAAATTCCATTTGAAACAGAAATGGGAGCCATAATTGCCACAATTCATATATTTTCCTGAGGTCAGGAATAGAAATCAAGCAAGCAAACATGAATGGTTCTTGCTATTGTTTTCTCAGTCCACATACATTACTTGCATGATTGCATTGGTTTTGGCATTGCTTTTCATGTTTCCCTTCCATTGAAATGCATTTAAGTTAATGACATAATTAATTATGTTGGTTTCTGCCATAGTGGATGGCGAAGTGAATAACATAGCAGAAGGTGAACTGTGGCAGCAATGAAACAGTGCTGATTGTGACAAACACAGGACAGGGTGGAAACTGCTTCCGTTTTGCATCCTAGATTCATTTGCCAATTCAGTTTGTGGATGTGGCGCTCATCTCACTTTACTGGTTGAGGGAGCCGGTGTACAGCTTCCAGGTCATGTGGCCAGCATAACTAAGCTGCTTCTGGCGAACCAGAGCAGCGCACGGAAACGCCGTTTACCTTCCCGCCGGAATGGTACCTATTTATCTACTTGCACTTTGACGTGCTTTTGAACTGCTAGGTTAGCTGGAGCAGGGACCAAGCAATGGGAGCTCACTCCATTGCAGGGATTCAAACCGCCGACCTTCTGATCGGCAATTCCTAGGCTCTGTGGCTTAACCCACAGCGCCACCCATGTCCCTGTCAGCTAGAAGGCTATCAAACAGGTGTGCCAGAGACCGAATAGCCTTCTTTCTACAGCAGATACAAGACATGACATGGGGTGAGTCTACACACGGGGGGGGGGGGCACTATAAATAAGACAGAAATTATATAATAATAACAAAAGAAAATAAACCCTAGGAAAATCATGTTTAAATCTTTCTTGCTCTCTGGCGCCATCTGGTGTTGCATGTTTATAGTGCATGCAAATCGTTTCTTTACTAATGTAGCTGAGTAAGCTGAGACGTTTATCCCACAACCTTGGACTCCCATTATAAAGCAGTGAGGCAGGCATGACTTTAGTGCGGCAAGTGGGATGCATTCTTTGACTGAGAAAACAAATAGAATATCCTCGCCTGTGCCAAGGTGATGGAGGAGGCTGTGCCAGCTTGGAGCCAGGCTTGGCATCTGACACCTCCTCTGTAAGTGGAGGCTTGCCAACATAATTTTATGGCCCATTCTAGCCTGCGGAGTCTTTCCCTAGGATTATCAGCGTCCAAGTCCTTGAACTCCTCCCACCCCTTGTGCTGATCTGACGGGTCTCTCTGAGACGTCTCCATACATCCTTTGTTCATCTTTGCTCAGGATGAGCAAGTAAAATCCTCATGGGCAATAGATATTGGCCATAATATAGATATGGAAGCATGGTGGAATATGGATAAAAAATTTGTGGAATATTCCACGATTGTGGAATATGGATAAAAAATTTACAGCATGTTATGGTCTAAGAGAAAATGATATGAAAGTGATATAGCGGTGGTACCTTACACTGAATAAATTGGCAAAAATGTATAAATCCAAATCAAGTAAGTGTTGGAAATGTAAAGAGAAAGAAAGTGGTCTTGTAGTAAGGTTAAAGCTTACTGGGAAATGATATATAATGGATTGAAAAATATGTTTAAAATAACGTTTGTAAAAAACAAACAAACCCAGAAGTCTTCCTTTTGGGAATTATAGGGACAGAACTACCCAAACTGTATAGAAATTTATTCATGTATGCGACTAATGATATGATTACAAAACTGATCTTTATTTTTATTTAAGTCAACCAAGTCTACCACTAATCTAATGTAGCTCCACTTGGGAGACCTTTTGCTGTTAATGCTTGGATAAAGGCTTCTGCATTCTTTGGTACTGTAAATTTGTATGTTTCCTCTCCCCTTCTGACACAGAAAATAGCAGGTAATCTGATGCAGAACTCCAGATTAGCCTTGCGTCTTGCTTGGAGGAAATCACGTCTTTGGTCTGCAAGTTGTTTTGTGAAATCTGGAAATATGGAGATTTCATTCTTTCCCCAAATTAGTGGCATTTCTGAGGACTGTTCACGTGCTGTTCTTAGAACCAAATCTCTGGTTTCAGTGTGGAGACACTCAACTATCACCAAATTAGAAGGAGCTGTGTTTCTTCATTGTCGAATTGGGATTCTAATGGCCTGATTAATTTGCAATGGAGTATCTGGCCCCAGCTGTAGCAGTTTTCTGAGGAGGTCCTCCAAGAACGCTGGCAGATTGCCTTGAGTTGGAATTTCGCCAATACCAACTATGCGAAGGTTGCGTCTATCTGCTTGGTTCTCCAGAACTGTTATTCTGTTGTCCAGAACATTATAATTGGCTTCTGCCAAGGCTTCATGGGGAGCTAAACTTTTTCACAATTTTCCACTCGTGTGTTTATTTCTGTTACATCTTGTTGAATCTGAGCCATTTCAGATTTCAGGCTGGATGTCTCCTCCTTAAGATCAGTAATGTTTTGATCTAAGGCTGAAACTTTGACATCCACCTGCGTTAATTTATCTTGCATTGGTTTCAGGCATTTAGTCTGTGACACAATTTCCTTAAGTGTGTCGGCAATGAAACTCTCCAATACCATCTTTCTCTCTTTCCTAGCCTCTTCCATTTTCTGTTTTGCTATTTTGCTGCATGTAGTGGGAGTGGGAGCAGAGTTCGAATCCCCGCAACAGGCTGAGCTCCCGTTGCTTGGTCCCTGCTCCTGCCAACCTAGCAGTTCGAAAACACGTCAAAGTGCAAGTAGATAAATAGGTATTGCTCCGGCAGGAAGGTAAACAGTGTTTCCATGCACTGCTCTGGTTTGCCAGAAGCAGCTTAGTCATGCTGGCCACATGATCTGGAAGCTGTACGCTGGCTCCCTCGGCCAATAAAGCAAGATGAGCGCCGCAACCCCAGAGTTGGTCACGACTGGACCTAATGGTTTACCTTTACCTTAGTGGGAGCAGAGGATGGGATGGTTGGGACTTGTCCTTTTTTTCTTGCCTTGGCTAACATCAATCACCTTGCCAGTGACAAGTGGGAGATAAGGAACTTCTAGGAGCCTTTGAAGTTGAAACAGGCCAATGATAAGAACGTTACTTGCCCAAAAATGGAAGGAGGAAGAAGTCCCAGAGAAAGAAGAATGGATACAGAAACAATATGCAGAAATGGTGAAACTTACCGGAAAAATAAGAAATCAAGATAACAAACTCTTTATAAAAGAGTAGAAATTGTTTATTGAATATTTACAAATGAACTGTAAACAGATAAGGAACATTGACAAGATTATTGTAATAACCTGCAATTTTATAAGAGTATATATTTAAAGTAGATGAATCAATGAGCAAATTAAGTTAATTTGGATATGCAGAAAATATTAAAAATAAATTTAAGAAACCACAGAAAGAGGGGGAAGGAAGTCGAGTTTTGAAATTATAGTAAAATGTTTGTAAAATTATTGAAATGCATAAAATTGAAAATAATAAAAAAGAGACGTCTCCATACAACTTCTGGCCCATCAATCTCAGTTCAGTGCACACCCCATCCCTCCTTGGTCCTGCTTATTTGGAAAAGCAAAAACTGGGATGGGGGTTGCTAAACTATCTATTAACAATACACAAGTTCAATATGCAGACTGTAAGAGATTATTGGAATAAAGAATTGGAACTTTCATTATTACCCAGACAGTGGGAAAATGTATTAGCTTCAATACCAAGGTGTTATTAGATTTAAAATTAAGACCAATACAACAGAAAATAACAACAACAACAACAACAACAACAACAACAACAACAACAACAACAATGTTAGTTAGTTATATTCCACCCTTCTGCCTGTGTTTCCCCAGCCCTTTGGGCAGCTCCCAAACAGAACATTAAAAACATGATAAAACATCAAACATTGAAAACTTCCCTAAACAGGGCTGCCTTCCGATGTCTTCTGAAAGTCAGATAGTTGTTTATTTCTTTGACATCTGATGGGAGGGCGCCACTACTGAGAAAGCTCTCTGCCTAGTTCTCTGGCTTCACTTCTCACAGTGGGGGAACCGCCAGAAGGCCCTCACCGCTGGACCTCAGTGTCTGGGTAGAACGATAGGGGTGGAGACGCTCTTTCAGGTATACTGGGCCGAGGCCGTTTAGGGCTTTAAAGGTCAGCAGCAACACTTTGACTTCTGCTCGGAAACGTACTTTTTATTGGACTCTTTATGATTGCATAAGAAAGGATTAGCTAAGATAGCTCAGTGCTGGAGATGTGGTATCACTATGACTGTGGAGAAAAAGTTAAATTTTTCAGCAGAGCATATTTTATTGAACTATATACCTGCAGTATGGAAATTATCAACGGGACAATGGAAATGGATTTTCCATGCCCTAATGGTGGCCAAGAGATTGATACTGAGGAATTGGAAAAATAAAGATATGATACCCTTCAGTCAATGATGACAATATGATATCACTGGCAGTTTATGAACACACTGCTTACAGGCACAGATGCTGTATTGATAAATACAATAACGTTTGGAATGAGTTTATGCAAAGTGTAATAGGCTATTAATATTTACATAAGCATTAGTACAATAACACTATGCCAACTTATACAAGAATGTATGGAAATATCGTACATTGTTGTGTGTGGGTTTTTTGCATATTTTTGTTTTTATATGTAGCTTTGTTGTCATTTTTCTCCCTCTCACTTTTCCTTCTTTTTTCTGTATCACTTTATTACTTTTAAATGAAATCACCTTAATAAAACATATACCATATATATATATATATATGATGGGCCATACTTATTGTGGCCAGTCAAAGGTTGTGTAGTTTTGCTAGAAAAAAAAGGGGGGGTAACCATGTCATTCAGCCCAAGAGAATATCATGGCCCATAAAAGAATACGTAAAAAAGAGCACACAATCCCCTTTCTGATGCTGTTAGAATAAAAGCCTAGTTTTATGAACTGAAATGTAATTATGCCTTTGTTTATCGCAAGGATGGGTCCACCAAGCCACTTTTGAGGAGCGCAACATGTTCTGATAAGCGAGACTCTCGCCTGCCCCATGATCCGCCACCTCCCAGCTAAGCCTGCTGCCTTCAAAAACAGCATCTAATTAATTTAACCCCAAGCACAGCGCAGGCAAAATTTCCTGCTGGCAATTAACAAGAAAATAAAAGCCGGCATTCAGGCAGGATCATGGGCTCCCTTCAGAGCCTGATGAGCCTGAAGCATGGGAACTAAACAGGAGTATCAAGGGGGGAACGGATGCCTCTGCTTTTAATTAAGCAACGGAGCACAACTGCTGATAATAAAACAAAACAGAGACCCAAGGAGCCCAAACTGTTGACTGTCTCAGCAGCCAGACATTCAAAGTATGAGAGAACAAGAGCTGGGGCGGCGTCACCAAAAGAGGAGAGGAAACGCAATGTCAAAAATAAGGTCAGGAGAGGACCCAGGTGTGCATAAAATTTGCACATGCTAATTTATCTGGGCCGCTGAAAACTCTGGGCGCCTCCAGGTTGATCTTTCCATGCGGGTGTATTCTGTAACATGTCACCGATGCAGCCATCATGGTGGATTTATACAGGACTGTCCACACATAACTCCATTTTATTTGTTGTTCTGTGGTGTTTCCCCAGGCCACATTCACGACATACCGTATTTTTCCATGTATAAGGCTATATTTCCCCAAAAAACTTTTAAGTTTAAAACTGGGGGTCATCTTATACACCAAGTGTTGCAATTATTTATTTCTTAGTTTGGGGCTCAAAAAATAGGGGTCATCATATACATGGGGGCATCTTATACACGGAAAAATACGTTACATTTGAAGCACTATGATACTACTTCAAACAGTCATGCTTTCCCCCAGCTAAGAATTCTGAGATTCTGTAGTCTGTTAAGGTCTGAGAGTTGTTAGGAGACCCTTATTCCCCTCACAGAGCTACACCCTTGTGCAAATTAATTGAAACCAACAATGAATTTAGTAGTTTATTGTACAAAACTCACATATACTTACATTAGTAACGGGTAAGACCTACGCTATTTTTAAGCAGCATTTGAACACGGTTTGGCATGGAATCTACTAGTTTCGAACAGTCACTGTTGGTTTTCGGATCCCTGTACCACACTTGAATCAGCGCCTGAATGAGCTTCTCCATAGCCGTACAGTCTACAGCACGGTGGCGGCTTTTGCATATAGCCCACAAATTCTCAATGGGATTTACGTCTGGGGAATTCCCTGGCCAATCAAGTACCTGTATTTGCTGCTCTGTCGTGAATTTCTTCACTACTTTTGATGTGTGACAGGGGGCTAGGTCCTGCTGCAATACCCCAGTACCGTCAGGATACCTCTTTTCCAGCTCTAGAATAACTCTTTTTCGTAGAACCTCAATATATTGTGGCAAGCGCATCATTCTTTCTATTGGCTGCAGGCTTCCAACAACATAATAACTGAAGCATCCCCAAAACATCTTCTTTTGTGGGTGCTGGACAGACTGATCGATGTGGCAATCACGAAGCTTCTCTCCCTGTGACCTTCGAACATGCTGACTTTGTTTCAGTTAATTTGTGCAAGGGTGTACAATTCTCAGAGATGTTTAACAGTCAGTTTCTCTTCTCATGGAACTTTGGGAATTGTAGCTCTGTGAAGAACTTTTAAAAAAATGTTTCTATGCAGCACATAAAAGTTAGCAGGAGTTGGCACCAAACAGATAACTCTGAGGATGGAATTCCATAGTGGAGATGCTACCACCAAGAAGACTCTGTGCCCATTCATCTCAGAAGGGTAACTACAAGGAAGCAGAGCCACCTCATCTTTACTCAGCCTAATACACAAACTGAAACAGAGCCATCCTGCAAAACTCACGCTTCTCAGAGCTTTGCAATGCTGTTCTCCAGCCAAGTAATGTGTACAAGAGGAAGTGTGCATAGAAAATACATCTACTGTATTAGTGAAAATAACATTCAAAAATGCACCATACTTGGGGAAACCGCTTTGTAAAATTGTGTTACATTAGGGGAATCACACATAAAAAATCCAGGCATTCTTGGAGGAAACTGATTTTCTAGATCCATTTCAATCAGGGTTTAGGCTCGGTTTTGCCACAGAAACCGCTTTTGTTGTCCTGTATGATTACCTCTGTCAGGAAAGAGACAGAGGAAATGTTTCCCTATGAATTCTCCTTGACCTCTCAGCAACCATGGTATCTTTCTGGAGCGGCTGTCTGAGTTGGGGTGAGTGGCACCGCTTTGTAGTGGTTCTGTTCCTACTTGGTTGGCCATTTCCAGAGGGTGATGCATGGGGAGTGTTCTTCAGCCCCATGGAGCACTGTGGGGTTTGTTGGAGTCCAATTTTCTCCCCTGTGCTGTTTGACACCTACACGAAATCACTGAGTGGAGTCGTTCGGAGTCTTGGAGTAAGTTGTCAGCACACACAGCTCTCGTTCTCCTTTTCATCTGCAGGTGTGGCAGTGAAAGTGCTGGACTATTGTCTTGCCTCAGTAATGGACTAGATGAGAGCCAACAAATTGAAGCTCAATCCAGATAAGACTGGGGCACTGTTAGTGGGCAGTTCCCCAGACCAGATGGATGAGAGGTTGCCTACTCTTGATGGAGATACACTCCCTCTGAAGGAGTGGGTACATAGCTTGGGAGTACTCCTAGATCCTTTGCTGTTGCTTGACACTCTGTTGGCCTCAATGGCATGGAGTGCCTTCCATCAGCTTCAGCTGGTGGCTCATCTATGCCCCTATCTGGACAGGGATAGCCTAACTTTTGTCATCTATGCTCTGGTAACCTCTAAACTAGATTACTGCAATGCTTTATATGTGGGATTGCCTCTGAAGATGGTTTAGAAACTTCAGCTAGTGCTGAATTTAGCAACCAGCTTACTCACTGGGGCACGATGATTTGAGCACATAATGCCAATCCTGGCCAAACTGCACTGGTTGTTGGTCAGTTTCTGGGCCCAATTCTAAGAATTGATTTGGACCAAGAAAGCTTCAAACAGTTCCTAGGCCTTTGGCTAAGTAAGCAATCTATGGCCTTTTAAACGGGGGGGGGGGGGAGAGAGAATGGCTGAATCTACACGTATATAAAAAACTCTGTGAAAATGTTTTTTAAAAAATTGTTTTAGGAAAAAAAAATTGTTTTAGAATATATATTGAATTTGCCATTAGCTCACCTTCATCAGCTAGTGCCACATTAGTATACCGTAATTCACTTAAAACAGTACATTTGCAGCTGTATAGCTGAGTCCGATGTTGCTTTTGTTTGTTATCATGATATGCATTTTTGTGTTTTTATATTGCAAACTGCCCTGCGATCCTTGGGTGGAGGGTGGTATAGAAAATAAATAAAATAAAATAAAATAAAATAAAATAAAATAAAATAAAATAAAATAAAATAAAATAAAATAAAATAAAATAAAATAAAATAAAATAATGATGTGTATAATAGGAGAAATTTGCATTAAAATGCTGATGGATTTTCACGAGGACTTTTAAAAAATGCATATGGATATGAAAATGTGAATGAACTGAATGGAGCATTAGAAAAATGAGAAACTGAGAGATATATAAATTGACAAATTCGCTTACCCCTGCTCAACCCACTCTGCTGGCCAACACTCTGGGGTGGCATTTTGCAAAAAGCACTTCCAAAACACACACTCAAGGAAAATCTTGCCAAGTAACACCCTCCATTTTCTGTCCTTATCGGCACCAGTCATCACTGAGTAATAGCTTGGAGTCAGGGCAGCCTGCTCTCGTGATTGTATGTGTGGCACTTCTTTGGATAAGTGGTTTTTACATGCGGCAAGGTGTGACATCAATCTAACTCTAATTGCCCCGGCAAGAAACCAGTTGCATTTTTGAAAATGCAGCCATGGCTAAGAGGCAAAGTTATGACTCAGGCAGGACCCGGTTTGAAATCTCACTTGTGCCATGAACTTGCTAGGTGGCCTTAGAGCAAGCTACGCTCTCTCTCTCTCAGCCTCAGTTTCCCATCTGCAATATGGGGATATTAATAAGGACTTACCTTACAAGGTTGTCATTAGTTATAAAAACAAGGGAATGGACGTGAAGCACTTTGAAGACTGAGAGCTAACTAAGTGCTTAGATTATCATTCTATCAGGATAAAACATAACATGTTGTTTTCTTACACAAATGAGAGAATCAAACATGTGCGCCTATGTGTATCATTATATACGAACGCCAGCAACGTGCTCAATTTGTCATGTGTGCATACATGCATCATGTAGCCAGCAAGACATCCATCTACAATCAAAACTTGGTAAATCAGTAAGGTCTTTAGAGACTGCTTAAAACTCTAAAGCTAGGGACACAAAATTCTTGGGCAAAGATGTGGGGCTATGACTGAAAAGGCCCTGTCCTTGTCGACCCATAACCTGTGGGCAAACCATGCAGCAGAGCCTCTGAGGCCAATCTCAGGTTATATAAAGGACCACCAGGCAGCTACTTTTAAATGATATGAAGGGGCAGCAAACTGTTAGTGATTTCTTTGATAAGTATTGTATTGTATTGTATTGTATTGTATTGTATTGTATTGTATTGTATTGTATTGTATTGTATTGTATTGTATTGTATTATTTGTCCTGTCGGGCAGAGAAGCCCTGGTGGGGTTTTCTGCCTCAGGTGGCAATGTAGCTTGGCCAGCCTTAGATGCAGCTTAATTTGGGGAAGGGGTGGACACAGATCACTATCCTACCCAAGGAAGCAAAATGGTGCCATCTTAGAAGCAAGCCATGCCCAAGACATTATGCTGCCTGAGGCAACATTCCATGTGGAGAAGCTGCCTGGAGAGGCAGTTGAACCTTACTTCTCCAGCATACCTGAGGCCAGCAGTCTAGTTTAGAGGCTGGATAGCAGGCCTGGGGAATACATTGCTCTGGGGAATAGCTGGGGGGACAACTATTTTTGCCTTTCAGATCTGCCACCAAAAGTGCAGTGGAGTCTGGTCCATTAGGACAAATGGAGAACTGCCCCCAAAACCTCATCTTTCCCTCAGTCAGCCCCCACCCACCTGCCCTCTTTCTTACCACCAGTCCAGGAGGTGGCATTGCGTGTCAGCTTCCTTTCCCTTGGTCTCAGTGTTGTGCTTTGTAGAACTCATCAGAGAAGAGGATGGGGAGAGATTAGTTGACTCCATCTGCCATTGGCTCTGGCGCCACCTACTGTTGAGCTCCCTGCTTTCCACCCTACCAGTCCTTGTGGGAACCAGCCACCACTGCTGAGGCAATTGCCTCACTCGGCCTAATGATAGCCCGGATCTTCTTGGGAGTGGCGCTCTCAAGATGGCATTAGCTGCCTCCCTGGCATGATGTTCATACACTGTTTCATCCGCCTTGAACTGTTTGTTGTCAAATGCACATTTAATTCATCCATTAAAATGCGTATGGTGGATTTACTGCTTTAATTGGGTTGTTAGCCCTAGAGAGCGTTCTCTCCTTCCAGTTGCACTCCTGAGGGAAGACAGGCTGTGTGCTGGACGCTGAGGGATTTGGGGGAGAAAAACAGCAGCATCGTAGATTCCCAGCTATCAAGTTCAGAGACCAAAGTGTCACGTCTCACAACCCTTCATCCAGACACCATTGTTACCTTGCCCTGACCAAATCTGAAGCATGAGGGGGACAATTTGTCACATAAAGAGGCTGCCCTCTTGCTGTGTTCGGAGAGACAGTTTTCACCTTATGAAGTCTCCTGACACGCACCCCATTTGGGACAGTGTCTGGCCCATTTTCTCCCTGTCTGACAGTCGCACATCAGCGACAGTTCCCATTCGAGGAAGCAGACACCCTAATTGACTCATGAAAAAAGAGAATGGAGGGGGGAAGGAGGGAGGGAAGTGGAGGTCCTCAACCAAAATAAAGCACCCTGAAGCCTTCCATCAGTAAACTTGTTGCCATAGGAACGGCTGGGCATTCTTGCTCATCCACAAGCACAGAGCTACAACGACACCTACAGATCAGTCACAATACAGCAAAAGCTTCATGGGGTTTTATTTGTTTTCATGGCTAAATGACTTGGAAGCAGAATTGAAGACCTGCATGGAAATGTGATAACTTAGCATTTCCCCCAGGAGGGATGGAGAACGTCCGACCCAAATGTGGCCTCCCAGACCTCTCTATCTGGCCCTGTGGACTCTGCCCCTAGGCTGCATCTCCTCAGCCACGCCCCTCACCGGTACCTTCCTGAGTGCTTTTGCCTGGCTGGAATGTGTCCTTGACTTCCAGCGAAAATAATGTCCTTGACCTCCAGTGAAAATAACATACCAGATGCATTATATTAGGGGAAATTGCTTTGCAAAAGATTCAAGCTAAAATCCTGATGAATTTTCATTATGGTTTTTTTTTTATTAAAAAAAATGCAGACTGATATGGAAATGTGGAGATCTGAATTTCAGCTTGGGAAAATGAGAACCTGAGAGAAACAAATCTTGACATATTTATCCATCCCTAGTTGCAGCTGAGTTGTGCTACTGGGAGAATTTTAGAGGCATCACCATTGCCCAGAGAGCACAGCTCCATCCCTGAGCCCTGGCTAACTCAGCAACAAACAGATTATGGCTGTAAGAGCTTAGATATTTTTCTGTCACAGTGTCCAGTCTTTGAAACTCTTGGCCTTCAAGAAATCGACAAAAAAGCATCCAGATATTCATGCAGGCCCATAAAGAATTGAATCCGCCTCCTCTACCACCTCTCTTTCTCTCTCTCTCTTAATTCTCTAGGGTGCCCTGATGCAACCTAAGCTGGAGCTGACAGTCATGGCAGGGGCAGGAAGAACCCACAAGTATCACAATGGCTTGTGAGTTCATAGTTCATGGTGCCCTTCTCATCTTTAAAATGGGTGCAATAAATTTTGTAAAACTTTTTTAAAGGACTGCCGCACATATGATGTCATGGCAAGCATGCTAAAAAAACCTAGATTTTCAATTTGGTCAGCACGTAAGTGGAACAGATCCGGATGACATGATGTCCCATAAATAAGTGCTGAATGAACAACGACTCTGCTTCCATCCATGCAGAACTTGTTCACTGCCCACCCAATTGCCCAAACCCTCCTTTGAGACCTCTCAGGGGCCCTTCCCTGCTCTCCATTGCAGCACCGTTAATGGATGTGTTCCTTTTGTGTTTAATAAACATTCCTTAAGAAATCAGTGGCTGGGAAGGCTAACAAAGCAGCCAATGTGCAAACCGTGAGGAGTGGGGCCCATTATCCTCCTGCTCTTGCTGGCTCCCACGCCATGGTCAGCAGAGTGGAAGAGCCAGCACCTTGTAATTAAGTGCAAACCAAAGAGATCAATTAAAGATGTGGGAGAGGGAAAGAAAGGGACGCATTGTCATAACAATATAAGACCTCTGAACATGAGCATAGCTGAAGCTGAGCAAGGGGAGGAAATGATAGGGTGGCCTGCAAAATTGGTTCTGGGCATAGCAACGCCCTGAATTAGTGGTCTTTGAATTTTCCATGACCTGGCGGCTAGATATAGGGGAGAAGTTTTATTCAGTTTGCATTTAAAGGAAAACCTCCCATATTTGCACTTTCCAAAACAAATTAGAAAAGTTGGGATGGAGTGAAGGAATACATGAAAAAAATGTGGTTCTGGAACTGGAATATTAATAGATAATGTGTAAAACGTGCAGGGGTAAGCAAGGAAATAATAAAAGAATCAATTGAATAATTATTAAACTACAACAACACAACAAGATGGAAGAAGTTAAAAAAAATATTGAGATCACACATGGGTGAAGGGGAGTGAGGGGTATAAAAATTTCTAATATAATATTTCTAATTGCATTGCATTTATATAGAGAGAAGGGAAGTCTATAGCAATTAAGTATATTTTAATCTAGTCAACTATGTAATAGGCTTATGTTACAAAATGAATACGGATATTGAATTTGATGTTTGTAATTCTTTTTCGGTTTTGGAATAAAGTTTAAAAAAGAAAAAGAAAAAAAAAACAAATTAGAAAAGTTGTGCCTTCTTCCTAGGGAACCCTGGGGATTGTAGCTCAGGGGTCAGGACGGAAATAGAGATTTTTTAGCAGGTGTTGTAGTCAGGCACAGTGAATTAAATGAGCACTATCCCACCACGCTGTCCTGAGAAAAAGCCCAGTCTCCAGGCTTCTCACTCCGTTCCTTTATACTAGATAAATCCTGCTGCAGGTCTGTGCTTAGAGCCCTGCCACAAACTGTACGTAATCCCCTTTTAAAAAAACAAAAAGCCATTATTGTACATTACAAACACCTATGTGTGACCTGAATCAGTAGTTGAGATTCAGACATCACAGCACCCATACCAAGCTACAGTTCTCCTTTCCTGTCTTCCTTTGAACTAGATAAACCCTGTTGCAGGCCTGTGCTTAGATCTTTGCCAGGGACTGTATAGAACCCTGTTAAAAAAAACCTGTTACATCACAAACATCTTTGTGTAACCTAAATCAGCAGTTGTGAGTCAGATATCACAGCAACCACACCAGACTACCAGTCCTTGTATTGGTGGAGGAAAGAATGACAGCTGAAAGCTATATTAGTTCTATATAACTTTTTATCCATCCCACCTTTCTACTTCTCTCTGTCTTTTCTATTTCTCCCTTGTGATGAGAGGGGAAGTCACACGTTGTTGTGTTATTGGTGTAACCCACCTTACATCAGCTGACAACCAGCTGTGGGTTCTGATCCACCAACTGAATACCAGTGTCATAGGAACACAAGAAGATGCCTTATAGCATGTCAAACCATTGGTCTATCTTGCACCATATTGTCTGCACTGACTGGCAGAAGCTATCCAGGCTTTCAGACAGTAGTCTCTTCCAGTCTTACCAGGAAATGCCAGGGATTGAACCATATACAATGGTACCTCTGGATACGCACACCTCTGGTTGCGTATCCTTCAGGATGTAAACACGGCAAGCCCGAAAGTATATTTCCAGGTTTCGCCACACACACATGCACAGAAGTGCTTTAGGCGCCGCGCGCATGTGCAGAAGTGGCACCTCCAGACAAATTGGCACCTCTTACAAATTCCTTGGGATCCGACCGGAGTTCTGAAATGGATCCGTTGTGCAACAGGAGGTACCACTGTATCCAGAATTTCCCGGACATGTCCAGAATACCACAGTTGGAAGCAGTGTCCAGGCAGAAATCGTCTGGAAATATCCAGACGTATGGCAAACCATGTCGGTAGTGTCGGTTTTGCTGATTTTCTTTAAAAAATAGCTACGAAACTTCATTTTTGGGGCAAAAAACTTTGGGCAAAACTTTAAAAAGCTCAACAATTTAGGCCTCAAAAAAGCCCAACTTTTCTGTCCTGATTTTCACAGTTTGATATATGACAACCCAATCTTTCCATTGGAAGATGCCCTAGACTGCAAGCCTGCACCACTTACCTGGGAGTAAGCCCCATTGAACTCTGGCTTACTTCTGAGTAGGCACATATGGAATTGCTCTGCAAGGTTGAGTAACATTGGAGCAACTTTCAGTAGGATGTTCTGCCTCAAAGATTGATGAGGTTTTGTTTTATTAATGTTCCAGAGTGTTTGTTTGCATATATGCATTTGTAAAGCTGAGTTTTGTTTCAGCCTACGCCTTTGAAGAAACAGAAAGCTCTTACATCTTAATCTGAAACAAAGTTTTCCTCCCAATGTCTATTGCTTCCCTCTAAGTGTGCTTCAAATCATAGCCACAGTGGAAGCAGCAAAGTAATGACAAAGTAATTGCATCAGGTACCAGTTACCCAAAAAAAAAGTTGTGTTTTCAAGAATACCTTCAACTTAGAGAATCCAGTGTGAAATAGCCTCTAAATTGCGAGTTTCAGACTAGGATTTTTTCCCTTCACTAGAGAGCTCTCTCCAGTAAATAAGAATTCCTTCATCATGTAGCAAAAGGGAAATCCCCCTAAAGGTATGAGCTGCAGAAGAACACAAATAAATTCATCAAAGTAAGAGTTGCCAGCAGTCCACCCTGACTGGTTCTTTTGATTTAGGGCCAGCTGACAGAAAAGCAAGATGCAATAAATATATTTTCCCTCCACAGCCTTTAAAAAATACAACAACATAAAACCTGATCACATAAGATCAAGGTGGCAACTACTGTATCCTCTGGCTCTCCAGATATTGTCGGGCAGCACTTTTCATCTTCCTTGATGATTAGCCATGCTGGCTGGAGTTGGGGTCTTAACAACACCTGGAAGGCTGCAGGTTAGCTACCCCTGGTCTTAGAATCTCACTACTTCCATTCCCTTACCGCACATGCCTACTTCTGTTGCCCCGTGATTCACCCATGAAAATGGCAGGAAATAACTGTATGTTGGCATACTGCCCCTTTTATCACTTAGCTCCCATGATGTTCTGGGTTAAGGGGGCTGCAAACAGATTTAATTTTTTTCCCTGGAAGCTAGCAACACAGAAATAAGCGCTAAACTTCCACTGTATCCCACTAGATTTCCAAAAGTGGCTCTTACACCATGCAAAAGCTCAAATATAATGGTGAAATTAACAGGGAAACATCAGGGAAATGGAATAAACTGTTGTGTGGATGAAGCCTTAATTTAAGTAATTTATCTGGAACTGATATCAGAAAGGGAGAAGTGTCTGTAGAAGAATGGAGGCTGTTTTCCACCGCAGAGGGAATGATTATGCTAAAATCTTTCCCTTGGAAGCGGGCTACCCTCTTGCTGCCCCCACCCCAAAGAATAAAATAAACTTCATTTGTGTTGCGTGGGAAGACTGGATGCATTTCAAAGCAATGCAGTTGCTAGTCTTAAGCTATCAGTGTGATTTGGCCCAAACACAATGTCAATCTTTGATTACTTTCAACATCCTCCTTAGAGGCTCTCCCCCGTCATATAAACATGGCCATTGTCCCAAAGTCAAGGGGGAACACTCCTTGTGAATGCCTAATTAGTTCCCCATTAGCAGCTCTTACAGAGAGCAGATGCAGATTTCCATCTCCAGTGCCATCTGTTGTGCCTTCTCAGTCATTTTGCATGTGAAAGTGTGCTCCTGGTTCTATATTTAATGGCAATGTGCTTGCAGCCATGGAGGCGGAGGAGAAATGCCATTTAAAGTTGGCAACTCAGTGCTTTGTTGTGTCCGCCTTTGTCCTGAGGTGGTGAGGCAGTGGGGTGGAGCTGTCCTCTCAACACCAGCATCACTGCCACTAACCTGGACAGTGCAGGGGCAAGGCGGCAAGGTCAAGGCTAGGGAGGCCCATTGTTCCAGTACAGTGGTACCTCGGGTTAAGTACTTAATTCATTCCAGAGGTCTGTTCTTAACCTGAAACTGTTCATAACCTGAAGCACCACTTTAGCTAATGGGGCCTCCTGCTGCCGCTGCACCACTGGAGCACGATTTCTGTTCTCATCCTGAAGCAAAGTTCTTAACCCGAGGTACTATTTCTGGGTTAGTGGAGTCTGTAACCTGAAGTGTATGTAACCTGAAGCATATGTAACCCGAGGTACCACTGTATTTGAATGCTCACAGGGTGATGTTATGAGTTGAAGGGAGGGCAGATCCCCTTAAACTGTTGAATTTAGTAAATGTTAGAATTTAGCTAATATCTGGAGTATTAAGAGAAGATGCCGGGTGCAGTGTAAAAATACAGGCTACACCGGTTTCCCTGGTCAGGAGATCGCGTGATAGAGGTGCCATTAAGAAACAAAGAGAGCAGAGTAATGGGCCATTAAGAATGACTGACAAAGCAAATATTGTTGTTCCCCGGCCCTGAGTAGTGGACAGAGACAAAAGAGTTGGGAGGAGCAGGTTGCCAAGGGAACAAGGGGCATGATGTCACCACAGGGGGAAAGTGCCCTTCTGCATGTGGTTTTTGGAAAGAGTGAGAAGCGAGTGCGGGGCAGAACTCCATGCGGGCTGCCTGGGAGAGGCTGCGCCCAGAGACTGGGGAGCTGGCTTCTGCTCTGGACCAGAGCTTGCTGAAGCTATGGGAGAAGCAACATGAGACAAACTTGGGGTGTACTGTTCTGCATTCCCTCCACCAAGGCTCAGATGTATATATGTGTAAATAAAACCATATATCTTAAAGACACAAAGGTCTCCGCTGTGCCTCGTTTTTCTAAAGGAAGACGCCTGGAATCTCTCACCATTCGGCAGAGATTGGAGTGGCCAGTAACAATATGCAAGTCAAGGGCCTGGATGCCTTTTTGCTATCTACTCTCTTTGATGACATCCTGAACAGATTTCATGACAACCCCATCTTGGTGTTCTGTTTCCTGGAATGGGCAGAAACAGAAATGCATCTGGGCTACTTCTTTAGCAATATCGTAGATGAGAATTTCACATTCTGAAAGACATCACCATGACCATGTGACAACATCTGGAGGGTACCAGGTTGAGGAAGGTCAACTTACCTCAATGGAGGACTCAACCAGGACTGGCAAGGTTACTGAAGCAGGCAAAAGCAGTCAGGTTGATGCTCCTTCCAAAAATGCTCTAATACAGAAGTTGAGAAGCCAGGGCCCTCCAGATAAAAGAAAGTACTTATTTATGTAGTGCATAGTTAACTTATGCAACTCACTCCCACAGGAGGAAGTGATGGCCACCAACTTGGATGGGTTTAAAATAGGTTTAGACAAATTCATGGAGGAGAAGGCTATAAATGGCTACTCAACCTAATAGCGATGTGATTTCTCTAATGATGGAGGCAGTATGCCTCTGAATACCCGTTGCTGGAGGCCACAGGAGGGGAGAATGCTCTTGGGCTCAGGTTCTGCTTGAAGGCTTCTCACAGTCATCTGGTTGGGAATGGGATGCTGGACTAGATGAACCACTGGCTTGATTCAGCAGGATCTTCTAAAATTGCTGTGGTTTCCAGCTGCCACCAGTCCCAGCCAGCCTAGCCAATGGTCTGGGATGATTGGAGATGGAGTCCAGCAATATCTAGAGGTTCCCCACACCTTCTGTAACATACCGTATTTTTTGCTCTATAAGACTCACTTTTTCTCTCCTAAAAAGTAAGGGGAAATGTGTGTGCGTCTTATGGAGCGAATGCTGGCTGCGCAGCTATCCCAGAAGCCAGAACAGCAAGAGGGATTGCTGCTTTCACTGCGCATCAATCACTCTTGCTGTTCTGGCTTCTGAGATTCAGAATATTTTTTTTCTTGTTTTCCTCCTCCAAAAACTTGTGGTCTGGTGCGTCTTATAGAGCGAAAAATATGGTATATGGCCACATCATCAGGTGCTCTTGTTGCTGCTCACGATGAGAAGGGATAATTGACATTTCATTTCGCCTAGAAGGAAAACTGACTGGCCCCTAATGCAAGCCAGCTTTTCAAACTGACAAGGCTGCTCCCTTGAGAATTATGCACTCCAAACGCAGTCCTGGGAACAGCTGCAAATAGGCACTCAGGGCAAAATGTCTCATCAGCATCTCCACGCTTCTTAAAACTGCTGTTGGGCAATCTTTTGTCCTAACAGTGCCGCCTGGGGAAGCCATTCGGAAATGGCAAAGAGCAAACAGCTCACTGTTAAGTGAATCTGATGGGCTTTATTATCCTGCGCTCTGTCTTACTGGTGCAAAAAAGGGGCGGCGATGCTGAAGTCCAAGAGCTGCACCAGGGTGTATCTACTCATCATGGGGCAAGAAAGCCCCTCTGGAGACAAGGCTCTTTTCTGAAAGGTTTGCAGCTCTTTCCTTAGTTGGCTTTCTCTGCAGACAGCCGCTATAAATTTTCCCCTATCCATGGATGTGGATGGCAGGCTGGGTTAGCTAGAGTTTGCTGAGGCAAGGGTTTTGTTTGAGGGGCAGCCCACTGAATCTGCTCTCAGAATTAACAACCACTGCATTTATGTTCCTCGATGGATCTTTCCTAGACTGGAGCAGTTGGGCAGAAATTATCTGAAAAGGAAAGGGTAGGCAGCCAATTAACAGCATCGTATTTGATATTGCTTTTAGCCATATTTATTACCATTATTATTTCATATCTTGCCACGAGCCACCTTGGAAGGATTTGCAACCTGAAAGGTGAGGTATAAAAATAAACTCTGTCTGATGCTGAAATTGCCGCTGGCTCAGAGTTTGAACTTCTGGCGATGCTAGTAACAGCCCCGAGACCTCCGGGTATGAGTTGAATAAATAATAATAATAATAAGAGAAGGAGAGGACCCTAACAATGACATGTCTAGCAACTTACTCTGACAAAATTGTAGTAAGGCACCCACAGAATAAGGGGGCGCGGGTGGTGCTGTGGGTTAAACCACAGAGCCTAGGACTTGCCGATCAGAAGGTCGGCGGTTCGAATCCCCGCAATGGGGTGAGCACCCGTTGCTTGGTTCCTTCTCCTGCCAACCTAGCAGTTCGAAAGCACGTCAAAGTGAAAGTAGATAAATAGGTACTGCTCCGGCGGGAAGGTAAACGGCATTTACATGCGCTGCTCTGGTTCGCCAGAAGCTGCTTAGTCATGCTGGCCACATGACCCGGAAGCTCCCTCGGCCAATAAAGCGAGATGAGCTCCCAGAGTCGGCCACGACTCGACCTAAGGGTCAGGGGGCCCTTTACCTTTTTTACCCACAGAAATAGAGTGGAAATAGAAGCACTGCAATCTACCAGGGACAAGTGCCAGAAAAATAGGGACCTTTGCCAAGGGCAAAACAAGGATTGTCAGGATATATGACAGTCTGTCAGAGAGACAGTATGGTATAGTGGCTAGAGCACTGTACAAGGACCTGGGAGTCCAGGGTTCAAATCCTAACTCAGCCATGAAGCACACATTGAATGACATTGGACTAGGGCTGTCTCTCAGCCTAGCTCATATAGTCTAGCCAACTATTTAGAATATTGATTTGTGTTTTAATCTGTTTTTAGTTTATGGTTGATTTTAATTTTTGAATGTTTAAAATTTTTGTTCGTAATATTTTTATTGATAACTTTATTAGTTTAACTTTTGTGTGTGTGTTTTTAAAAAAACAATCAAGCAGCGTATGAATTTTATGACATAAATAATAAAATAACCTACTGCACAGGGTTGTTTTGAGGATGAATTGCGGAGTGTGTAGGGAGCCTTGCATGCCACATAGTAGTTTGGATTTGATATCCCGCTTTATCACTACCCTAGGGAGTCTCAAAGAGGCCAACAATCTCCTTTCCCTTCCTCCCCCACAACAAACACTCTGTGAGGTGAGTGGGGCTGAGAGACTTCAGAGAAGTGTGACTGGCCCAGGGTCACCCAGCGGCTGCATGTGGAGGAGCGGAGACGCGAACCCGGTTCCCCAGATTAGGAGACTACCGCTCTTAACCACTATACCACACTGGCTCTTCCAAAGCAAGACAAGATGTAAATGTAATAAATAAACAAACAAATAAAATGTGAGGGGTGGGAAACAGAAGGAAGGGATGAAAAGAGAAAAAAGTGTAATATGAGACTGATGCAAGTCGATGCAGTTACCTAAACTTACGGGTTGCTTTGATTGCAAATGTGCACAAATTGACTAAAACTGTTGAATTATGCAATAAAAAATATGCAATTAAAACCTGCTTTTTAAAGGGGATGTTGCCATTTAAATCCCCCGTCTCAAGATAGAAGCCCCTATTTATGTTACCCTCTAACCAGCATTGATAATATTTTATTCTAATTTAGAGGCGCCTGTACCTTTAATGAAAACAACAACAACAACAACCAGCCTGTACTGTACTGTACTCCTTTCTTTCCCCCCGCCCCTTTGGAGACTTCCAGACCAATCCTACAGCTCCACCCAAGAATCTTTTCCCCGCCATCTGATTGGTGAATCAAAGCGCTGAGCCACTCGCCTTTTCTCTCGCAGGAGACGCATCGATTGGTGCGGCCGGGTCACTCGTCACAATGCTCCTTCTTCTGATTGGCTGCCTTGCACCGTAGGCTGCAACCTCCACCTCCTGTTTGGGGAAACTAGTTACTTTGATCACCCCCCCCATTACACTGTATCATGTGAATGAGTTACTTTTAAGTGGCGGGGGAGAGGGCATGAGTGCTAATCAGCGGGGGGAATCTACTGTGATCTGCAAAGTGAACCATCATCCTGGAGAGATCTTGAAGGTGAGTACTGGACTTTTGATAGGCGCTCATTTAGGAAGCATCCTTCTTGGGGGCGAAGAGACGTCACACCGAAGGGAAGAGTCGGTACTGGAGAAGTTGCGATGATCTGGATGCAAACGAGATCCAAGTGGGGGCACTGCTGTTACCTCTGAGCAGGTTGCTTTTGAGCCCAGCCTGGACAATCCAGCTCCGACGAGCCCGCGCGAGAGGTCAGGGGTTCCGAGAGAGGGCTCTGCTAGTTGCTGCCTGCCAGGGTTTTGCGAGCAGGGTTTAAGCAATTTGCAAATAATGCTGGAAATAACCAGAAAGGCAGGGAGGGCGAGAAAGAGAGAGAGAGCGCGCGTTCAGGAGGTGCAAAAACCCTGACTGAAAAAACAACCCGCAACGCGTCCAAAATCAGTATTGCTGTCTGAGTTTCAAAACTAGAGGTGGGTTCTATTCTCACCCCCATCCCGATTATTTTATCTTTTGATGCAAAACCTTTTGGCCTGGAAAGAATTATTTATTTTTTTAATGCATGCTAGCTTAAAAACATTGACATCTTTTTTAATATATAGTCATGGTGTTGGAAGGGAAACGTTTTCTTGCGGATTCGGGTTAAAAAACATGAACTCCTTTGTTTACTACATAGTTATATGATGGCATATGAGGTTAGGCTAATACCAAGACAAGCCTACGGTTCGCAGTATGGGATGTGAGCTTTTTTGTTGTTGAATTAACACCCATCTTTTTTCTTGAGCTAGTTGTTTTAAAATAAACTCCGAAAGTCAATGTGGGGTTATTGTGGACGGATGCGTGCTGTATATGAGTGTCTTTTAATGTGTGTCTGTGGTTTTGAGAGGAGGGAGACTTTACAGAACAGCTTTTAGAAGGTGATGTGGACTGCAACGTAATTATTTCCAGAACCCTTTCCTGCTCTCTTGAGTGCATTTGAACGCCAGGGAGACCTTAATTAGGGTCACGGATTGCTGCTTCCCTACACTAAATACCTAGCTTCCCTGCTGATGCTGGTATATGACACTCTGGAATGATGTCGTCTTTGTCTGCTGAGCTAAGACACAGCTTTAAAATCCACGATCACCATTCTTTTTTGTTGTCCAAATTCTTCTGATTTTATATATATATATCAAAACACACACACATGCATGTAGGTGGGGGATAAAAGAATATATTGTGTGACCTATATCAGACGATTGTGTGAGAGACTAAGAGAGTGCAGGAAGCTTAGCTAACTGGATGTGTTTGTTCATTAATTGCATATAGCTAGAAATACAGGGTGCTGTTTACTGCAAAAAGCCCCCATTTCCTGCAGTACTTAGCCAAGCCGTTTATAATCAAATTCAGCAGCAAACAATGGATCTTGCTTTGGAGGGCATGCATGCTAGTAAGAAAAGAATGATTGTCTGGAAAGTGACACCCACAGAACCTTTGTGTGTGTGTGTGTTGTGTGCCATTGTATGCAGAAGCACCTGACTCAGGCTAATTTAGTTTGAATTGCTTGCTATTTAGGCTATGTTGTTGTTGTTGTTTAGTCGAGTCCGACTCTTCGTGACCCCATGGACCAGAGCACGCCAGGCACTTCTGTCTTCCACTGCCTCCTGCAGTTTGGTCAAATATTTAGGCTATGGTTGTTGTTTTTTTACATACCCTCACATCAGGAATTTTCCTTTATCCCTGCTATCTTGATTTATTTTCCAACAGTACATTTTCCAATATAGTTTTTTTAATGTTAATGAACGTGACTAACTTAGGTCTGAAATTTCACTGGTGAATGCCGGCCCGTCCATGAGGCAGACGGAGGCTGCTGCCTCAGGCAGCTGAATCCAAAGGGCACTTGGGTGGGCAGGCACCCCTTGATGCCTCTGCAAGAGAAGGGAGGAGAAGAGGCTGTGGTGGCTTTGGGGTCCACTGAGATCTCACAAGAGCAAAATCATGCAGAGGCCTCTGCAGGGCTCTTACATTTTTCACTAGTGGATGTTTCCAAACGTTTATTTTTTTTTTAAGGATAGCCTTGTGCACAATGCATTGCAGCAATCCCCTCCTGTCTCCAGCACAGTGCTGCAGCTCGTGTTGGGATGGGCCCAGGTTTATAAACCCCCAGTTTATAAGAAAGCACCTCTTGCAGAAGAAGTGGCAAAGAAAACAAAACAAAAGCCACATTTGAAACCTTGGAGAATCATTGCCAGTTAATAACCTACAAGTCTTGCTGGATCTGACCAAAGGCCTATCCTGTTTACTGTAGTGTGCCCAACACTGGGGCTTGCTGCTTGCAATCCTGGAGGCAGCCTATAAGCAGTGAAGGCTAGTCCTTTAGGGTCAATGGGGCACTGCCCCACCAACCTCAGTCTGCCTCCCTTCCCACTTATCATCAGACTAGGAGATGGCATGAGATGTCAGCTTCTTCCTCCTATTTTTTGTTGTTGTTTAGTCGTTTAATCGTGTCCAACTTTTAGTGACCCCATGGACCAGAGCACGCCAGGCACTCCTGTCTTCCACTGCCTCCCGCAGTTTGGTCAAACTCATGTTAGGAGCTTCAAGAACAATGTCCAACCATTTCATCTCTGTTGTCCCCTTCTCCTTGTGCCCTCAATCTTTCCCAACATCAGGGTCTTTTCCAGGGAGTCTTCTCTTCTCATGAGGTGGCCAAAGTATTGGAGCCTCAGCTTCAGGATCTGTCCTTCTAGTGAGCACTCAGGGATGATTTCCTTAAGAATGGAGAGGTTTGATCTTCTTGCAGTCTATGGGACTCTCAAGAGTCTCCTCCAGCACCATAATTCAAAAGCATCAATTCTTCGGCGATCAGCCTTCTTTATGGTCCAGCTCTCACTTCCATACATCACTACTGGGAAAACCATAGCTTTAACTATAAGGACCTTTGTCGGCAAGGTGATGTCTCTGCTTTTTAAGATGCTGTCTAGGTATATCATATTAATATGCCACCTTTTCTCCAAGTAGCACAAGGTGGCATACATGAATCTCTTCCTCCTCATTTTCTCCTCATAACAACCCTGCGAGGTAGGGTTAGGTTGAAAGACTGTGACAGACCCAAGGTCACACTGTTAGTTTCTTGGCTGAGCAGGAATGGTCCCAGGGTGGTTTACACAATACAGTGGTACCTCTGGATACAAACGAGATCCCATGATGACTTTCTGTGATTTATATTTTATTAGAAGATTTTATTAGAAGATTTTCATTTATAAACATATTTAAAAACATAGTGACCAAAAAGAGAAAAAAAGTGTGAGAATGAAGAAGGGGGGAAGTCAGTTACATTACCATACATTAGTATAAAGATGTTTATAACTTATTATCTTAATACATTTAATACATATAAAAAAACCCACCTAATATATTCTGTATAAACTCATTCCAAATATCATTATATTTATCTAGTGAAAGTCTGCATCCATAAGCAGTTTGTCCACATGTTGCTAATATTGTCATGTTGTCAAGCCATTGATGATATCGCTATTCGTCCGGTTCATCGGTATCAATCTCCACCATTAGAGCATGTAGAATCCAAAAACTGGGATACTGTGGTCAACAGTATCAAAATCCACCAAGAGATCACGGAGGCTGAGCAGGTTCACACTTCTTCCTCTCCCCTGATAAATGTCATCAACCAGGGTGACCAAGGTAGTTTCAGTGCCATGACCAGACCTGAAGGCAGCCTGGAATGGTTTCACAAACAACACTAATCTGGATAAACGGAACCCATATAGAGAGGGAAAGGTGATCATAGTGGCAAATGCCAGCCCCAAACTACACACACTTAGTTGGTCGTGGGAACAAACCTTGTGTGCATGGGCTTGGAACATCCAGCCATAAACTCTGTACATAAGCGCGTGTACATTTCATTGTCTCCACACTAAGAGCCAGTGTGTTGTAATGGTGAGGGTTCAGGTCCCCACTTGGTCATGAATCTCACTGGCTGAACCTGGGGCAGTCCTTCCCTATCTACCTATCTACCTAACGTACCTCAGAGAATTAACGTGAGGATAAAAGGCATGCACTTTGTGGGGCTTCCCTTGGGATTGGTCTGGAAGGTGAAGCTTGGATAGGATGTTGTGGCCAGGTTGTCAAGTGGAACATCTGGATGTGCATATTAAACCTGCGCTGAAGGAACTGCAGTGGCTGATGATCAGCTAGCAGGCCATGCTTAAGGTACCCGTTATTAACTTATAAAGCCCTCAACAATTCAGGACCAGGTTGCCTGAAAGACTCCTTGCCCCTGTATAGACCTGTAAGATCACTTAGATCAGTGTTTCCCTTTTTTTTTTTGACTTCTACTCTCATCATCCCTGTCCACTGGTCCTGCTAGCTAGGGATGGTGGGAGTTGTAGTCCAACAACACCTGGAGACCCATGTTTGGGAAGCACTGACTTGGATCACCTGGGGAAATTCTACTCGTGGCACAGCACTCTACAGAATATAATAGGGCAGTGACACAGAAATGGGCAGTTCCAGCTGTTACCCCTGGTCTGTGGCATGCCCTTCCCTCTGCCATACATGAGGCAACAACTATTAGCTGTCTTGTGAAAGCTTATCTCTTTGTCCAGGCTTTCCATGAAACATAAGATGCTGCTGCTTTGTTGGAGTTTTTTTGGTTGGTGTTCCATTTCTATTTTAATGACAGTCTTTGCTTTTCTATTGTATCCTGCTTAGAGATCTTTAAAAATATTATAAACGGCTTTGAATAAATCAAATAAAATGGGTGTGTTGGCAGGAGGATGGAGAGATATGTATGCTAATGAGCTCATGAGCTGAAAGATGGGATACAAAGCTTGTTGTTGTTGTTTAAAAAAGAAATTGTGATTAGCATGTATTACTGAAACTGCTGCGTTTTTAACACTCGGCTATAGTTTTTCAGTTATCCCTACAATGATCCTGTAAGGTAGCGAGCATTATGACTCTGAAATCACGGGGAGCGGGGGGGGGAAGGTTGAGCATGAGAGCTGCTATCAATTTCTGGAGGCAGCCCATGGATTCATGCCTGAGATGAGGTCTGAACCAGGGCCACCCTGGCTAAAAAGCTCCCTTCTCTCCACCAGTGGGCTTCCTTTGATCTAGTTAAAGCACAAACTGTGAGCCTCATCTCCATAATTCCAAAGCAATTTGCTGGTTCATCAACTTCTTAAGCAACAATCAGAGTCAGGAGCAAGTGGAACAAGATAGACAGGACCAGGTTAAATGTGTGGACAGGCTACAATTAAGGACATGCCGCAGAACGGTATATACTCTGTGCTTGAAAATCTAGCCTCTGTGCCAAGTTGAGTAAGATTTTGGGCCTAAAATATTTCGTTCTGCAGCCTGAGTACAATGTAGACATGTGTCTCTGTTTTATCCATATCTGTTGCTTTATCTACTAACTTAAAAGAGGTGAATCTTTCCTGTCAGTATTCCTGAAGAAGGCAGCTTGCAGAGAATGTCTGTTGTGTCCTTTTTTCTAATGGAACAATAAAACTGATTTGTGAAAACTGCAAAAGCTGTAAAACAGTGTAAGAGCAGCAGAATAAAACCGTATTTTAAAAGGCCTGAGAAATGTAAGGGCACACGATGGCAAAAACACACTACAGAATAGAGAAGGGTACCAAAGCAGCAGCTCCCTGGGAGATTGTGCCACAGATGGGGTGCCACAGCTGAAAAGGCCCAGATCTAAGCATCTGACTAAAATCTGGATGTGCAGGCAAATACACGTGAGAAAGCAACAGTACCTGTGTTTCTGCCTTCCAGGGGAAATGACTTGTTGGAACTATGTACACCTTCAGAGTTCTTAGATGACTGGCAGCCCTTGTGATTCATGCATCCCCTCAGTCCTGAGGACTAGCGCCTTGCATTTTATTAAAAGCTGAAAATCTTATGGTTCGGAAGGTGCAGCATTGCATATCACACACCAGATTGCCTGAGGGTAGAATACAGAAGACTTTTACATCATTAGAGACCAGGAGCAGCCAAGAATTTAAGCCTACAAGCAGCAAGCAACAGGAGATCTGAGTCGTTGAGGACAATCCCAAGCCAAATAGATGAGGCTTGCATTTATTTAGGTTGCATCTCTCCAGCTGTTGCCAGGGATGCTTGGGAATCTGCTGGCTGGATGTACTGTAGGAAAAGGGCAGGTGAACTGGAAGTGCAAATGTTGAAGCTTGTTTATGGAGAGTGGCATTTCTTCCTTTCCCTCGCCAACAGTAAATTAAATTGCTCTAATGCTGCTTAACAGGACCCCGTTCTGCTGGATTGCCTGCTAGGAAGCATTTGGGATCAACTTGTTGCATCAGCCCACAACCACCAACTTGACTTTTAACCACAATCACATCAATGCGTCTTTCCTCATCAAGTTTACATCCCCACAGTGACAATTAGCAGTGCTTCGGCTGGCCAAGGAGCCCTTTCTGCCAATGCTGGGCAGTCCTTTTGCCTCATTGCAGGATGCTGAGCTTTTGCAACTTGTCTGCTTTGCAAACTTGCAGAGGCTTTAAATTCTGATTTGTCGGCCAAAGGCCAGCCTGCCTTTGCCCTGCATTCCAGAGGCGGAGATGGGTGCCTTTGATTTATTAGGCAGGGTGTTCATAAAGGCCAGAGTGAAATAGGGGGAGGGAATGGTGGTGTGGCCTCCTAACCTATGGACCACTAGAGTCATATTGTGGCACAAACTCTTTTCCATTCCAGTGTTAGAAACTCAACTATATCATCTAGGCACCAAATGGCTCTTAAAACCAAGGTTACAGTCACCAAAATTGGGGCAAGATGGCTCTAAAGTCTTATTTTTCAGATGATGGACTGACTCTGATTGATTCTCAATTAAAGTTCAGATGACCTTGAACTAGGTTAAAAGCTTTGAGAACTTAAAGAAGAAAAGTCACTTGATCCAGGGAGAGTCCACATATACGGTATATTGGCCTATTCTGACCTCTTTTTCTTAACGGTAGCTGTTCCTGCTCAGGCTGCACAGAAAAAACAATTTGGTTCCAGAAATTCATTCTGATTGTGCAGGTAAAATATAGCTTATAGAATTATACAGGACAGGGTATTAGTTTGTGAAAACAGTCCAGATCCAATGATCCCCAGATGGTGGAGATGTCAGGCCCCATCCTGTCACCTAGGCATCTTTGCTTGGTCACAAGTGGTTCATAGGTAAGGGTAAAGGACCCCTGACAGTTAAGTCCAGTTGCAGATGACTCTGGGGTTATGGCACTCATCTCGCTTTACTGGCCAAGGGAGCTGACGTTTGTCTGCAGACGGTTTTTCTGGGTCATGTGGCCAGCATGACTAAGCCGCTTCTGGAGAAACCAGAGCAGTGCATGGAAACGCCGTTCACCTTCCTGCCGGAGCGGTACCTATTCATCTACTTGCACTTTGACATGATTTTGAACTGCTTGGTTGGCAGGAGCAGGGACCGAGCAACAGGATTCGAACCACTGACCTTCTGCTTGGCAAGCCCTGGGCTCTGTGGTTTAGACCTGGCGCCTGGCTATTTTCGAACATTGCCTTTGGCATAGCCTAAGTGCTGTGTGCCTCTCCGATCAAGAGTATCTTTCAACTTCATGCTTTGCCAAGATCTTGTTCTCAGCCTCTTGAAACACACAAAAGCAAAGGTACCTATGTACCACTGCCCCCTGAGAAATTCCATAGTAAGGTAGTGTCTTTAATTAGACCACTGCAAATATCAGAGAACAGAGAGCAAGGCCTCCATTGCTCAGTGGCTGAGCATCTGCTTAGCATGCAAAAGGTCTCAGGTGCAATCCCCAGAATCTCTAGGAAGAGCAGGAAAAGACTCCTGTTTGAAAACTGCTGGTAGTCAGTTTGAAGAGCCGCTGACTGTGGAATATACAGGTTTGGGGTGGATCAATGGTCTGAATCGGTATAAGGCTGCTTCCTGTGCTTTTAAGCTTTTGAGATCCGGAACTCTTTGTCAGCAGGGGGGTTAAGCGAAGCAGAGGGTGGGGCGACACTCATTGGTGTTAAAGCAATTGGCCTTAAGGAAGAAGTAGCAGGTTTACTAGAATAGGCCAGCCTTTCCCGGGCTGGGGACTTCCAGCTGTTTTAGACAACATTTCCCATCAGCCTCAGCAAGCACAGCTTCATGTTAGCATTGTAGCTCAGTGTCAAAACATCTCCTCTGCATGAAGAAGGTCCCAGGTCCAATTCCTAGACCTGGACCTATTAAATAAATCTCCTTGTCTAAAACCCTGGAAAGCCACTGCCTGTCATTGGGAACAGGACTGAGTGAGATGGACCAATAGCCAGGCTTTGTGCTGGATGAAGAAATACACAACATCTGATGCCCTAGTTTTGAAAACAAAATCCAGCAGTTATCTTAGATCTGTCTCCAGACTTAAACACGAAACCAAGAGGTTCCTTGCGCTAGAGAACAGCAAACCTGGTGATTGTTAGATTAGCAAAATTAGAGTTTAAATACATACTTTCGAAATAGATATTCCTGGCTATTTCAGTACATTGGCCAGACAGGACTTGGACATTGTTAATGCCTCCGAAAAAACAATGGCAATTTGCAATGGTCAGCAAGCTGAAAGCATCAAAGCGTTGGAGCTGCATTGCAGCAAGACTTCAGCACAGTGTTCCTGACTTTGAATCAACAATAGAGCAAACTTTGAAAAGAAAGTCCCTAGAGGTACAAATACATGCCTCATTTGCACACACTTGAAAAAGCATTTCTGCTTACAGAACTGAGGTTTCCCGCTTTGCTTCCACCGTCTCCCAGCTCTAATGATAATAGTAGTGTGTTTGTACTTGATAATTGAAGTCAAATCTAATGGGTTATGTTTTATCTTTGGGGACAAGCTTGCTTCTGAGAGTCGACACACAAGCTTCTTGGGTTGGCAGCTTGCATGGTTCAATGTATGTTGGAAAAGCAAGACAGATCATTTTGTGCTTAACTAATGTACAAGTTACCTTCAAAAAGATTTCCCCTCCCTGAGGATCCCCAGCAGCGCAGCTCAGGGGTGCAGATCTCTTCTAAAGAGTTTTGAATGTGCTCACCCAACTATTGTTTCCATTTCCAGAGGGGTATTATTACTTGTGTTTCAGTGCAACGGACAAAGGGTCTTTTGGCACCTTACAGAGGGCGACATTTATTATGGTGCAAGGTTTCGTGGACTGTACTTCATCAGATGCACTTGCATCTAGTGAATTGGACTCTAGTCCGTAACCCATGGAAGCTTAAGGTGCCAGAAAATGCTTTGTTATAGTTTCCATGAATCTCAGGCTGGGTATGGTTGTCCAAATGTGGCCCCCTGGTGTCTCTCTGACCATTGGGACTCTCCCAAGGTCACACACCTTTCTTTCCAAGCCCTCTTTTTCAGCAGCTTTGCTTCCTTGAGTGCTTTTTCCTGTCTGGAAGTATTCTGAGCTTATGATAGCACTTCTTTCTTTCTTGCCTGGATAGAGAGAGATGTGTACAGCAACCTCTGATTTTTGCATGGTTGGAATGTAACCTAGTACACAAAGACAAGAGTTCTATCCATTGCTTCATGTGCTTTTACCTCTGTGCCTGCCCAGCAGTGGCCCCTGGAAGGTTGCCCATGAGGCAGTGTGGCCCTCTTGCTGAAACAGCTTTCTCACTCCTGAACTAAAATGCACCATCTATTTCGTACCCCGGAGCTCCTGCAGCAACTGCAGTCTCTAAAATGTATCTAAGCCTACCTAAATCTTTTTTTAAAATAAATTTTATTGTTAAAAGATTTTTACATTATTCTTTGCATTACACCACAAACAATCCTAGTATATTTATGGGGGTTCTTCTAACCCCTAGACTTTACCCCACTCTTCTCCCTGGTTTCCAATATTTCTCTCTTCTCGTTTCTGCGTCTAAATACAGTGGTGCCCCGCAAGACGAATGCCTCGCTAAACGAAAAACCCGCAAGACGAAAGGGTTTTCCGATTTTTTAGCGGCTTCGCAAGACGAATTTCCCTATGGGCTTGCTTCGCAAGACGAAAGCCCATAGGGAAATATCTGGGGACAGCGGGGAAGTGCAGCACCTGTCCTGAAGGCTTGCGGTGGGAGGTCCGGGAACAGAGGAGAAGGCGCACAGCGATTCTCCTCTGTTCCCGGGGCTTGCGGTGGGAGGAAGGTTTTCCTCCCCACCGCCAACATTCAGAAGGCTGTTCTGAAGGCTGGCGGTGGGAAGAAAAGCCCTTCTCCCGCCTCCAGCCTTCAGAAGAGTTCCCCGCAGGGCTCCCCAACCTGTGAATGTCTGCCCCGCGTGAGGGGCGCTCTGCTTAAGAGCGCCCCTCGTGCGGGGCAGCAGGCTGCTATCCGCAGCTTGGAGAGCCCTGCGGGGAAGTCCTGCAGGGCTCCCCAAGCTGCAGATGTCTGCCCCGCGTGAGGGGCGCCCTGCTTCAGAGCGTCCCTCGCACCGGGCAGCAGGCTGCTATCCGCAGCCTAGGCAGACCTGCAGGAACTCTTCTGAAGGCTGGCGGCGGGAGAAGGGCTTTTCTTCCCACCGCCAGCCTTCAGAAGGCTGTTCTGAAGGCTGGCGGTGGGGAGAAAAGTCCTTCTCCCCCCGCCAGCCTTCAGAAGAGGTCCGGGGACAGACTGTCCCCGGATCTGGTCTGAAGGCGGTCTCCCTAGGAACGCATTAATTGATTTTCAATGCATTCCTATGGGAAACCGTGCTTCGCAAGATGAAAAACTCGCAAGAAGAAAAAACTAGCTTTATCCAAACTATTAATTTTCCTCATTGATGTCCTTTATCAAATTATATTACAAGTGCTAATCCAATCCTGCTAACGTTTTTAGGTGCTTACAGTGCTCCTTCATGTATTCTACAAACATAATCCATTCTTTTTTAGATTCTTGTCCTCTTGGTATCTGATCTTCCCGGTCAGTCTCGCCATTTCAGCATAGTTCATCAATTTCAATATCCATTCTTCTTTCAATGGGGTTCTTTCTCCTTTCCATAAAGGTAAAGGTACCCCCTGACCATTAGGTCCAGTCGTGGGCGACTATTTATCTACTTGCACTTTGACATGCTTTCAAACTGCTAGGTTGGCAGGAGCTGGGACCGAGCAACGGGAGCTCACCCTGTCATGGGGATTCGAACCGCCGACCTTCTGATCGGCAAGCCCTAGGCTCTGTGGTTTAGACCACAGCACCACCCGCGCCCCTTAATCTTCATTCCATAAGACTACCTAAATCATTGCTTTGGCTACAATCCTTAAAGAGCTTAACAAAGTGCATTCATTTGAGCCCAAGGAAGCTGCTCAGACTGAAGGCGAGGTTGGCTACACCCAAACTTGTGCTGCTTAAAATATAAACGGAGGAACACCCTTTGCTGCTAAGGGTACGCCAGGACGGCCTTTTCGGAGAGCATTGGCCAAGGGAGCGCCACCCTCTCTTCTCTGGTTGTCTTGCATTAGCCTTGCGGAACTGAGGACATTCCCTACCTAAAATTAATTGGCAGCCCCTGCCTATAAAGGTACAATATCTTTTCTTGTAAATGGGATGGGATGCTTCTTTCGAAACCATTTTTGGCAGCTTCTGGGAGTTTTGCCACCATCAGTTCCCTGTTTTCGTGCTAAGTATAAGTTGCTATTTTTACTCCTCCCTTTCTAAATGTTTACTGGGAGGGTGTAATTAGCAACAAACATCTGTTTAGGCCCAACCAGCTGCAGTGGCCTGTGGGGAAATGTGTTGCTGCAAGAAAGGCCTGGAGGAAGATGATTTGGTTTCTGACTAAAGATTCCCTCTTTAAAGGCTCTGGTCCTCCGTGGGATGGAGCAAGTGGGAATGTCCAACTGGAGGCTGGGTGTATCAATGACCTTTGGATGTCCCAGAGGTGCCAGTTGTTCTTATGCTGCATTATAAAGACAGAGGTTTATATTATACACAGAGAGATTTACTCCTACTCCTCAAAATGATAACGGCTATTCCACAGCATACATGGGGGAGAAATTCAATTCACGTTTGAAGGAAAATTTGACCTAATCCACACTTTCTGAAACAGTATGCGAACTGAAACAGGGGTGTCTTTTGAAATTTGCAGGTCTCTGACCTTTTCAGTGCCAATCTCCAGCCAAGTAAAGTGTACAAAAATATACACTAGTGTATAAAAGTGCAGCATATTAGAGGAAATTGCATACAAACGTGTATATTAGGAGAAATTACAATGATTATGAATTTTTGGAAGTTCTTTTTAAAAAAAATCTCGTATGGATATTGTCAGGGAACTGCCATCAGAGAGAAAAGCGGAGGCAGGGCTCCAGAGCGATGCTGGAGAGGGAACCAGTCGGGGGGAAGGAATTCAGCATGACACCAATAGAGAGGAGAGGGAGATGGAGGAATCGGTGTCAGGGCTCCGAGACCCTTCAACCGAGACCAGCGGAGAGAGCGCTGGCACGCCCTTGCCGTCCCCTTACTTGCGCAGACGCGTTCCGCGCAGGGAACATAGGCGGAGGCTTGGGGTCAAACAGCTTTTATGCTGGAAGAGATTCAAGAAACGCCCACTGACGGATTCTGCTCTAACCCTAAACATGGTTGAGCAAACGATCTAACTGAAGTGGAGGCAGTTTACACACGAGTAACCCACCCATAACCATTACAGATATGGAGAACTGAATTTAAGATTCAGAAAAATGAGAAACTGAAATCGACGTCTTTGCCTAACCCTATTTCACCCTACCCACAAAACTGAAATTGGGCACATATATGAAGCTCAGAATGCCCTGATTTCCAGGAAAGTCTAGCAGGGTTGATATTTGCATAACATCAGCACCCTTAAAAATGAAGAACATGTGACACACCAGAGAGCTGGTGTAGTACGATGGCCAAAAGACTGAGCTGTGGATCGGGAAGACCCTACTTTGAATTCTGCCTCTGCCATGAGCTCACTAGGAATCCTTAGGCAAGCCTGTTCCTCTCAGCCCTCTGGCCTCCCATCTGCTAACTAGGGATTCTGAGAGTTGTCCAAAACATCTGTAAGGCCCTTGGTTATCGTAAGGCAAGGTTGGGGAGCCTCTTCCACCTCAAGGGTCACATTCCCTTCTGCGGCAGCCTTCCAGGGGCCACATGAGTGGTGAGAGGAGCCAGAGGCAAAAGAGGGTGGAGCAATTGGTGCAAAAATTATCTTTGCCCAATAGCAGTGATGGCGAACCTTTTAGAGACTTGAGTGCCCAAACTGCAACCCCAAACCCATTTATTTATCACAAAGTGCCAACAAGGCAATTTAACCTGAATTGGTGCATAATCTGCAGTAGCTGACACTATGACTCCTACTTCGCCCGTAAGAAAGAAGTACCTGGTTACCATATTGCATTGCATTGTATCTGGGGAATTTGTGTGAAGTCTAGGCAAGCTCTGTCAGTGTTTGCATTGAAAGAGAAGATGCATATAGATCTTTTTGCCGTTCATTAACCCAATAATTACCCATTCTCAGCACCCTTGTTTGCCTTCATGAAGGTTAAGTGTAGTTAATATGTTTTGACATCACCACCACGAGACCGGCTTTGTCTTCTCTATGAGATACTCATCTTCACTGATAGGATAAAATTTTTGTTTCTGCAGCACCCGGGGCAGATTTTAGAGAAAATAAATTCCAACAGTGTTTTCCCTGATCCCTCGCCCAGCCCCGGACTGGCCCCTACGCAGGGTGTCCGGCGTGGCCCAGGGCGCACCCTCACCTGCTGCACTTGGCTGTGGTTGAGCTCAGTGAAGAAGCACACCAGTAAGTGGGAGGCGATCATGGCATGGCGAGGCTGGTGGGGCCCAGAGCCCCAGTGCTAGGTGAGGGGTGATGAGGACAGGGCGGAGGTAGCCCTGCTTGGCTACCTGGTGCTGGAACAAAGTGGCCCCAGCCAGAGGGTGTGTAAAGCCTCAACCTCGCAGCAGCAGCAGGAGAAAGGTGGCTGCTTGACTGCCCAAGTTGAGCTGAGGACTCAACACACCGCCCTTGCCTTCTGCCGGCTCTCTGCTGGGGTGATGGCGCATGCGCCCACAGAAAGGACTCTGACTGCCCCCTCTGGCATGCGTGCCATAGGTTCACCACCACTGGCCTATAGGCTAGTTTCTAGCCACACTTACCTTATATTCATGCAAGGAAGAGGCATTGTCAGAGTTCAAGGACACATTCCAACCACGTAAAAGGTAAAGGGACCCCTGACCATTAGGTCCAGTCGTGGCTGACTCTGGGGTTGCGGCGCTCATCTCGCTTTATTGGCCGAGGGAGCCAGTGCACAGCTTCCGGGTCATGTGGCCACCATGACTAAGCCGCTTCTGGCAAACCAGAGCAGCGCATGGAAACACCGTTTACCTTCTTGCCGGAGCGGTACCTATTTATCTATTTGTACTTGACGTGCTTTCAAACTGCTAGGTTGGCAGGAGCAGGGACCGAGCAACCCACCACTTAAGGAAAGTATAAAACAGGGGTGTAGGGGGTGTTACCAGAAGAAAATTCTGAGGGTCGTATTTGGCCTCCTGGGCCCGAGATTCCCCAAACCTGTTGTAAGGTTTGCAACTAGAAAAGCATGTGAAGTTCTTTGAACACTTGAAAGTAGCATAGAAATGTCTGAGGGTGATTATTCCTCCCATGTGTTTATTCAATGAAACAGGAATTCCGTGCACAAGTCACCCAAGATGGGGCAGGGGTGGGGTGAGGTGGGGATTCCCACTGGAAGGCAAGTAGGTAGATCTGTGCCTGCAACATGTTAGCTGAATGTGCTAGCGTGCATCCTGTACAACATATAAGTTGTACAATACAAGCTGGCATTGAAATGGCAATTAAAGGCGGTGCTGACAGAAGGATTTATTCCCTTATCTTATTTGTATTTGTCATCTTGCTTCTAGCTGTCCTCAGCAAAATTCCCCCTCTGCTCCCCAACGTAGCATCTTGCTTGTTGTTGATCCCTGCCCAAAAGTTTGAACCAGGTGGCTTCAAACTCCAGCATATTCATCTTTGGCAGATTAGGTGAATAATTAGCTCTCGTGTTTACAGAACACTTTGCCCCTTGAGTCACTCTCCAGAGGAGAAGCTGCTAAATGCCACACAGGATGACGAGGGCAGACATTAAGGGAACTCCACCTCTTGCAAACTAAACTCAGTGGGTGGAATATCATCAAGTGGTTAAGGATTGATCAAAGTCAACACCTGGCTAGGAATCCACTGTGGAACCAGGGCTCGAGAGGGGTTTTTTCCCCCAGACACAGCGCTTGGATCGCATCAATGAGGCTGCTGCCTGATTAACAGACTGAGATTTTATATAATTGTTTAACTTTGCATGATAGGGGGGGGGGAACAAGGTTCTGCAGCCAAAAATAATGATGCAGGGATCAGTTGCCCTTCTCTTAAAACTGGGGTGGGCAACCTTGTTCCTGTCTACTTACAGAGAGTAGTATTGGGTAACTGCCTTGGCCCACAGAAAATTGATCTGCAGGTGACACCATGGATGATTTTGTTGTTTAATATTGATATGAACCTACTAGGTATGAGACAAGGTGGCACCCATATACTCATGATACCAAGCTCTGTTTCCTGTGTAACATCTGAACCAGGAGAGGCTGTTCACGTCCTGAACCGTAAGAACACAAGAGGAGCCTGCTGGATCAGGCCAAGGACCCATCTAGTCCAGCATCCTGTGCTCACATTGACCCAAGCGGGACAGCAGAAGAGCACTTTCCCTCCTCTGTGTTTTCCAACATTCTGGTGTTAAGAAGCATTGCTGCCTCCAGCCATGGAGGTAGAGCATAGACATCATGGCTATCAGCCATTGATAACCACCTTCTCCATCAATTTGTCCAACCATCTTTTAAAGTCCTCCATGTTGGTGGCCATCACTTTCTCCTGGGGCAACGGATTCCATAGTTTAACTATGCAATGTGTGAAGAAGTCCTTTCTTTTATCTGTCCTGAATTCCAACATCCACCAGATGTCCACAAGTTCTAATATTGTGGAAGAAAAGTTTTTCTCCATTTGTTTTCTCCATACCATGCAGTTTTATAAACTTCTATTATGTCATGCCATATTCACATTTTTTTTTCTAAACTAAAAAGTTCCAAACACTGCAGCCCATGCCTGGAATGCGAACTACTAAATAGCAACAGAATCCTGACAAGACAGAGGCCGCATCCATACCACACATTTAACGCATTCTTATTCCGCTTTAACAGTCATGGCTTTCCCAACACAATTATGAACGTGGGCCCTTTCCGTGGCATGTAGGTGCTACACCACTGAGCTGTGGAGGCATTTGAGTGGTTACTGTTGGGTGTCAGGATGCTTGACAAGATGACTTCTTGGCTGGGTGGTGCTGTGGTCTAAACCACTGAGCCTCTTGGGCTTGCCGATCAGAAGATCGGCGGTTCAAATCCCTGTAATGGAGTGAGCTTCCATTGCTCTGTCCCAGCTTCTGCCAACCTAGCAGTTTGAAAGCACACCAGTGCAAGTAGATAAATAGGTACTGCTGCGGTGGGAAGGTAAACGCTGTTTCCGTGCGCTCTGGCTTCCATCACAGTGTCCCGTTGCACCAAAAGTGGTTAATTATGTTGGCCACATGACTCGGAAAGCTGTCTGTGGACAAACGCCAGCTCCCTTGGCCTGAAAACGAGATGAGCGCCGCAACCCCATAGTCACCTTTGACTGGACTTAACCATCCAGGGATCCTTTACCTTCTTACCTATTAATTTCAAGTATTACTAAGCACTGGTGTGCTGTGGTAAAAATCATTTGCGTCACATCAGCTGAATGCCTTTGCACCCAGAGCGGCTTCAGTGCCACATCTGCAAATCTGACATGATTCAGACTAGTTTAAAGGGAAGAGGCAATAAAAGTATGCAGTGCGTACTCCGCTCTGCAAAGTTTAACAGTGTGTTTTCTTTTAAATTGTTTCAAATCCTCCGAGCCTTCAGGGATCAGCACAGGAAAGTGAAAGCTTTAAGTGGGTGCTTTTGCATGCTGGGAAAAATGAAAGTGTTGGTTAACTCACTTCTCTGCACAAGCCTAGGTATTTACTGGGTTGTGTGGGTGCCTGAGGAGGCAGATGCCTAAATTGATGCCTTTGAGTAGATTCATACATATTTCATTTGTTGCTGCTTTGGTGATGCTAAAACCTCTCGCATCTGTGCACATCCATCAAATATTGGGCTAAGCCCCAGACTTTTAATTCAGAGTTTATGTCTTCGTGATGACTCTTGGTTACCCCCGGAACCAGCCCTTCAGTAGCAGAAGCAAGAGCTCTGGTGGGCTTGATTATCTCTGTAGCAACGGGAACCTCAATCTTGCCAAAAGAGTCCTGCCAGAAGCGCTTTGCAATAATGTACATTGCACATAGAGCCAGGCTTGTTGAAATAGCACTCAGCTGGTCACCTGTAAAGGAGTAAAAGTTACCTCTAGGTGAGCAGGAAAGGAATACTTACGCAATGCTTCTTTTTTCCTTGTGTATCTGGAAAACTCTCCTGATAGCTAGAGAAATAGCTGAACTGAAATATTTAATTGGTGGTGGGAAATTCAGTAAAGCATGATGCATGCAGTTTAAATTTTATAAGCAAACAAATTCAAAGCTTTACTTGTAAATATTTTAAGGTATTTGAATTCTATAACAAACACGTTCCATACATTATTTATATTTGCTGTGGGGGGCAGGGTGAAGGCACTGCAAACATAGTAATTTTAGCACGCCTGAAAAACTGCATGTTTCCTAGGAATACTGTATTGACCTAAAATAAAAGCAAGTTAGATTTGATGGGCATTATATTCCTTCCAGTTGTCCTTTTTTTAAATCTTGCCTTTGTTCATTTCACTGCCAGTTTTACTGAAACAATGCATTTCTGTCAAATGTTGTACCGGGGAAATGTCCAGAAATCTCCCCATTTATACCCCAAACCAGTGACCCGCCCCCCTCAAGTTCCTTCCCCAGGGGAATGTTTCCGTTCCCAGAAACATTATAATTGAAACCACCAGTCTATTTACCTATCATCTGGGAATGTGTACCAGGAATGCGAGGGAGAAAAAGGGAGGGGAAACCACCCCTCAATTATTATTCTGGGATTTTAGCTTTGTAATTTTCCTCTTTATTTCTTGCATGTGTGGCCAAAAATAAAATAAAATAGGCTGTTCCCTCGAGCTAGATCCTAGTCAGCGGGAGTGAGCAATGTGGGCAATTTGCAGCAAAACAAACCCAAATTGGGGATGGATTCTTTGTTTGGGTAAATAACTCTTAGCAAGGCCTTGTTGGAGCAAGTGGAAGGATGTCTGGAATCCAGATGAGTCACCTCAGAACAGCAGGTGAGAGGCCTGGCTTGCCAGGAGCCAATGACCACCAGGTGGGCCTGCGCAATTCGTGACCCACCAACCATTGCTGGCAATGTGTTGTGGCTGGAAAACACTCCCCAGCACTGCCGCCTTTAAAGAAAAATAATAATATTATTTCTGCAGGCTGAGTTCAAAAGGGTTTGTCAAGGCCTGGAGGGTGGGGAGCATGGTCAGCTGACTGCAGTTGCAATTTGTCATATCTTCATAGAGGAGATGGGAGCACCGATGACCTGGGCTGCATTCATGCCATACATTTAAGCGCTGCCAGGGCCAGATTTAGGTTTGATGAGCCCTAAGCTACTGAAGGTAATGGGGCCCTTTCTATGTCCAGCTGTCCTTGGTCAACAACAGATGGTCACTTTTTTGTGTTGAATATATGCTATATGGTAATTTATGGACCTAATAGGTATCTAAAGCAGTTTGCACATAACAAAATATGTATTTTATAAAAGTAATTGTTGAACTGAAACCAGTGATATTTTAGGGAGCAGGCTAGCAGGCAGAGCCCATTACTTACAGTACATCATAGGAGCCTACACAACACAAAACACTGTTTCTGTATATAGGTTTTATTTTATTTGTTTTTTATCTTATATTTTGGAAATGTACATCCAGTTTTTTCCCCTTTAATACTTTTTGGGGCCCCCAAGAGAGTGGGGCCCTAAGCTATACCTTGTTTAGCTTATACGTAAATCCGGCACTGAGCGCTACTATACCACTTTAGAAAGACATTTTTAAAAAAGGTAAAGGACCCCTGACAGTTAAGTTCAGTTGTGAACGACTCTGGGGTTGCGGTGCTCATCTAGCTTTATTGGCCAAGAGAGCCGATGTTTGTCTGCAGACAGTTTTTCCGGGCCATGTGGCCAGCATGACTAAGCCGCTTCTGGCGACACCAGAGCAGCGCACGGAAATGCCATTTACCTTCCCGCTGCAGAGGTACCTATTTATCTACTTTCACTTTGACATGCTTTCAAACTGCTAGGTTGGTAGGAGCAGGGACCGAGCAACAGGAGCTCACCCCGTCGTGGGGATTCGAACCGCTGACCTTCTGATCGGCAAGTCCTAGGCTCTGTGGTTTAGACCACAGCGTCACTCGCGTCCCTGCTTAGAAAGTATTATTTGTACCCTGGTTTTCTACACATAGGTCACTAAAGCATACTAAAATAGAAAATAAAAGATGTATACTAAAAAAACATCTCTCCAAGCCTTGCTGTCTGAAATATTTTAAATGAAGCTTTCAGAGGCTGAACCTGTGTTACATAGTGACTGGGAGTATTGAAGAAACCCAGCTTCAAATCCCTCATCTGTCCTAGTTCATAAGTTTATTGTTCTGGCCAAAGACCATGACACACAAACCCCTCGTCAACCATGGAAACTAACCTGGTGACCTTGGGACAGACACTATTTCTGAGCCTGCCCTACCTCACAAGGTTGTTATGGGGTATATATGAGGGGATTTTCTTTTGGGGAAGGGATATAGCTCTGTGCTAGTGTCTGCCCTGCATGTGGAAGGCCCCACATTCAGTCCGCAGCATCTCCAGGTAGGTCTGGGAAAATCTCCCTGCCTGAATTCCTGGAGAGCAGCTGTAGGTCAGTGTAGGCTCTACTGAGCTAGCTGGACTCATGGTCTAATTCAGAATACAGCTTCCTATATTTCCATGTGTGCACCACCTTCAATTTCTCGGAGATAGAGTGAGGTGAAAATGCAATAACCTGCAACCTTGCTATGGTTGCTTTCTAGATGGAGGACAATTTCGGTGGAGTAGCTTCAAGAGATGTAGCTGTCGATTTGCCAGCATACTCTGTTCATGGGGTTCCATTAACTCATGTTGTGTTAGCCTGAAGATTGTTATGCTATGGGTGTAGCTTGCCAAGAGATGGAGGACTGTCATACCCATACAAAAACACTATAAATAACCATCTAGTTGGGCGGGCAGCTTTGGGAGTTATTTGTTTGTTTTAAACCAGTTGGTAGACAGGTAGGCCTACCCAATTCCCTGATGGGAGCTTAAACCTGTTTTTTGCAAAGCAAATGAGTCTGGCAGAATTGGGAGCACGAGACTGTGCAGAAACACAGGCTCAAATCTCTGCACCCTGCTAATAGCCACCTATTTTATAAAGAAGCCAAACAGCCTGCCTGGAAATTGCAGTAATTTCTTCTTGCACTCAAAGCCAGCATGACCCAGGCTAAGCCAAGAATAGCCCAGTGCCCTTTCCTCTGAATATACTGTTCCCTTGACCAGGCTTACGAGCGCCTGTCTGCATGCAGAGTATAGATTTATTTTTCTTCAATGTCCAGTGGGAGAATGGTGTGAAATTTTCATTTATTTTCATATTTGTTTTGAAAAAAAAAAGAATGATTTCTTGCGAAATGAATCCCTCCTGACACCCCACGGTTCATGTATAGTTAGAATTGAGAAAATGGTGTTAACAGGATTTTTCAGTGTTTGGATTGCAAAACAGCAGAGCACATGTCTAAAGGGTGCAGTCTCTGATTTAGTAACTCCTGGAAATCAGAGTAGAATTAAAATCAAGAGTATAATAAAGTGAAAATAATAACAATAAATTTAATAGCAAGGATGATGAATAATAAACTTTTATTTGAAACACTCTCGAGTATTCCAGTCGTTTCCTAGTTGGAATCTTTGCAGCAACCCTGTTAATTTAAGTCAGTATTGTGATCCCCCCATATTGCAGATGAGGGGATTGAAGTTTAGAGAGTAAATAACTAGCCGAACGGGGCAATCCCATGACGAGATCTACTGAGATAAGCAGTTTAGGCTGCACTGGATCTCCAGCTCAGAAGCTTATTCCTGGTTCAGCTGGACTTAAGGCCCCAACCAGGGCTGGCCTACCCATGAGGCAACCGCCTCAGGTGGCAGGATTCACAGGGGCAGAAGACCCTGATGCAGATTTTTATGCGGCTCTTGTTCATGATGTAGATAGCTGCTTTTCATTGATGACACTGTTGGATCTGAAGAAGTGTGCATGCACACAAAAAACTTATACCCAGAACAAACTTAGTTGGTCTCTAAGGTGCTACTGGACAGCACAAGTTTTTAATTTATTTATTTATTTTGACTGTTGGAGATGGATTGATTCCCAGGTGCTCACCCTCAGCACCTCATAATTGGAGGCATACTTCCACGGAAACAAAACGTTGCATTTAACTGTTTGGGGCAATATGCAATACATGTTTCTGGCTCATTTTCTTGAATGGATCTTGGTAACGTATAAAATGTGTTTCACCCCCCCCCCACTTTATCCTCACAACAAGCTTGTGAGGCAGACTAGACACTGTGACTAGTACAACTTTGTCTGCTGAATTTTCCAGCTGAGGATGGGCTTGAAACTGGGTCTCCCTACTGTAAGTTGAACTTTCTAAGCACTCTGCCACATTGGGTCTTGATAGCCCATGCTCCATGATTCTTGGTATTTGTAAAAGTGGGCCTGCATTGCTGATCTCAGGTGAGGAAAAACAGCAGGTACCAATCTGTTCATTCCTCTGAAACTCAGAATTTCTATGTTCATTTTCTTACAGATAGCAGTCCAGTAGTCATGTCAGTCAGCGTCCATGAAAACCGTAAATCCCGAACGAGCACTGGTTCAATGAACATCTTGCTGTTCCACAAAGCCTCCCATCCAGACTGTGTCCTGTCTCACCTCAACACCATGAGGAAGCACTGCAAGTTCACTGACGTCACCCTCTGGGCCGGGAATAAGTCCTTTCCATGCCACCGGGCTGTGCTTGCTGCTGCCAGCAGGTACTTCGAAGCCATGTTTAGCAACGGCCTTCGCGAGAGCTTGGGCGACAAGGTGAATTTCGACGATAGCCTGCACCCAGAGGTGTTGGAGCTGCTGTTGGACTATGCTTACTCCTCCAAGATCATAATCAACGAGGAGAATGCAGAGTCCCTCCTGGAAGCCGGGGACATGTTGCAGTTCCAGGACATCAGGGATGCAGCTGCCGAGTTCCTTGAGAAGAACCTGCACCCTTCCAACTGTCTGGGCATGATGGTCCTTTCAGATGCTCACCAGTGCAAGAGGCTCTATGAGCTTTCTTGGAGGATGTGCTTGGTCAACTTTGAGACAGTCCACAGAAACGAAGATTTCAATAACCTCTCCAAGGACACTCTGCTGGACTTGATTTCCAGTGATGAGCTGGAAATTGAGGATGAGGAGAAGGTCTTCAAGGCAGTCATGCAGTGGGTGAAGCATGACTTGGACAAGAGGAAGTCTTTCCTCCCGGAGATGTTGAAGAACGTGCGACTGGCCTTGCTGCCTTCCGAGTGCCTGAAGGAAGCCATGACCTACGAGGAGCTGATCACAGCAGAAGACCAGAACAAGCAAATCATGGATGAAGCTCTTTGGTGCAAAAAGAAGATCTTGCAGAACGACGGGGTGGTCACCAGCCCCTGTGCCAGGCCTCGGAAGGCTGGGCACACTTTGCTCATCTTAGGTGGCCAGACGTTTATGTGTGACAAGGTTTACCAAGTAGACCACAAGGCGAAAGAGATCATCCCCAAAGCCGACCTCCCCAGCCCTCGAAAAGAGTTCAGCGCCTGCGCCATTGGCTGCAAAGTCTACATCACTGGAGGCAGGGGCTCCGAAAACGGGGTCTCCAAGGATGTCTGGGTCTATGACACAGTGAACGAAGAGTGGTCCAAAGCTGCCCCAATGCTTATCGCTCGGTTTGGACATGGGTCAGCCGAACTGGAAAACTGCCTCTATGTCGTCGGTGGACACACCGCGGTGGCCGGGGTTTTCCCAGCTTCTCCTTCTGTTTCACTGAAGCAGGTGGAGAAGTACGACCCTCTCGCCAACAAATGGACCATGGTGGCCCCTCTGAGGGACGGCGTCAGCAACGCGGCCGTCGTCAGCGCGAGGCTGAAGCTCTATGTCTTTGGTGGGACCAGCATCCACCGCGACATGGTGTCCAAAGTCCAGTGCTACGACCCGGTGGAGAACCGGTGGACCATCAAAGCCCAGTGCCCCCAGCCCTGGCGCTACACGGCAGGCGCCGTCCTGGGTAGCCAGATCTTTATCATGGGTGGAGACACGGAGTACACGGCGGCCTCCGCCTACCGCTTTGACTGCGAAACAGACCAGTGGACACGGATTGGGGACATGACGGCCAAGCGGATGTCCTGCCACGCTTTGGCCTCTGGGAACAAGCTTTATGTGGTGGGTGGCTACTTTGGGACCCAGAGGTGCAAGACGCTGGATTGTTACGACCCGACCTCAGACACCTGGAACTGCATTACCACTGTGCCTTACTCTCTCATCCCAACAGCATTTGTTAGCACTTGGAAACACTTACCAGCTTGAGGCACACAGTCTGCAGGCGAGAACTGAGGAGCTTGAGGAGGTAAGGTATCTTAACGGAAGTTTCTGCTGATGCCTGCAGGTTCCTCTTTTGCATGGACTTCTAGACAGGAACCCCAGAAGCTTAACAAATATAAAAGATGTGAAAAATCCTGCAAAGGTGTGTATTTTGATGGCGTCTTTGCTCTGGTACCATGACAAACATTTATTTATTTATTTGAGTTTTGTTTTAAGAAAAAATTATACATGCCTTCAACTTTTCTAGGGTGAGTTTATAAAAGCAACAACTAGAGACTTTTTTGTGGGGTGGATGGGAACTGTGCTGAAAGCATTCCAAGCAGAAATAAAAATGCCCTGGTGATTGCCAGTTCTTGAGGAGGTTACATTTATTTGCTGTGGCTTGAGACTCAGTTGGCTCGTTGGCACAGAGCCCTTTCCATCAGTTTCGGCTGGTAGCCCAGCTGCACACCTACCTATCTGGACAGGGTTAGCCTAACTTCTGTCGTCTGGTAACATCCAGGGCTGAGTCTACACATAGAGGAAAACCCTGCTATAAATAAGTCAGAAATTAAATTGTTATAACAAAAGAAAAGAAAAACGTTATGGAAAACTGTGTAGCTTTTTTTTTTTTAAACCCTCCTGTACCATCTAGTGTTGCATGTTTATAACGCATTCAAAACACGGTTTCTTTCCCAGATTACTGCAACACATTACATGTTAGGCTGCCACTGAAGATGGTTCATAAACTTCAGCTGGTTCAGAATTCAGCAGCCAGGTTACTCACCGAGGCAAGGTGTTTTGAGCATAGGACACCAGTCCTGGCCCAGCTGCCAATTGGTATCTGGGCCCAATTCAAAGTGCTCGTTTTGACTTACAAAGCCTTAAATAAACCAGAACTGCCTTCCATCAAGGACTGTCTTTCCCCATAGGAACCAACCACATTAATGTGCTTGCGAAGGCCTGGTTAAACTTGCTGTCCTCTTTGGGGTTCTAACACAGAAAGAAGAGGTCTGCTCTGCCATGAAGCAGCTGCTTGCTTCTGCTATGGGACTGACCTGTGTTTCCCCCAGTTCCAGCCTCCAGTCCGCTCACACCCCATTGCTGCTGCCCCTTCCCACTCCCTCCCCCCCACGCAGCACTGCCTGACAACTGACACAGCCACTTCAGCATCTAATTAACTGCCGCTTAGCTATTAAATACTGCTGCAGAACGCATTGTGGAGTCCATCTTTTCTCCAGCTCGGGTTACAGGGCTTCCCCTTAAGAGCTGCTTTCTCACCAAAGATTAATTTTATGGGCCTGCCATGCAGCTGCGTCCCATGTAGTGAAGGGCCAGGATGCTTGTATCAGCAGCAGCTATTGCTGAGGATAATGGCTGGTGGTTTTCTTCCCCAGAAGAAAAAGGCCCAAGCTTTCGCCATTCTTAACAGAAAGAGGTTTCCACCAGGAAAGCTGTTTCAGCTGGGTATAAGTTGTCACAAAATGCTCTCACATACCAATACATATTAGTTTGTAATTATCCTTTCCTTTTGCCCCTGCACTGTCCCTCAATAACATCAGGTCCCAGAATGGGAAGTCTCCTGAACAGCAAAATACCAAGGTTTTCAAACCACCTTCAAGGGGATACTCTGCCCTAAAAGGGTTGAGAATGACATAGTTTTACACCTTAAATGTTTGGGCCAGATTTTACTGGGGATTTCAGGCTACCTCTGCTGACAAACAGGTTCTTGGGCTTTTTATAAGCAAAACTGTTGTGTCCCCAGTGTGCTCTGTAGTTTAGCAGCAAAAATTGTGCCAAAGAGCAGTGAAAAATCAAAGTTGAAACAGCTGGAAAAACAGTGATGAAAAGTTTGCTGAAATATACACTTCTGTTTCTTTACTGTCTACATGTATATACACGCACACACATACCTTTAACGTCAGTGATGGGGAAAGCTTTGGCCCTTTAGATGTTGCTTGACACCAACTCCCATCAGCCCCAGCGAGTGTAGTCAGCGTTCATCCATGATGGAGTTGCAGTCTAGCAAGACGGGAAGGGCCCAGATTCTCTTTCTTCTCCAGTATGATTTCACAAACAGAGCTTGTCCCCTGCAATTAGTACTGGGGCAGGAATGATATTGGCAGAGTCAGATAGGATGCCTCTGCCTTTTTCTGCAAAGGAGAGGGCCTCCATTTCAAAGCAAAACGTTGTTGTGAAAAGATATGCAACTCTTAAATCACATTTTCTTAATAAAGGGACCTCCACCGGTTCTCAGACTACGACTCTCATCAGACCTGGCCAGGAGCTGATGGGAGTCATAGTTGAAAACATCTGGACGTCACCAGGCTGGGAAGGTTGTCCTAACCTTTCAAGATCTTACTTGGAGGCTTGTAAATCTGAGCCAGAGATGAGCAGCAAGCTCCCTGCTGGAACTTCTTGCTGAACTCTGCAGAAAGCTGTGGTGGGGACAGATTAGAGTTTTCAAACTTCTGCCTTAACTGGCATTCTCCCTGACAAATTGGCTTCCTAAGGGCTTGGGTTCCTTGTAGTACCAGCAATCATTCATCCGTTCAACTTCTCCCTACCTTTTGTCCTCCAAGAGCTGCTGCATGTACCCCCAGAAGCCAGTCCTCTCTCTCCTTTAGAAGTGATTTAAAACAAAACAAAAAGAGACTGGAATAATCTATGATAATATCGACAAATTGAAGCATTGCCCCTGTAATGTATATATGTAATAATGTTGGCTATAAAGGCGGAACGTGACCTGGATTGCCTTTCCCCTGGTGTTAATCGCATTAGATCATATTTCAGAATGAATTCTCGTTTGCTGAGCAGAACATCGTGTGACACTAATTTATTGCGCAGGCAGTAATTCTGCGGATTAACTCTGATTAACATTGTGAAAGTAAAGCCCAGATATGCTTTCCAAACACAGCGCGATGTCCTAGATTTCTGTGCTGTAAACTGGCTGCTTGTGCTCCATAAAAATGGATTTCGGGTTATATTGACTCACCATCCCACTGCTGTCCTCGATGCTCACATGATTACCTCCAATCACCTCTTCCATTTACATATATTTAAAGCTGTATTGTTTTTAACACTTGATTGGGAGACTCCCAGAGTGGCTGGGGAAACTCAGCCAGATGGGCAGGGTATAAATTATTAATAATAATAATAATAATAATAATAATAATAATAATAATAATTACAATAAAACTCTCCTTTTCGCTTGTTGTTTTACTGTGTAAAAACCGCAGCCTAAATGAGCGTTCCCCAACCTGGTACCCACCACATGTTTTGCAGGTGATCCCAATTCCAATCGGTGGGAGCGGATGGGAGTTGCAGGCTAAAATATCTGGAAGGCACCAGGTTAGCAAAGGTTGGCCTCGACTACCAGTTGCCAAACTAGTACAATTTTGTTGGCCTAGCTTGGAAGAAGAGTGAGGCTGTGGTGCTGAACTTCTGGCTCCTTTGCCAATCAACCCATTTACAGTTAAGCAACCTATGGGCCTCAGAGAGTTCAAACACCACGAGTAATTAATTATAGACGGCTCCCCGTGACTCATCTGCTATGAAAAGCTGCCAGCCGTGAAACTCTGCAAGAGGCTGACTGTTTGGCAAGTGAGGTACTCTGGCATTTCCAGTTCATTTGGCACATTTCTGCATTTGGATCTGCCCAAGGTCCAACCACGCAACTCACCTGCTTCCTTCCTCCCTCCCTCCATTTGTAGAAATCTTGTTTTTCTCCTCTGGAGCTGTAAAAGCAAGCAACCTGCTTAATGTACCAACTTGTGTCCTATCTGATTCCATTCCCTGCATGAGAAGCCCAGCTGGATCAAACCAAAGGTTCATCCAGCCCAACATCCTGTTCTCACAGTGGCCAGCGAGATGCTTATGGGAAGCATGCAAGCAGGACTGACCACTTGTGGTTTCCAGCAATTATAATAATATAATAATGGTGGTGATGATGATGATAATTTATACCCCACTCATCTGTCTGGGTTTCCTCAGCCACTCTGGGCGGCTTCCAGCAAAATATTAAAATACAATAATTCATCAAACATTAAAAACTTCCCTGAAAAGCGCTGCCTTTAGATGTCTTCTAAAAGTCAGATAGTTTATTTCCTTGCCATCTGAAGGGAGGGCATTCCACAGGGTGGGTGCCACTACCAAGAAGGCCCTCTGCCTGGTTCCCTGTAACTTTGCTCCTCACAGTGAGGGAGCCACCAGAAGGCCCTTGGCGTTGGAGCTCAGTGTCTGGGCTGAACGATGGGGGTGGAGATGCTCCTTCAGGTATACTGGTTTGCCAAAGCATACTGCATCTGACAGAGGAAACTTTCCAGGGTTTCAGGCCGGGAACATTCCCAGTCTTACCTGGAGATGCTGGGGATTGAACCTGGGACCTTGTGCATGCAAAGCAGAAGCTCTACCACTGAGCTACAGCCCTTCCCCATCTAGTACACATTGAGAGCCTCCAACAGTCCTCACCTAGATGGAGGAGGATCTTGTGTTACTCAGTTCTTTGGCTGTGCCAGGGACTTCAACATGTGTGACTGACAGCTCTCGGCATTCCAGATTTCCTCTCCCTTTCCATCCATTTTAGGCTCCCTTTGTCTTGCATCCTCTTCCTTTTCCAGACTCCTCCTTTTCTACCCTTCCTCACCTGCTCTACTCTTTGGTAGCTTCTACACAAGCTCATCCAACAAAGAGCCAAAGGGCCTTTAGTTTTAGAGCAGTTCAGCTAACAAAATCTAGAGCCCCGTCCTCCTCTGACATCAGAGCAGTTCAGCCAATCGCTACCTCAACATTCCTCAGCTGCTGCGAATCCATGTTGTTGGGCTTGAGGTGCATTGCCTCGCAAGGAGGAATTAACTGGATTGTCCTCTGTAACCTGGGTGGGAGAAGACTGGCTACAGAAAACGGGCTGGTTCTGCCGAGCAGATGGTTGTCTCCAGAGCCTGTTTATCAAGCCAAGCTGGGTGGGAGTGGCTGCCTTTTGGAAACAAGGTGTTGTGCAAACCGAGCTCTAGCCAAGCCTGGATTGAAATCATAAGGTACACCAGCACAGAGCACTCTTACGCAGCAATAAGGGAAAAAAGGCTACCCCACTCCTTCCTAACACAATGCTCCTGTGCCCATCATCTTGGATAGGGGTTTCTGAATGTGCCAGGGAACTCTCCAGGTATGCAGAAGATATATTAGGTAAAGGTAAAGGGACCTCTGACCATTAGGTCCAGTCGTGGCCGACTCTGGGGTTGCGGCGCTCATCTCACTTTATTGGCCGAGGGAGCCGGCGTACAGCTTCCGGGTCATGTGGCCAGCATGACTAAGCCGCTTCTGGTGAACCAGAGCAGCACACAGAAACGCCGTTTACCTTCCCGCCAGAGCGGTACCTATTTATCTACTTGCACTTTGACGTGCTTTCAAACTGCTAGGTTGGCAGGAGAGAAGATATATTAGTTTGCATTAAAACCCCCCAAATAAAGTCCTAATGGTCTGATGAAGACTAGGAGCATGCAGTCCCCCGCAGAAGCCACAGAATATACAGCATCCAACCCCATCTGCACAGTGCATTTAAAACAGTATCCTTCCACTTTAAATAGTCATGGTTTCCCTCAAAGAATCCTGGGAACTGTAGTTTGACATGGGTGCTGCAAGTGCTTAGGAGGCACACACACACCCATTCACCTCACACTTAACAATTCCCAGGGTTCCCCAGGAAGGCGAATTGGTTATTAAACCACATTGTGAATTGTAGTTCTTTGAAGGGAATAGGGGTCTTCTCACAACTCTCAGTACCCTTCACAAACTAACTAAGTCATTCAAACAGTTCATATCAAAGGCATGTTGCCAGTTTTTTTATTTGAAAGATTCTGGCCCCCTCAGCCCAGTGACTCTGAGCATGTGCAAAATGAAGTTATGCCGACTGGAACAAGAGAAGTTTTCGTTTGTTAGAACTAAACAAACTAAATGGATGGGGGGGGGGCGTTGTTAGCAAAAACAAAATTTACTTAACTTGCATTCAGCTCTTCTGCCTGTGCTTAAGGCGGCAAACAACCCAGACACAACACACACACGTAAAATGGCAAGACATATAATTAAAAACATGAAAAAGAGTAGCACTTGCAAAGAGTCCAGTCATCAAAATCTTAGCAAGCTCCGTTAACCAAAAACGTAAAATACAGGTCCTGAAGCAACATAGTCCTGAAAATCTAAATGCTGCGACAAGGAGTTAGGCCTCACAGTAACTTCTGAAACAGTGTTGGGAAATTTGTGGTCTTCCAGATGTTTTTGCCCTGCTGGCTGGGGGCTGGAGTCCATCAACATCTGGAGGGCCACAGTTCACCCATCCCTGAGATATAATAGTAACTGTAATAATAGTAGTAGTAGTAGTACAATGGTACCTCATACGCTTCAGGTTACATACGCTTCAGGTTACAGACTCCGCTAATGCAGAAATAGTGCTTCAGGTTAAGAACTTTGCTTCAGGATGAGAACAGAAATTGTGCTCCGCCGGCGCGGCAGCAGCAGGAGGCCCCATTAGCTAAAGTGGTGCTTCAGGTTAAGAACAGTTTCAGGTTAAGAATGGACCTCTGGAACGGATTAAGTACTCAACCTGAGGTACCACTGTAGTAATATTTATTAACCCCCCACCCATCCAGCTGGGGTTTCCCACTACTCTGGGCGGCTCCCAACAGAAAAAACAGAATAAAACATCAAAGAAGGCAAGGCATCAGGGGCCTTTAGGTTGCACATCCAGAGTTTGCACCTGAAAAGCAGACTGAGCTGGCCAACAGGACACCTGGTCAGAGTCCTCCTTAAATGGGCATTTCCATTTATATTATATTATTTCCAGGGGTTTGTCCATGGCTAAAAAATGAGCACATTTAATGCAAATCCCCGTGGTCTTCTGACAACTTCTTTTGGAGATACATAAGGTGCCACCCTAGCAACGGGACTCAGTTGCTATGCAGTTCTAATCTCTGGACACAAGATGGAGGGCTAGCTCTGGACTGGTGCCATTTTGCTTCGTGGAGGGCAGCTCGATTTGCTGGTGCTCAAATCGCCAGCTGCTGCGCTGACACATGAGATCTGGTAGCTGGGAGAAGGAAAGCAAATAGTCCCATTGTTGGTAGGTGACTGGGAGGCGGACTGAGAGAATGAGGATTGGGCAGTCCATTTCTCTGAGGTGGTTCCTGCAAGCTTTAGTTTATTGTCCAAAAAGCCTTTCTGGAAACAAGAGGCCTCCCCCATCTGGGTGTCTTCCAGATACTTTGGACTCAAGGGAGCACATAAGTAGTTGTGTGGACAGGATATTAATGTTTTATTCCCTTTCTCCCCACAGATAGCGACACTGAATTTGTATGTCAGTAGTGATACTGGAATCTGCACAAGTGGCTACTGGCTTTGCTGTCTACTGCCTTCCACAGGGCTCATTCCTCTCGCTGCCTCAGTATGGGGAGGGATGTCAGGCTGCTCCAAGAAGTATGGATTGATGGGGAGCCTGAGCAAATCATATTGGTTCGCTCAAAGGTAAAGGGAACAACACACTGTGGACATCCTTCGATGGCGGCAGCTTTGCCAGCGCCACACGGGTGCCATGTTGGTATCGGCTGGGTTTGGAAGAGAGCCCAGTAAGGGAAGGGACTGAAAAGCCTCAGTATCTTTCTTCAGACAAAGGAAGCCTTTCGAGGACTTCAGAAACTCGTCTCTCGGCTGCACCACATGAATGAAGCACAGGCACCTCTGCAAGGGCTAGATTTGCGTTGAGTCGTTTTGGAAAAAAGAAGCACGTCTTCCTTTGTACTACTTTGATGGTTCCCCAGGAGTTCCGACAATTTTAATAAAAGCTCTTTGGGAAGCTGTCTGCTTTGGACGGAGCTGCTTCTTTTTGAAGTACACCTGATGTGGGGATAATGACAGGGCTAGTGAAGCGGTAATACAAACACACTGTTCCCTAGTATGGTACAGCCTGCAAAACACCGCCGCAAAAATTGAACGAAGCAACGTAACACTGGCAAAAGCCAGGTTGGGTGGGAAGAGGGACAAATACTGAGGCCCTGCTGCAGAACCTGAGAGGGTTAGAGTTAAGCCCTTGCACATAGGCAACCTCTGAGGGCACAGGGGTGCCCTTGAGGTCTTCCCCTGGTGCCCACAACACCTCATTGTCCCTGCTAGGATCTCCTTCAGCACCCATGAAATATGCCCTCAAAAATACACAGCTCATGATTTGGCTCCCCCTACTCTGTTCCTCTTTGCACCGGCACTCAGCCTATCATGCATTAAATGTGCCCACATTTCACCAGATGCCAGGATTGGGCAGCTGCCCTTTATTCCGTAGAGGTCAAATAGCTTCTCTGTGAGTGAGTGTAGTGGTAGCTCCTTTTTCCTATTGATGGGACGACTGCACCCTTTTCGTCCTCTGGTCTGCTCCTTTAGGTGTGGTTTCCATTTTATATTATGCCACACACTCTACAACAGGGGCAGGGGTCAGCAAACTTTTCCAGCCATGGGCCAGTCCACCGTCAGACCATGTGGTGGGCCAAACTATATTTTGAAAAATAATAATGAACAAATTCCTATGCCCCACAAATAACCCAGAGATGCATTTTAAATTAAAGCACACATTCTCCTTGTGTAAAAACACGCTAGTTCCCGGTCCATCTGCAGGCCAGATTGAGAAGGCGATTGGGCCGCATCCGGCCCCCGGGCCTTAGTTTGCCTACCCCTGCTCTACAAAAGCCATTTTGTCATTGGTACCCCCTACAAATGTCACTCAAGTGTCCTACTCCTGTGCTGCAAAGATGGGAGCCTGTGTCGTGTAGCTGGGCTACGATGGAGTAGGAAAGGGACCCGGGTTCAAATCTCTACTCTGCTCTGAAGTTTACTGGGAAAGCCTGGGCCGTCTCTCAGCTTCACCTGCCTTACAAAATTGTGAGGACAACATGGGAATGGGAGTGGGGGGGCCATTTGTATCACCTAAGATTCCTGGATCTCTTGGATCCCCTCTCTGTTCCTCTTCTATGGAGCTACTTCTGCACTCATAAAAGAAACACCCTAAATCTGAAGAGGTAGTTTAAATTATGCAAAGGAATTCAAACACATGCAAACATATTTAATCTCCAAGATCCTGAATGCAAAGATTAACATTCCTCTGCAAAGAATTTAAGCAAGCACCTATGTGTTTGGGGTTTTGTTTTGTTTTTATAATCGTACAAAACACACAACATAAATAAATACGTTTATTTATATGTCACTGGATGCTCAAATAGTCTCCTAAGCAGTTTACAAATATCCATAATTAAAATGCACAATCAGATAATTGCACTGGTAAAATAACAATTCAAAAAGGAGACTAGGGTGCATTGCAAAAGACATACAACAGATTCACATTTTGGGTTTTATAAAGCTAGTTTTTCTCTTCTGCCTTGAAAGGCCCTGACAGGGAGAAGGTTGGGGGAAGAGGGATGTTACTGGATCACTTTGGAGGACAAAAGAATGAGAAGTTATTTGTTCCTCTTTAATCTTTAGACTGGTGTTGGCCCAAAAATCCAATTCAGAGGCGATTGGCAAAAGCAAGAGTAGTGCCCCTCAGTCTGTTGCTAAGGGATTAAGTAGGAGGGGGGCACAAAAGAGCCTTTGCGATAGCTGAATAATAAGGTTCAGCCTGAGGGACATTTTGGTTAATGCTTTGGGGAGGGGGAAAGAAACGCTGCATGCTAATACCCAGCCCCAGATTTATTCTCCAGGCTGAAAACAAAGAGCATTTTGTAAACAATGATGGGTTGTCTGCCTTTCGAGGTCAACTGCTTACCCCTTTCTCATGCCCCAAGTCCCGTCTGACGCTGCATCCAAGTTGACTGAAAAGAGGGATCAATCTCTGGCATCGTTCCTGGGACATGAGTGTAGCAGAATATGGGCATCTCGTCCTGTCAGATCAGCCTGCTCAAATTTATCTCCCATGATGCACAGAAGTGTGAGGTGACCATTGCTGTACTAGGCTCCATTTGCAACATACAGTGGTACCTTGGGTTACATACGCTTCAGATTACATACCCTTCAGGTTACAGACTCCGCTAACCCAGAAATAGTGCTTCAGGTTAAGAACTTTGCTTCAGGATAAGAACAGAAATCGGGCTCCGGTGGCGTGGCAGCAGGAGGCCCCATTAGCTAAAGTGGTGCTTCAGGTTAAGAACAGTTTCAGGTTAAGAACAGACCTCCGGAACGAATTAAGTACTTAACCTGAGGTACCACTGTAAAACTGTGAAAACACAATGAGACTACTTCAATAGACATTGCCACCACCCCACCCCCAGCCTGGCAAATAATCCTGGAAACTAGTTAGTTAAGAGTGCTGGCATGTTATGTGACACCAAGAATACTGACTGTGGAGGCCCCAAATCAGGACATTAAATCTCATTAGTTACAGAGTGAAAGTGAGATTCGTAATAAAAAGATGAATATTACCAGCAGTGAAAATTCATAGCCCAAGCCTATTAGTCTCCAATTTTGCCAGCTCATTACCAAGCAGCAGTGAGAAGAAGGGCTGCAAATTCATCGATTTCAAGGTTTGCTCTGTGCGCTGGGTTTCTAAAGTATGAACGTCCTACGCTGTGCAAGAATTACACGGAAAAGCGGAGGACAAAATGGCGTTGTCCACGCTCATTTTTTCCCTTTTATCAGGGTCCATTAGAAGAAGCAAAGCTAGGGACTGACTGCCTCGCGAAACAACCACGTGAATCCCAAGTTGAGCAACTTGTGGCACAGTCACAACCAAAGCAGTTGTCATTTCCAGCAAACCTGAACTAATAATCCTGTCTTCACGCTGCCAGCATTCTTCATGTCCTTGGCTCTCCTAGGCAAAGGTGATGTGCTCCACCACTGGCTCCCTTCCATCGACAAAAAGAGGCCTCTAAAACCCAGCTCAAGGGGTTAACCCAGGTTACACACACACACAAACACACACACACACACACACAGTACAAGGGAAAGGAGTGAAGCATTAGAGTGGAAGTGAGCCAAGAGCTCAGCATAAGGAAAGCCCTGCTGGTTTAGATCAAAGGCCCAGCAGCCTATTCTCACAACAGCCAATCTCTGGGAAACCCAACAAGAGGAGCAAAAACCCCACATTTGTGATCCCCAGGGACTGGTATTCAGACGCAGTCCAGAGCCAGATGCACTGATGAACCTAAGGCAGTTTCCTAAGGCCTAAAGCACTCTTCCCATGGGGAGTTGTTGTGGTCCATAAGGACTTACGAAGAGCCCACACCCAAGGCCCATCTCATCCAGGACCCTGTTCCCACAGCGACCAGGCAGAGGCCTGTAGGCAATGCTTTTATTTTTGGTTGAAGAAATGAGGTGCCCGTACTCTTTGAAAAAGGTGCTATAGGTGCCAGCACAAAATGGCTGCCAATGACAGCCCCCCCCCCCCGCAAAGGCCACGATGAAGACAAGATTCTGGTCTAGATGGACATTTGGGCCTCATCCAGCAGGCCTCGTGTTATGTGCTTTATTTTTTCCTTACCCAGAGCCTCATGAAGGCATCCCTACCACCCTCACTCTGGGCACTTACATTTTCCTTCCTCTCTTCCTTTGCTGCATGGGAAGAAAATGAAGTATCTTATCCAGGCGTTGAAAGGAAGGGCTTTGAAAATTTCCATTCAGCACAGTTTGATTTGATATGAACAAAAACACACACGCAGGCAGGCAGAAATTCATCAGACTTAAAACCAAGATTTATTTAGAGGGGAGGGGGAAACGACTTTACAAGAAATTGCTCTCATTAATTAATAAGGAAGGCAGATAAATAAAAGCTATTACAAAAATCTGATTTTTTTTCTTCTTTTTTGCAAATTACAAGGGGGGGGAGCTTTGTAAAATTTTACAATCAGTAACCTACTTTTTACATAATTACAAATTAACATATAGCAGTTTAGGTTGTTGGTTGTTGTTTTTACCCTCTTCACTGTTGTATGTTTCTATATTTAAAGTGTGTTTTTTAAACATTACTTTCAACCAGAAATATGAAACAGGTACCCTTATACAAGCCTAGATAGTGGGGCGGGTGGGAGAGAGAGAGAGAAAAGAAAGTCCAAATGAGTGGACAACATCATTATAATACATTTTTCTGGCAAGTATGCAAATGTACTCGTTCACTGTCAGAAAGGAATTATCATACCTTTATTTTAACCATATATAATTCAGCTTTGCCCAATCTGGTGGCCTTGAGATGCTTTTGGGTCACAACAACTCCCACTGGAAGGAACCAGGTTGAGGAAAGCTGAACCAGAGAATAATTGAATAGAAGGAACCTTTGAACACCTACAGATTTTATTTAAATACACAAATGCATCTCCTTTTTTTTTTTTTTTTTTACATGTATGTAACACCGGACTTCTCTCTGTGTGAAGAAAAAGAACAATGGCAGCAGACTTTTAGAAACTTTTCTTTTTCTAAAATGTTACCACATGAAATGGCATTCCATTTTGCTCCCAGCCTCTGGTGCCTCTCGGCATCCATGCAATGACCCACAGACATTAATAATACTAGATTAAACCATTCGTCTTGAGCTTTAAAACTGAGCTGCATTGCTAAAGGGGAAACTATATAGACACTGTGGATTGTGGTCCTTTGCATGGATGAAAACCGGATAGTAAAGCGCGGACGGGGAAGGGGATGGAGGGTAGAAGGCTGAGCAGCAATAGCTAGTCTGCTATAATTAAATAAGGTTGGAGACAATAGTTTTTGAGAGGAATGAAGGTGGTTCCAGGCAGGCTCTGCTTTCTGTGTCCTATACATGCTCATTTTCTCTCACTGCCACCTCTGGACAAACAGCTTAAGGAAAATAAGTTACCCCAGCCTGCAAAAACTCATTTAGCAGCACCGAAAATGGGATGAGCATATCCAATGTGAGAAGTGATCTGCCTTCAACCTGCCTTTAGATCTCTGAAACGTGGCGAAGAGACACTGGGTTTTAGAGGTTGTTCCCTAGCAGTGGTCAATTGCATTCAATGCTCTACAGGTTATTTTTTTTAATTTATCGATTTAATATTTACAGAAGCAAAAAACCCCCCACTTTGGGCTTGACAAAACAGCTCAGTAAACGTTTCTCTTTTCTTCTTTTTAAATCCAGATCTCTTTCAAACAAACAGAAAGATTTATTTATTTTTATGGCAAGCCCAGCTTGCAGTCAAGAGAACAAGCAACAACAACAACAAAATTAAAGTAACAACAATAATAAAAAGTAGACCTCCACAGCTGCCTCCTGCTGCGCTTTTGGAGAGTGAATTGCTTAGAGAGCTTTCGGACTCAGCCAGGCTGAGGGTGGTTCTCCATTGCTGGCCAAGACAGACCCGACGTACCTGCCGCGGTCCCAGCACTGAAGGCTTGTTAAAGAGTTTTCTCTGTTTTTCCGCGCAAGATTCTTGCATGGAAAAAAAACCAACACAAATCCTGAGACGCTCTAAAGGGAGAAGGCATCAGGACAATAGTGCAAACCTTTCATTAAAAAATAAGTCTGAAAACGTGGTAGGAAAAGGAAGCTTTCAAAATGCTTCAAGGATTTGGCGGGGCAGAGGCAAGGCGAGAGAGAGAGAGAGAGAGAGAGAGAGAGAGAGAGAGAGAGAGAGCACTATTTGTGCCCTTTTCTGCACTCTACAGGAGTAATCTCTGGGGAGTCTATATTATTAAAAAATATCATAACAGGGGACCTTTCATCTTCCCTTGGCATCACCACATAAGGAACTACTTTGCCAGCTTGTTCCACAATTCTTTTTGAATTGGCACAAGGTGCTAGGGAGAAAGTCCTTTCACACACCAACTCCAAAAATTTTTCTACTGGGGCTGCATCCCTCTCTGCCCTGCTGCCTTCTTGCTCCCAGTGCAATGAAAGATGCAGTTTAATCTCTTCACCCACTCAGGGTCACCGCTTGCTTTACAGAAGGTAAAACAGCTTTCTGAAATTCCATATAGAAAGCACCAATCTCACAGGATGCATTTCTGAACCTGATATAGCATCACCTGTACAGGAATCAGCAGGTGCACCCATTAAGTGTGACTGGTGGAGCAACGCCAAATAGTCAAGAAGTCATTGGATCTGGCCTGACTCACTATGTTTGTATTCGCCAGAATGAAGGACGCTCAGTCTGCAACTCAAACACTGGAGTGTGCATGGCCAGAAGAATTAACTCGAGTCCAAAAAGAAAAGAAGGAAGAACTATGCACCAAACCCTCCTAAAGGCTGAGCCACCCAATCATTTAAAAGCTGGGAAACTTGCCATGAATGGATTCCCCCAACCCACGGGGTTCAAGTTGCAAAGGGAATTGTCAAAAGTTCACCCATATCACATGGTGCTAAGTCCGAGAAACAAATCCAAGTATTTTCATATGTTATAAGGAACCATTTTATCAGTTGGGGGGCATTATTTATCTCTTCCACTTCAAAATGATGATCTGCACTGACACAACCTGTGATGCCAGATTTGGAACTTTGCAATTCTTAAAGGTGGTAAAACTGTGGCCCTCTAGCGGTTGTCTGACTACAACTCCCATCATCCCTGACCATTTGGCTGTGCAGGCAGGGGGCTGATGGGAGTTGGAGTCCTACTGCAACTGGAAGGCCACAGCGTTCCGCTCACCCGCCAAGTTCCCCTTACCAGATGAGGAATGTTCAGAAGCTACAGTGGACTCCGCTATGCATGGAAATGAAAGGCCATTGCACTTCTGCGTATATGGCTCATTTCCCACCCAAGCTGCCGCCAGTTGAACACCCTTCAAAATGGCTATGAAGGTAGCACTTCTAGCAAAGAGATGAACCAGCAAATTTGGAGAAAAGCAGAAAGCCAAGGGAAGAGAAATAAGAATTTGGGCTGCTGTTGATTTTTGCCTCTAACCATCTCTTGGGCAAAAGCAGTCAGTGATCTCTATGGTGAATTAGTGGCTTTCTAGTTGAAACTACTATTAATACTGAAGGCTGAGATGGGAGAGCTGGGAATGGAGGTGTTCTTGGGCCAGGGAGTCAGGCCTTCCCTTGTGCTCATTTCAAAAGGGACTTGAGAGTAGTTGTGATTTAAACATTGGCCTGTTGCGGCTTTCCTGAAGTGGCTTCTGAAGAAGGGAAGGGGAGCATGTGGCTCTTAAGAAGTTGTTGGACTACAGCTCCCATCAGCCTCAGCCAGCATGGCCAGCAGTCAGGGATGATGGGAACTGGAGTCCAGCAACTTCTCAAGAGCCACAGATTCCCCTTCCCTGTCCCTAAAACATACACTCCATCTCTCAATTTTCAAAGATTGCCTGTTCATATTTCATTCCGACTTGGTAGCTTTAGCCAGCTCAAATCCATTCTTACACTTTTGCTTCTATCAAGCAGAAGATCCCTGACACTGTCCCTGGAACTGTGAACCAGCCAAGTGCCTCCAGTATTCCCACAATGCACCTGTGTGTGGATCCTGCGGCACGACTTACTCTGTGTGCAAACAGGTCCTCAGAGCCTCTCTAATGGGAAACCACCTTCCTAACTGAGTTGGCCAATTTACCACTACGTGGCCTTGAGTCCACTCCCCAACACACAGATGGATATTTTGGGGGGAAAGGTGTTTTTGCCAGTGACAGAAGCACTTGAACAGAGTGCCAACAAGTAAAGAGATATTTAATATCAACACAGTCCCTGAATAGTTTCAGCTAAACCTTTAGGGAAGAGCTAAAGCTCAGCCAGCTTTTTCTGTACAGAATTAAAGCATATCCCAACGGATATACAGCTACATTTTTCTATATTTATATTTATATATAAGTATATATACAGTACTATCTATATATATGGCAATGTAGAAAACATTGCATTAAAGAGCCCCATGCTTTTGCTATAGAGGGCGATGGTTTTTGGTGGACTTCCCCAATAGAAGATCAGCCAAGCTGCCACCTGGGATGCACTTTTTCCCCAATCTTTGGAGATGAAAACAGAAGCAGGGAGTGTCCGTCTTAACAGCCAGCATTGCACACAGAATGGATGCTTTTCTTTTCCTTTCAGAGAGACACGTGCAGCCAAAACTAAGCCCGCCCAGTCTGGCCACACCCAGAGTCCGAAGCTTTTGCCTCCCCTGCTGCCTTTTAAAAGGTCATGGATCCAGGACACGGGCAGAGCCAGCAGTTGGGAGCAGGCTGCAAATTGTAGGCACACAGGTGGGTTTGCGCTGCAAGGACAATTCAGTTCAAGGCAGACAAGAGCCGCTGCTGCATCTGCCCTGTGCTGAGGAGTGCTCTGCAGGGCACAGCACGGGGCAGCCTCATCCTTGCAGGAGGTGGAACAGTGGGGTCAGCAGAAGATTTCCTCGCCCTCCGGTGCCGCTTCTGGCGACTGAGCCTCTGGACAAGGGAAGGAAATCACAAGCAAACAACATCAGGACCATGCAGAAGGGGCACGTATTTCCTGCTCTCCCTGCTCATAGCTGTGAAGACCTTAATGCCCAAATTAAATATTCCAAACGCAACCTTGAAGGTGCTCCTGATCTGCTTTCAACCCCACCACTGAATATCGCAACGAATCTTTCCTTGGGCAACAAACCTGTGCCTTCAAAGCAGGCAGTAGTGACAGGCTGTTGTAGCGGCAGATTTCTGATTACCTTTCCAAGGCACGTCAGGAGGAACCAATTCTCTCCTGTCCGCACCAGAGGAAAGAACTGCAAGCAGTTCACATCAGGCATGGTGCCCAAATCCTGGCCCTGAGAATCAGATGACCCTGGCAGTGGCGGAGCTCCGGCACCAGGGGGCGGAGAGCAGGCGGGGCGGCGTGCATCCTGGGGGCGGGGCACGCTGCCTGCGGGGGCGGGGCGCCCAGCACGGGGGGGGGGGGGAGCAGCCACAATGGCACCCTGCCGGGATCACTCTGCCGGGGGCGGTGCGCTCCACCCCACACTCCTCTTCCTCCGCCAGTGGACCCTGGAGAAGATTGCCTGCATCGTTTAAAAGGCAACTCTTCCCCTTCCCCACTTATTTCTTCTAAGTGTCCAAACAGGGCTTGCCTGCTGCTGCCTCTTCCTTCCCTGCTCCACATAGTTGCTTCCTTTCCAGGTGTGAGGGCTGGTCCATTATGGGAAATGGGGCGCTGCTCCACTAACCTCAGTCTGCCCAGAGCCAGCGCCCCACTTGTCTGCCTTCTTTCTTACAACCAGCTCAGGGGGTAACTGGCTTTTTGCTTCCTCCTCCTCAAGTCTCAGTGTTGCCCTTGTATAACTTAGCAGGGAAGAGGAAGATGGGGACAAAGCTAGAATTAATTGGCTCTGGCACCACCTCCTGTTGGGCCTCCCAGCCTTCTGCCCTATCTATCTCAATGGGCAGCAGCAACCACTGCAGGTAAGCTGGTGGAAGGAGGTCTCATGTGTCTTAACTCCCATGGCTCCAAGAGACATGAAGACATCTTAGCAAGTAGAAAGAGCCCTTTGCTTACCGGCTGGCTGAGAACGGTGCCCTTTGCCCTTCTTCTTCTTCTCCTTCTTCTCCTTCGGCTTGGCCAAGCCAAAGAGGCGGTTCTGCACCTGACCCTGTCCGTCAGCTGCCTTGTTGGCTTGGCTCGACGTCGTCGTGCCAAGCAGGTGGAAAGCGCCTTTCTCCTTGTGTGTCCTTGTGAGGCTGTTCCTTTTGGGCGACGCAGACAGTTCTTTCTCCAAATGGCCCTGCTGCCTGGAAGACGAGTCGTCGGGCATGGGAAGGGAAGGTGTCCTGGTCATCTTGCCGTGCTGGTTGGAAAGCTGCAAGGCAGGAGGCAAAACAAGTGGTAGAAGTGAAACAGGTGTGGTGGCGGCGGCACCAGCAGTCCAGGCATCACATGGATAGGAGCAATCCCTCCCCGCCATGAAAATAAAAGGCTGCCTACTGGATGTTTTAAGCCTGTTTTGCAATGAGCAGTCTGCAGGTGATTTGGCTGTGCAATCTGTTCTGCAACAATTTTCCACTAGGAAGAGATCACAGGATGGCCTGTGGGAAACTAAGCAGGGCCCAAGCACACAAACACCCTCCTCTCCTGCTGTTTCCAGCAATTGATATTCAGAGGCATGACTACCTCCAGCTGTGAAGGCACAGCACTGCCATCTCGTCTAGCAGCAACTGATAGCCCTTCTCCCCCATGAATCTGTCTAATTCTCTTTCCAAGCCACCCAACTTGGTGGCCATCACTGCCTCCAGTGGGGGTGAGCTTCACTGCTTAATATGCACGGTGCAAAGAGATGCTTTCTTTCATCTGTTCTGAAGCCTTCAATCAGCTTCCTTGGATGCCCCCAGGATCTAGTGTTAAGTGAGACGGAGAAAAGCTTTGCTTTCCCAAGTAGGGCTGGCGAAATCTCCTACCCCGAAACCCTGGAGAGCTGCCCCACTGGGCTTCAACTGGTAAGTAAGGACCTAGCACTGGGTCTAAGATGGGTCACAGCTGCAGCCCTACAGCCATACATATACAAAGTTTTTTGTATATACATATACAAAGTCTGGTTTCAGAAAAGGCTCAAGTCTTGTCATGTGGGCCAGTGGGATTGGACTCAGTACAAGGTGGCTTCCTATACGCACCTGCTTTTGCCAAAAACTAGAGTGAGAAGGTGACTTACTGGACTATGGTTGGGCTCTGCCCGCAGCTGGGAGATCTGCTCCATGTCCCTCTTGAGCTGCTCCTTCTCCTTCTCCAGCTGCTTCTGGGCTGCGCGGAGGTGCTCCAGATCAAGCTGGTAGGTAGCCTTCTTCTGCTGCAGCTCCTCCTGCTCCTTCTCCAGGCTTTGGTGCCCCTTCTGGAGCTGCTCCTCCCGCTGGGCCAGCCGGGCCTCCCGCTCCGCCACCTCCTTCTCGCGGGCCTCCCACTCCCGCTCCCTCTTCCGCTTCTCCTCCTGGTGCTGGGCCTGCTGCTTCTGCAGGTTGGCCAGCTCCTGCCTCTGCTTCTCCAGGCTGCGCTGCTTCTCCTGCTCGATCAGGGAGTTGGGGCGCAGGGAGCTGCGGGTCAGGGCCCTCTCCGTCAGGAGAAGCTTCTGGTCCTCAATGTAGGTGTCCTGCTGCACGACAACAGCCTGTGGAAGGGAGGGAAGGCTTAGGGAAGGCTGGAGCTCGGGGCTTTGCATGCAGGAGACGCCCTGCCCTCCAGTTCAACCCCTGCTCTCTCCAGGAAGGGCCCGGAGAGACTATTCTCTGAAAGGACAGGAAGACACTCCTTTCCTTGGATTGCCACTAGCAGGTAGAAAAGAGATGGGGAAACTGAGCCACTCTAGACTTCTATATCTGAACTTGGGGTTCTACTCAGGCCATGTCACTTCCCTATACAGTGGTACCTCAGGTTACATACGCTTCAGGTTACAGACTTCTCTAACCCAGAAATAGTACCTCGGGTTAAGAACTTTGCTTCAGGGTGAGAACAGAAATCGTGCTCCAGTGGCGCAGCAGCAGCAGGAGGCCCCATTAGCTAAAGTGGTCTTCAGTTTCAGGTTAAGAACAGATCTCCAGAACGAATTAAGTTCTTAACCCGAGGTACCACTGTACCATGTTGTCCTCTGGTCCTGCCCTGCACCATCCTCTAGTGTTCTTGCCTGGATGCAGTGTCCTTGAACTGCGATAATACCTCTTACTTGCCTGGATGGAGACTAAGAGTTGTGTATTTCTGGCCATGCCCAGTTTGGCCCCATTATCATGTGGCTCCCAGAAGGCTGCCAGCGAGGGAAGGTGGCCCTCGGCTTGAAAAAGGTCTCCTACTCGTGTAGACAAGACAGAGCTAGTTGTGCCCATGGCCCGAGTCAGTATGAGGCAGCTCCCTCTGTGTCGGACCTCTCCATGCAACAGGGCTGGCTTGAGAGGCATTGTACCCTGACAACACCAATGCCATGCTCTTCCCTTACACATATCCATCTCTGCTTCTGGGAGAGACCCTTTATTTCACTGGACCCCTTGCTAGAACTGAGGGCTCCCCCAACATCCTTCCAGCAAGTACACCAGCAGAGGGAAGCTTAGTCTAAGCCTAAGCACCCCAACCGTTCTGATATGGAGAGGGCTTGTGAAGACTTTAAGCCAATATTACATGGTGCATTGTGCAAGCAGAGAATCCACATGGCAAAGAGCCCTTGACCAATGGCCAATGGCAGTATTCCTCCCCACCCCCTCCTCCTGGGACTTACTTACCTGCAACATGCCCAGCAAGCTGTGGAGGTGAGTGATGCTCTGGAGAACTTGCTGCAGGAGAAAGAAAAAAGAAAAAAGCTGCTGTCAGCTGCTGATTCAGTTACTGGCGACACTGATCTGCTGCAGTGTTTTAGCTCAAGAGGGGCAGAAGGGAGAGCACACTCTACTATTGATCAACCATTAGCAAATCTCAAGTGAGCCTCTGTAACACTGATCAAGCATCTGACACAACAGAGTGTTCTGGACTGGTGTTCATTGTGAGATGGGTGCTCCTCATGCATGCAAAATTGTTTTGCTGTGTCTACACAATGTGTTTGGCATCAAAATGCAAACCCGTATCCTGCCCCTTCCACAAAGTCAGTATGGATATCCTTTCCAGGGGAAATCTGCTATTTTTTATTTATTTTAAAGTCTTCTTGCAACAACCCATCTGCAGATTAGACCCTCATCTGGAAGCACCCATATTCTTTGGATATCGAGTTTTTGTGCTATTTCCTTGCTGGTTTAAAATGTTTTGGTTGTTTTTAATTGTGTTGCATGCTGCTTTGTAAACCATGATCCTGAAAAGCAGAGACCAGGTTCCTTTGGCTGTGAGAAGGCCAAGTGAGAACAGGAATGTTTACCTCATTGTTCCTTTTCAGCACAAACATCAAGTTAGCTGTTCCTCCCTGGGAAGAGATCAGACAGTCTTAATGAGAACAAGGCAGAGGAAAGATAGCAAGGATGAAAGTCAGCCTCAGGCAGCAACACTGATCCCCAGGAGGAGACAACCTGTGACCCTCCACTTAAGAATGGACTACAACTCCCATCATCCCTGACACATTGGCCATGGTGCCTGCAGCTGTGGGGAGATGGAACCCAACAAAATTTGGAGGCCCACAGGTTGCCTGCCCATGCCTCACATCAGGTGTTTAGTCCATTTTGCCTCAAACTCTTTAGAAAGGGGAGACAAGGCTGCAGCTCAGAGGTGGAGCATTAGCCTTGCATGCAGAAGGTCCCACGCTCAACTTCCGGGCAGGGCTGGAAGGACCCTCTCTGCCAGTCAGTGTGAACAAAATAAAATAAAATAATTAAAAACAAGGCTTTATGTGAAGGGGTTTTAATTTTCCAGAACGGTGATTATTTTTTATTTTGTTTGTCTAAATATCAGGCCTCAAAGTTCATGTTTTTCAGGAGGAAAAACAAGGCGCTGCTGAATGAGCCAGAATGGGCCCCAAGGAAATTGTCTGGGTGGGCACCCACATGGGAGACTGGTATTTGCCTCCTAGGATGGGTCAAGGAAAGGGTTAAAATGGGTGTGATGTGATTGGCCAGTGAGAATGCAAGGGGGGAGTGGGAGGTTTTGAAAGTCAGTTGAGGTTTGTCAGTTGGGAGTTGAGGCTTGGGTGTTGGAGAAGGAAGAAGGTGGAATAGGCAGTGGGTTGGTCGAGTTGTATTGTGAGAGAGTGAGAGGAATTGTTAGGTTGAGTCAGTGGGGAATAATTCAGTTTGGAGTTCTTAGGAACTAAGATTAGGAAACTGACAAGAGAAAAATAATCTGCAACCATACACTTGTTCCTGCATTTAAAAATAAACCTGATTATTTGTTTATGTTAACACCTGTCTGGATTCCCTGTGTCCCCGTGAGAAGCGGGGTGGTGGCAGCGAAGAAAGCTATCGCAGTGGTGGCACAGGGTCAATAGACCGTGAAATGTCCGGGGGCCCTGTGTGGTCACCACAGAGACCTTTTTAAAAAATGTGCCTTTTTAGTGAAGGCTTTTATCCCAGTCTGTATTTCTGTTGGATATGAAATTGTTTGTATACATGCATCTGCTGTTTCAACTGTTCATGGGGTGTGTTTTTTTTTTAATTGTTTAATTGCTCTGAGGTGTTTCATAGGAAAGCGATTCATGAAATATGCAGTCTTCTAGACCTCTGGCACATTGGATACAACACTGTCTCTTCCAATTTGCAGATGCACTCCAAGGCCTTAATAGCTGGAGATGCTAGGGAATGGACATAAGAACATCCCAAGAAAAGGCCTGCTGGATCAGGCCAATGGTCCACCTACTCCAGCAGCCTGTTCTCACAGTGGCCAACTGGGTGCCTGTGGGAAACCTGCAAGCGCTAGAGGACTCCCCCACCCCACCCCCTCCTGTGGCTTCCCGCAACTGGTATTCGGAAGCAGTGCTGCCTCTGACTTTGGTGGCACAGCACTGTTGTCACGGTTAGTAGCCATTGACAGCCTTATAGGCAATGCATCTACTGCTAACTGACGGCCCCTCCTCAGTTCCATACCTTCTTCAAAACACTGTCCGACTCTGTCCTCCGAAGATCCTGCACATCGTCTCCTTCAACCTTTTCCACCCCTGAAAAGTCAGATGTTAACGTGAGTTCCTTAGGCCCAGGAAAGGAAAGTTGAAGTCCTTCACTTTCTTTAAATTTGTAAAAATCATTTTTTAAAAAGCAGTTCACAGCAATCATACACACACAAATACACATCTAGAATTACAGGTCACTAACTATTTCAGAAAATAGTGGCGATATTCTGAGGCAATCTGCTAAGATGGAGCACAGAAAATACTTTAACTTGTACAATCAACTCTAAGTATTATACAAACATGCTTAATATTTGACTGTATAATTTATATTGCATATGCATGGAATATTCCTGGGGCAGGGGGTGACACCATACAGGAATTCTTTGTTCTGTGTACAATCAGAAACCAAAAAAGAAAGAAAAAAGTTTTGTATGTCCAGTTGAAAGGGCCTTATCTGTAGGAGCTCCCTATTAGTGGATTGGCCTCCTGGGTGAGGTATGTCTCCCTCCCTCATTATTGACTTTCAGGAGGAATTTAAAAATACTATCATCCATGAAAGAAATGGTCCCTGCCAACCCTGAAATCACTGTTAGAAATAATATGGAGCAAAACTCCTCCAGGTGATCTCAGCAATCGAGCAAAAGGGTTCAGGCGGTCCCTTAAGGTACCCCAGACCGAAACTTTTCAGGAATTTGCAAATTAAAATGAAGACCTTGGATGCAGGTTCAGGAGCAGATGGACATGCAAAGACCAACACAAAAGCAGTGTGAATTCTAGGGAACACCATGGCAGATACTCACCCTTGCAGACATTCATTTGGTGACTGTCAAATCCTCCAAATGTCTCTGCCCTCCTGGGGAGGGAGACGGGTCCCACGCCCTCTTGCTCCAAGGTGAGGCTGCTCATCTGTTGCCCAAGGGCACTTCCGAGGCTCCTGCTCACCAACCCTTGCAACAGCTCAACTGAAAGGAGAAGCAAGCAAGCAACCAGAAGAAGTTGATTATATGACCAAACTCCATCCATGCTAACCTGCTAAGGCAGATCTGAATGTTAGGAAGAAACTAAGTTGTGAAGGCAGTGGTGGGTGACTTATGGAAGTCTGCAAAGTCACCTGCGTCCAAGCTAGACATCATGAGGATTCATCCAATGCTTGCAAAGCACACAGGGCTTTACAGAGAGAGTAACATTAAGATGTAAAGTCCCTGCACCCAGAAAAACTCCCAATCTGCACTGAGACAAAGAGGAAGGGCGACTGAGGCAAGAGAAACAGGGCAAGAACACGTGCAAATGAAATTATAAATGCTTATGCTAGACTTTGGCAACCTGGTGCCCTACAGAAGTGTTAAGACTACAATTCCCATCAGCCTCAGCCAACACGAATGTGCTTATGTATCGGGACCTTTCGGCAATCAGTCTTTAGGTAAAGGTAAAGGTAAAGGGACCCCTGACCATTAGGTCCAGTCGTGACCGACTCTGGGGTTGCGGCGCACATCTTGCTTTATTGGCCGAGGGAGCTGGCGTACAGCTTCCGGATCATGTGGCCAGCATGACTAAGTCGCTTCTGGCGAACCAGAGCAGCGCACGGAAACGCCGTTTACCTTCCCGCCAGAGCGGTACCTATTTATCTACTTGCACTTTGACATGCTTTCGAACTGCTAGGTTGGCAGGAGCAGGGACCGAGCAATGGGAGCTCACCCCGTGGCGGGGATTTGAACCGCTGACCTTCTGATCTGCAAGTCCTAGGCTCTGTGGTTTAACCCACAGCGCCACCCACGTCCCCAATCAGTCTTTACTTTCCCTATAAACAAAACTCCCCAAGAGCAGCAACATCTAATAACTGCAACAGTCAACAGGCTAGGTACGGCTGATGGGAGTTGGTAGTCCAAAACGTCTGAGGAACACCGGGTTGGCAAAAGCTGGCTTAGGCTTAAGTTTCAGAAAAGGATGAAGGTTAAGGGGTTAAGAACTGGGTTGTGGGTTCAGGAGAGATTTGAAATGATGGTATGTGGGTGCGCATGCCACCAAGCACAGGTGTCCTGGCTGGGAGACTATGCCCCCTGACTTGGGGCAAAGTGGTGGACAAAACAGGGGACCAATTCCAACTTCATTTCCTGAATTAAATCTGTCTAGCCACAATAGACCTGTCTCACCTTTGCTGCAGTTTAGATCCCTGCATCCTAGCTCAGGATTGTCTACACTGACTGGCAGCAGCTCCCAGGTCTCCAGACAGGGGATGATGCTCCCTGCCCTCACCTGAAGATGGCAGGAATTGAACCTGGAACTGGAACTGCGTGCGAAGCAGACACTGACGCCCCTGAGCTACTGTGCATTTGCTAAGGCTGAATATACAGGTGACTATACATTTCCTTCTGGGGAAAGGGCAGTGAATGGAAGCTTACCTTCAGTTATCACGCTCTTCATCACACTTTCCCCCTTGGGTGCCTCTTCCGTGTTGGCCCGGAACAAGGTCCTAGCCCCCGAGCTGTCCTCGTGCCCGCTGCAGTCTGTCATGTCCCGAAAGATCTTCTCCTTCTCCTCCAGCAGCGTGATAATCTGCTGGTCTTTTTGATGGAGCTGTTCTGTGGGGTAGAAGGGGAAGGTCAGTCGAAGAATAGCTGCAGAACACAGAATGTGCCTCGGTGACTCGGTGGGACTCGCAATCACTGAGACCCAGGCCCCACCTTCTGGCGAGCCAGGGAATCGCAGGAATCGAGAGAAACTCGGGTCACAGAGAGTTATTACCATGCGGAAAGGATGCTTTGCAAATGAGGGGACAGGGCAAGGCAAACTGATGCAAAGCAAACCAACACTGTACCTAGTCAGACTATTATTCCTTCCGGCTAAGAACTGTGTAGACAGTGTGGAGCCCTCCAGATGTTCGACTGAGATTCCCACCCATGCTAGCCAACTTGGCTAACAAACAGGGAGTTATAGTCATGTAACATCCAGAAACCCCCAGGTTTGCAAAAGCTGGCTTAGGTTTAGCTTCAGAAGGTTTATCTCGAGCGAGACAAAGCATGGGTTTGGATGACATGTTAAAACAAAACTGTGGTTCAGCTCACAGCAGCAGCAAGACTAGAGGAGGAACGAAGTGGCCACAATGAGCTACCTCTGGGAGCCCGGGACATTCACACTAAACCATGGTTTGGCTCAGTATTACATATGAACTGAGTCAATATAGAGTAAGTGAGGGGAGGTTTAAGAGCCAGTGCAGTGCTATAATTAGCGAGCTAGGTCTCAGTACAGGGCATTTGGAATCAAAACACCGTGAAGTTTACTGGGTAGCTTCTAAAAGGCCTGTGGCCCTCCAGTTAGTGCCATCATCACTGACCACAGTGGATGGGGCTGCTGGGCTTAGGACTCTCATATTTGGATGGGCGTTGGTTCCCCAGCTCTGCACATTTATGGCATGTTTTAGGCAAATGTTTTGGCCACAGCTTCTGTTGCTTTTACCTTTCAGTTCCCGGGCTTTGGTGTCGAGCACTCGCTTTTCCTCCTCCGATTCACTAGGGATGCCTTCATCTTCTTCCTTATCCCTGCAGGGAGAGCCAAACAGATTGAGTAGAACAGGGCAGGAAAAACATCAACATCTCTGCATCTTTTTTGAAACCCCATAAGTGCTCATTTGGGATCTGTCAGTGGGAAGCAAATGTTTTAGGAGGAAGGAAAAGACTTTTAGTCTTTGCAGAGGCAACAAGATTTCTGGCAAGGCTTAGAAAGCCTGGACTTGAAGATAAGTAAACTTTTAACAAACATTACAACAAGTTGGCCAGTAGGTGGCCAATTTTGCCTACTGATGTCCAGCATTGGGCAATTTTGCATCGGATAGATTTGTAACTTGCATTATTTAGTAATTTGTGTATTTTGTTGCTATTTGTACTGAATTCTCGTCTGGCAGTACATCTTTTCCTGGTTTATTTAGCTTTACAGTAAGACACGATCAGTCATATTTAATTTTATGCTCATTTAAAGTCATATATAGACACGATACTCAGCTGTATGTACAGATGCTACTTATTTATATAACAATTCAGTTTTAGCAGCCTGCGGCTAAAAAAGCAAAGTGGTTGATTGATGATTAAACTGCAGAAATGCAGTGGATTAGCATATCTTAGAATTGCTTTTGTATACCTCATTAACTTTAACAATGATGTCAACACAGCTCAGTTACACATAGACCTTTTTCCAACGAAGGGATCTGTGTCTTTTGCATGCCTGCTTACTATATAGTCCTGTTTAATAGTTTACAACAACAATCAGTGTGTAGAATGCTCGAGCTGGCCAGAAATTTTGGAACTCCTCCCTTTTATTCAATGTGACGCAAGGACACTGAGCTTAGGAACACAGGAAGACCTGCCTTATAACTGAATCAGGCCGTTCGTCCATCTACCTCAGTAAGGTTAAAACCCCTGGACAGTTAAGTCCAGTCAAAGGCAACTATGGGGTTGGGGCTCTCATCTCACTTTAGGTTGAGTGAGCTGGTGTTTGTCCAAAGACAGCTTTCCGGGTCATGTGGCCAGCATGACTAAACTGCTTCTGCCACAACGGGACATCATGACAGAAGCCAGAGTGCACAGAAACGTCATTTACCCTCCCACAGCAGTGATACCTATTTATCTACTTGCACTGGCGTGCTTTCGAACTGCTAGGTTGGCAGAAGCTGGAACAGAGCAACAGGAGCTCACTCCGTCGTGGGGATTCAAACCGCCGACCTTCCAATCAGCAAGCCTAAGAGACTCAGTGGTTTGGACCACAGCGCCACCTGCGTCCCTTGTCTAGCTCAGTACCCTCATTACCCTGTCTGGAAAGTTGCTCTCCAGGGTTTCAAACAGAGGTCTGCCCCAGCACTAGCTGGAGCTGCTGAGGAAGGCATGCAAAGCAGATGCTCTACCAAATCTATGGTCCTTCCATTCAACATGGCACCACAACGCCATCAAAAGGGGACATGTGGGTCCCTGACCTGCACAACCTAAGAGCATTCAAATACTGGTGCAATGCTCCAGGGCAGCCTCCACCTTGATGCCACCTTGCCACAGAGACACAGCCTATCCTAAACTTGATTGCAATTGCATTCCACACATAATGCCCATGCATTCCACAGACCAACCACCAGCTGCTTACATAGTATTCATGGTGTCCTGGATGCTTTGTATCCAGCTGTTGCGCTCTTCCTTTGAGCTGGCGCGAACTTCCACCATTTCTGGGTCCTTCCCTCCCATGCTGATAAGAAACAAACCCTTCTCCTCATGGGCTACTTCTCGGACAATCAGCTTCTTCAGAGATATCACTGTGGATTTTTGATCCTTTGGGGAAGAGAAAGCAAAACAAATCAATCAGCTTTCAATCGGATGCAGCCTGACAGGCCTCCTACTTTTCTATCTTAACCACTACAAGCCCTAACCAATGGATTATTTAATACATATCCCCATCTAAAGTACTTCAGTTTAAACACACACACAGAGGTGCAGGGAGCTTCTCAAGCCTGCAGCCAATCTTTTGTTTTTGTTTTATTAAAGATTTTCTTGTTTTACAGAAGTATGTGTAATGTCTCTCGTATTTTTTTCCATGTAACATTTTTACCTGCAGCCAATCTTAGATGCTGTGGCGAATGAAAGCAAGCGACTTACTATTTTTTTTAACTGATTTTAATTCATTTTGCTACATCAAACATTAAAACAAACGAAAGAAACATACATAATACATATGCACAAAAAAGAAATACATAAAAAAGAGAAATAATAAAAAAAAAACAAAAGAAAAAAAGTCTCCTAACATAAGATACCAACAAATCAACTTACATTTACTAAATAACACACAACACTAATTGACTTCCCTTCATCTCGGTTTCAGAATATATTATATGATTTTTTATCTGCAGTTTCTTTTCCTCAAAAAACTCTTTACATCACAAGTGTTACATCACACCTACTGTGATTTTTAGATTTTTTTACCTCTGTTTCCATGTATGTCATAAGTTTATTCCATTCTTTGTTAAACTTTCTGTCTTTTTGATTTCTTATTTTCTGTGTCATTTTTGCCAATTCTAAATAATCAAATAGTTTGGATTGCACTCGTTTATAGTTGGGATTTTTGATGTCTTCCAATTCTGCGCTATTAGAGTGGCTGCCAGAACTCTGAGAGCAAGCGACTTACTAAAGCATTTCAGTAGGTTTTAATGGTAGGGAGAATTTGGACTAGGAAAACATCTTGGCTCAACTCTTCACTACTGCTCTGATTTGTCCAACACAAGTCCACCTACTATATAATGAAGCTGCCCTAAATCAGAGTCTAAATGGGGCTCTAGATGTTGGTTTAGATTGGACTCATTGTATAGCCGAGGAGGAGAACCAGTGGCCCTTCAGAAGTTCCTGGAGTCCAGTTCTCAGCCTCTTTGGCCACCGGTCATGCTGGTTGCGGCTAATGGAAACTGGAGCCCAACAACATCTGGGGAGCCACAGATGCCCCATTTGTGTTGCAGAGGGTCCGGAAACTGACTCTCTTAAGCTGTGTGTTGCTTCCTGACAGTATATTTCCTTACTTATACCAACACAGGAACATCATCACAGATTGCCAAATACGTTTCTGCGTCTCTGCAAAGGGTAGGACTGAATGGGAAAGGAGAACAATAAACTTTTGAAACGCACAGTTAGGTAATCAGTACTACATCACTACTGCATGTTATGGCCTTGAGGTCAACTAATGCAATGAAGACTTCTGGGGAACTTAATCGCTTGCTGCAATCTTCTGGCATTTTGGTTGGTTCTAATAAAGACATTGCCCCACTGGGCATTTTGGAGGTCCCCCCCCCTTAAAGATCAAAAGCACCATTGCATTTTATGGGTTTTTGAAAAGATTTTTAAAAACCAGCTTTTTAAAGCCCATTTTGTAATTTCATTTTGTACAGTTCTGCTGTTTTAACGTGCTGCTTTATTCCTGCTTTTCCTTGCTCTTTTAATAATGGTGACCTTTGCCCAGAGGGAAGCAAATGCTTTAATAAAATAGTAATAAATTTGAAAGGTGCTAAGGAAAATGTACACAGAGAAAATAGGAGCCAGGAATTTTTTGACCCCAAACAAATATATTCAGAGGCTGTGTGCCTTTCCTTAAAAATGGTAAAAAGGAGTGAAAGGAGCAGATAATTTTAAAAACAAACAAAAACTAAATACAAGAATCATCTTTGATTCAGTAACTCATTTTTTAGCCAAATGTATATTTATCATTATTATTATTATTATTGATTAGAAAGTACTAAAGATCTTACCAGAGATGCAAACACATATTTCTGGTCCTTTTCCTGAAGAAATATCAGAACATCTGAGAGGAGAACAGCCTGGACTTCTGGCAAAGAAAAACACAATAGACCATGTAAAAACACACAAACACTTGCTCACTTCTAAACTTCAAGTCCTTTGAGAGACCTGGAAGTTTAGGGAAGAGGTGGCTAAGTGGGCAGGAGAGCGCAAATTCTCCTTATTCACAATCAATGCTTTTGTCCTAAGAGGAAAAGGTGTTAAGATACTGTTTTTCCAAGGAGTGGTTTTTGCTGGGTATAACTCTCATTGGCTGCAGGCAGCTCTCCATCCACCCACCTCAAAAGACCAAAGTGTCAGGTCAAGGGGAGTTTCTTCAAAAGTAGTGGCCGCAAGCAGCAAGCTTCTTCCACATGGTGCCACAATGGCAGTGTTTGCAGATCATCATTTTCACTGCACATGAAGTTGAAAAGTGTCCCTGGATTTATTGAAAAAAATCTGGTAACCTTACCCCAGACTGAAGGTGGCACATCCTGGAGCAACTTAGGAGGCAATGGCAAACTTGGTTTCCACAGCCCCCCAGGCTAAACACTATTACAGCTGAATCACGCTGTACAAGAAGCAATTCATTCTTTAGGATCCACCTCTGCTATTCAGATAGTTTCCCAGATGCCATATAACGTGTCCAGCAAGTAGGGTGTACCACCTGGGTTTGTGTGCTGGACGTGGCACCTATCAGAAGCATCACATGGCTGTGCAGGGAAAAAAATAACCCTACAGGTAGCACTGAGAGGGACTTGCTTCTGAAATCCTGGAGAGGCCACTGCCAGTCAGAGTAGACAATACTGAGCTAGTTGGGTCAATGGTGTTTGACTTGGTATAAGGCAGCTTACTATGCAGGGGTGGGGGAAACTGTGGCCCTTCAAATGCTGGTGGGCTCCGACTCCCATCAACCCCAGCTAATAGGGATGACAGCTATTGTTGCTGGACCCCAGCTATTCAGGGATGACAAGAGCTGGGGTCCAGCAACACCTGGGGGTTAACCCTGCATGAAAGTCATCCCCCGAGGCCCTGTTGGTGGGCAGCTACACAGGATGGGACCTTTGCAGCAGTGATATCCAAACTCCCACCCTAGAGAGATTCACCTTGTTTCATCTTGGCTGGGGTTTGGATAGCACATTAAAGCATTGCAGTTGCAAAAGGCTTATGGGGGTCCACTGCTAAGAGATGGTCGCCTCTGCTGCTGCTGCTGCCTTATGCCAATATTGCTGGCTTTATTGGCTGTTATTATGGTCCTGACTTTTCTCTCTCTTTACAACACAACAGTTTTAAAGTACTGATGACATGTCGAGAAGGAATAAAAACATTGTTAGGTTGGAGCTCCCCTGAGACCTACTCTTCAGCATCAAAGAAAGGAAATTAAGAACAAGATCAGCGGAAGACAAAGTAAAGTGTATGTATAAATATGAAGAAGACTTGCAGAAGGGACCTGGAAAAGAGTTAAGAGCCTCGGACAGAAGATCACCAGGTTGATGGACTATATGGAATTGACGGAAATGACTGGCAGAATCCGAGACCAGGGAGAAGAGACGGTGGAAGAAGATTGGAAAAAGTTTAAAGTTTATTTATAGAAATAGGGAAAAATTAATGAGTGTTAGAAAAATGTTGGAATGAAATTATATGGCCTTAGTAGAAGTGTTATAAGGAGTTAAGCATAAATAAGTATTATAGTATTAATGGAAATAAGGCTAAAATAAGTTAAGATATTTATATGACAGAAAATAGTGAAAGATGGAAAGGATTTGCTGAAACAATAGAAGTGGAATACAAAAAGGGAGGTGAGAGGAAGTCGATGAAACAAGGGAATGAAAGATAAGGCATTGAAATGGTATGATGTATGTTTTTAAATTGTTTTTGTTCTGTTTTGTTTAGTTTAATGCGTCAATGTTGTGTGGTGCATTGTTTATATATTGTATCGTATTGTTTTTTTTCTTTTGTTTTTCTTCTTCTTTTTTCTCCTTTTCTTTTTCTTCTTGTTTGTAAGATTTAAAAGTAATAAATATTATTTAACAACAGTTTTAAAGTACTGTAGGCCTTTGGAAATCCACTGAGGAAAATGCAGGGCACACATTTTTAAATAAGCAGCTGTGCTTAAGCAATCTAGGAATTTAAAAGACTGTCCCAATGTGGACACCGTGGAGGGTCCAACAAATTACACCTTTATCCAATATGCAGGGACAGGAAGGGAATACAGACGGCAGGGCTCACTTACCTTTCAGTTTGCTGGCTGCATTTCTCAGGGAGATGGGCCCGTCCCGGACAAACTTCCTGCGCCGCAGGTCCTCTCTGGCGAACATTTGCCCGCTCTTCATTCTCATGATAGACTTGCTGTCCGTCCGGGTGTAGATTTCATTGAGGCGCATCTTCTTCTCGTAGTTGCTGACTTTGCTGTTCACAGCAGTGATTACTTCCTTCACCAGGTTTAGGGACAGCACCAAATCTTGATGTTCCTCGTCGTTTTCTTAAAACACAAGGAGACCCATCTTTCAGTTCTCGCTTAATTCTTTTCGTCCAGCTCTTGAGCTTAGCTGACTTCTCTTCCGTTCCCTTTCCCTGACCCTCCCAGCTATTTGCTGAGCACACATTTGACAGTGACACTTAGATCTTTCTCAAGGTGACAATTCATGAAGACATGAGGTGGGGAACCTTGGGGATTAGGGTCGAATGGAGCCCTCCAACCCTCTCTGGCCTTCAAACTCTCCCCTGGCTAAACTGTTCAACTGTTTTTTGGCTCTTGCTTGCCTTGCTTGTAGGGGTGTGGAGAGACAAGATAACTGTATGGAGGTAAAATTAGCATCGTGATACAGTACAAGTGCCTAAACTGGGATCATTGCCAGAAGAGGCATGAAGAATCAGCAGACCCACACTTGTGCAATTGAACTAAACAGAAACAACTTAGAAGAATGAGGGTTTCAGAAGCCGCAGGACCATTTCCATGAAATGGAGGCTGCTGTAGAGACAGCTTTCTTTTACCTAGAATATATCCTAAGACAACAGTCTCTCAGCAAGCAAGCACAAAGGGATGCTAAAATGTTTTGCACTGGGTGCTTTCTATGCCACAAGCCCAATTATAAAATGCCAAGGTTTCTGAGGTCCATATCGCCATTTACTCACCAAGGTGGAAAATGGCAGCTTTTCTCCTACCTTTGGTATGCTGCAGTATTCTTTGTAGCAGCACAGGATATTTGGTGATCCTCTGTGTTACTAGCAAGATGCACTCAGGAATGCCCAGACGCCTCACCACAGAGCTGCTCATCTTTTTCTAGAGAAAGAAGAATGAAATGAAAGATAAAGGGTACACTCCTCACCATTAGCCGCCTGCTGCTGCTGCTGCTGCTGCTGAGCGGTTATTCTTTGCAAACTATCCCTACCTCACCCCACTTTGATCACACACACATATTCTGCCTAGAAACTGGATACTAGAAGCCCAGGGTTAAATATCTGGAGGGCCACAGGCTCCCTATCCTTGCGATATGTGGTTGACTTTGGTGAAAGAATCTGGATTTTTAAGGAGGAAGCACAATATACAAGAAACTTCACCTGCATGCTTCTTCCCCCTATTCCCTACCCCACCTCTATACAAGAGAACATTTGCAAAACACCGGTGTTACCTTGATGAATGCTTGAAACCGTTTCTCCTTGGAATGAAGGTCTTTAAAATAATTCACTGCCTCATTGTGGTGCCCGCAGAACTTGCCGTAGGTTTTCTTCATTTTCTCAGCATTCTCCCCAGAAAACTGCCAGAAGTTAAAACATATGTTAAGAGTTTGCCAGTAGTCTCCCCAAGTGGGTCCCAAGTGGGTCAGGCAACCTAATCATCAGCCACTCACTCAGTTGAGACATCACAGCAGACCGTGGTTTGTGCTAAACATCCCAGCACTTTTTGTGGGAAAATGAAAGTGGTGGCTCTCACGGTGGTATTAATGCTTTTATTCGTTTATAGTTGTTTACTTATATCCCACTTTTCACCATCTTATGTCTCAGAGTGTCTTACAACTATAAAAATCCCATAAATTAAGCCTTAGAAATTTAATCTCTTGGAAATTTAAAGGAAGAACATCCATGATGCAAAAGCCTTCACAAATAAAATGGTTTTAACCAGACACCTGGAACTTAGCAGGGACAGGGCCTGTCTGACTTCTAGAGGGAGGAAGTTTGACAGAACTGGGCCCACAGCACTGAATACATCACTTCCTATTGATGCAAAGCTGTGTTTCTGATCCATGGGAGACCACTAATAGTGCCCCTTCCCCTGATGATGTCAGTGATCAACTTGGGACAATTTTGCATAATATTAAGGGTTACAGTTTTGTTTTTTAAAGCCCCTTTTACACATTTAGGGTCATAACTGGACCTCAGAGAGCTATGAATTATGCAATCTGACTTCCCTGAGGTTGTGCCCCTTCTTCAGTAAACATGCCGTTCCTTCTGTTGTGCTTCAGTTCTGCTCCCATTGTGGTTTTGTTGCTGCGTGTTTTTCCATTGGATTCACTAAAAGGGCTATCTGACTCCAATCAAGTGAATGTTTAAAATAATCTCAAAATAAATAATGTAAGTGTCAATCATTATGCATCACGGTACAGAATCATTTGGGGCGCTCCGCAGAGATGCTGTAAGGAATCGAATAGGTCTGCTTGCCAAAGCAAATACTGCGTTTGACTTCACTAGAGCGGCTGGATCCTGCCTCAAGCCCTACTGAGCAGGATTTGCAGCGACGTGGGGGCTGTAGGACCTGATATACCTATTTGCTCCTGCTCACACCTGGCAGAATAAATTGTGCAAAACAGACACTTAATTTGCTAACAGAGGCTGCAGAATTCTGCCATTCCTCACGCAGAATCATGGCTTTTAGTTCGCTGCATGTGCAACCCAGATTAGGCGGACTGAAACACAGGCTCTGTGCCCTGCGCTGCCCTCAGATACACTTCCCAGTGCTTACTTGGTTCACAAGGATGTCCCCTATCCTCTTGATGACAAAATTCTTCTCGCTTCTGTCCGCCAGCGACTCCTTCTTCCTCTCCAGAATCCGCTGGAAGAACTGGGTGTGGATGTTTAGCAAGTCATCCAAGCAAGGGAAGACTTTTTCCACCATCTGCTGCTCATACTGCAATTCCTGCACCATTCCTCTGCTGTACACGTCACTCATGATCTTCAAGGTGCGGACGTGGTGCATTTCCGTCTGCATCAGTTCTGAAGAAGAACAGAGAGGGGTGAAGGCAAGACAGACACAGGGGAAGTTAGCAGAGAAGGGCTTGGCAAAGCAGAGAAAAGCCACAAAATGTAGCACTGGCCATTACAACTTTTTCCAGCCTGAGGGCCACAGTCCCCTCTAGGCAAGTTTCCAGTGGCCACATGACAGCAATGGGCCAGAAGCAAAAGAGCAACTCATGCGAATTTTGCTTTTATATAGTAGGCTAGTTAACTACACAAGGTGCTGCCCTCCAGGTGTTGTCTGACCACAACTCCCATCATTCCTGACCACTGGCCATGCTGGCCGGGGCTGATGGGAATTGTAGTCTAGAAACGTTCAAATGGCATCACATTGGTATCCCCTCTATAATATACCTTTTTCTACCCTCCATCCAAACAAGAATGAAGAATCATCTGAGTTTAAGGGCACATTCAACATAGGTGATAATACTCAAAGGCATTGCAAAGCAGGACTAGTTAGGAGTGTGTCCACAGAGTGCGAAGAGTCCTGAAGGCCAGATAAAAAAAGGCTTGGAGGGCCACATCTGCCTCTATAGCTAGAGGTTCCCCATCCCTGGGTCACAGAACTTGGCTCTCGAAGCATCTCAGCTCAGGACGTTCCTATACTTGAAATCATAGAATCATAGAGTTGGAAGAGACCACAAGGGCCATTGAGTCCAACCCCCTGCCAAGCAGGCAACACCATCAGAACTTTCTTGAGGCAGTTCACAGACAATATAAAAGGCAACAAGAATCTACAAAGAATACATACATCAAACAGTAGCAACGTGATAAAACAGGACAGCAAAACAAACAACAGAATCTTAAAAGGATGAATTCTAGAAGAAAAAGAAAACACCAAGGGGGGGGGGAATGCCTTCTGAAATAATGAATGAGATTGGGGGAAAGGGGTTTCAGTCGCCTCTATACTACCTTGTCCCTTCCTGGGATTAGCAGAAGAAATAAATGTAAAAAAAGAGAAATCACACACTTTTGCTAATGTACGAAGGTTGCAGAATTTTGTCTCTGTGCTTGCAGAATTTTGATCGTCTTAGCATTAAATTGTGACGCTCACCATAAATGACATCTTGCCGCTTCACAACATCCTTCTTTTGTTGCCGGAGAAACTTGGCATCTACAACTTGACTCCAGGACTGGGCTTCCAGCTGCTTTGAGTCTGTTTCGAAATCTCCCATGAGCTGGCCTTCATTCATATCTGCACCTGGGTAGTGGAGAGAGGAAATCTGAATGACAAATGCTCCTAGCATTTTTATCCCCAAGTTTGCTGAGCTGCAGGGTTGATGCTTTTATCAAGCCATGTGCTACAAAATTTAGTATTGGCTTCCAGCTGTTGGTGTCTCATCAGATGACAACCCAAATTTAGGATCACCTGTCCAGGAAGCCTAAGGATTGCAGAATTCATAGAACCTCCTTGAAGACATGTCAGAATCTGAGTTAGAGGATCCTGAACTTTGGAAGAGCAACTCAGACCTTTTAGGTGGGGAACTTCAGACAATCAAATCCTGGCTTAATAAGCCAGGATGTGCTTGACCCTCTGTGCTTCCTCATACAGCCCCTTCATGCAAGAGAGGAAGCTGGAAACTATGGTTCAAGGATTCAAAAAACCACACAAAAAACCCAAGAGCTGGAAGCCAGCTTTAGATCACAGCTTCATAGGCCAGTTCACACATAAAGGAAAAGTGCAGCTCCCTAATTTGCTTCCCCACTTCCATGAACAGAAGAGCCAAGTGGGAGCAAAGGAGTAACATGGCTGCCCAGAGCTCACAAATATTCTGGCTTACTGAGTCAGGATTTGAGCACATGAACTTGTTCCACCCACCACCCAGAAGCGGTTCAGCACAATGAAAATGTACTAGATTGGCTCTGTCAGTGCTTTCGCCTCACTCTTCTCAACACCTTGACCTGCTCTCTCCTAGTAAGTAACAGAGACCCATCTGCAAGGAAGCTAGCATTGAGGCTCTGTCCTCTCCACTCCCACCCACCCCCAGCAAGTTCTTTCTGCCGGTGGCTTGCTTATCTTCCACTGGGGAAGACAAGAGCACCACCGAGGCCATTCCAATGCACCACTTACAATTTAGTGCACTTTAGTTCAAGAGGCAAGGCTTTGGGAGGCATCAGGCCCTGCCTAGGGATGTAAGGACTCAACCGAGGACACAGCAGAGTCAGCAAGCATTTTGCGACTTCCCTGGGAACTCTCCCGCCAGAGTCCAGGCCTCTATTAGGTCTCTAAAATCTGCACTCAGTCTCTTCAGCTGAATTGCTCCTACTGAAGCTTACTCTCCTTCAGCTTAACACCCCAGGGGCTTGGAAGTTAACCAAACAAGGAGAGCTACAGCCATTGTTTCCATTTATGTGTTACCAATATGGGAAGCATGATTATGTGAATTGGACTGGAGAAGTAACTAGTAGAGATGAACAGAGGAAGGAAGGGTGGTGCATTTTACAGGGCAAGAGGAACCTCCCCAAGCAATATCACACCCACCCAAGCAATAATTTTGGGGGAAGGGTCTTTTTTATCCCATTCTGAGTGCAGGCAAGAAGGAATACCCTCAGTGTGGTTTGAGTTCATGATGCTGTTGCACATTAAAATCTGACTGGCTAAAGGTTGCTTTGATGTGTTTATCACATTACCGAGCATTGAGATGATCGTTTGTAGAACCATTAAACTCCATTCGGGTAACCATGTAATTATTTTACCCCCCTTTTGTTTTTCAAAAGTCTTCCATAAGTTACTTGGTAGTTAATGCTTAGTAAATCCACAATTACAGTGTATATCTCCAAGAGCGAACCATTTATGTAATGACATGTAATTGCATTGTAATTAAGGTGCAATTTATCCGCCTTTGTTTACTCTGGTGAAATTAACAGAATGGTTGAAAGGGGCTCTGCGAAGCCTGCAAATTCGAGCTATGAAAGCAATTAACAGATGAGCCTGGAGCCGAGGATTATCCAGCATAGCAGCACATCGCACAGCAAGCGAGAGCAGAAAACTGCTTACTTGTCCTCTGAATACAATTTTAGAAAAAATTATCTGCTACCAAAGCAGCCACTGCTCACTGCTGATTGAAAGGACACCATTCTGTGTGTCTTAGCTGTGCCTAGCTAAAATGAATTAACGGATGGGCTATGTCCTGGTGCACAAAGAAATTTGGTTTCCAGGTCCAAAACAACCTACGCATAGATTGAACAGAAAAAGTAATCATTTGATTTGGGAACTATGAAAAGATAGCAGGCCACATAGTGGCAGCAGTCACATACTAACCCAAACCACGTGTGGTCTCCCGAGGATGAGATTGTAGCCACTCTTCTCCCTCATCCTTTTAGCTTAGTAAGTTGCAGCAACTAAGCCAAGGTTTAGTTTAGCACACTTTTCAAATCTGTGATTGTGGTTAAGATCTCTCCCCCTTATCCACAATCTGGAGTGAAGGTTTGGCTTGTGACTTTTAGGCTGTGGTTAAGAAGGAAAATGCTAAACCATGATCCTGGGCTCAGGTGACTTAGTACTGTATTCACTCGAGTCTAATGAGCCATCAAATCTAATGCACACCTCAGTTTTCAGAACCTTGAAACGAAACAAAAAAAGGATTTGCTGGTGAATGTAAATGTGCTGTCGAATCTAATGCACACCTTAATTTTCTCTATGTAATTTGGCCAAAAAAAGGTGGGCGTTAGATTTGAGTAAATACGGTAAATCAAACCTTGGCTTAGCTGCCTTGCTGTGATTAAAAAAAACCAGGAAGGAGCAAAGTGGGTGCAGTGCCTCTCCAGGAATAAGCACTGGATCACCATGACATGCAAACCAGACCGGTATATAAGAGTGTGAGAATTGTATTATAAAAGTGAAACCCCTAATCATAATTGCTAGCCGCAATTAAATTTGGAGCCTAGTTCTAACTGAGGCAATAATCTTGTGTCTAGGCTGTAGCACCGGATGCTATTTGGCTATTTGTCAGTCGTCCCCCCAAAAAAGCTCAACAACTCCAGTCAATCCTCCCACACCCACACTGGGAGTAGATCACAGTCTCTTGGGAGTTGGACAAACCTGCAATAATATATTTGCACATAGTAAAACTAGTCCATCAGGAGGCAGTCTACAATAGACCTAATTTGATTTGGTGGATGTTTTCAAGGACATTTTGTACACATAGGAAGCTTCAAACCATCACCACTTGCAGTTGAATCTTGCTTGCTGATTTCAGCCACTGTGAGCACAGGATGCTGGACTAGAAGGGCCATTGGCCTGATCCAGCAGGCTCTTCTTAGGATCACTACTTGAGCCTGTTTTACTGCTGCCACTTACCTTCATCTGTTAATGACTCCATGGATTCGTTTACCCGGCTTATTTTATTCAAGGAGTCCGTTGACTGGGAGAGGAACTTCCATGAAAGTATGTTTTCATCATTCCCAACTCTGGAGGAACAAAGAGGCAGAAAAGAACAGGCCATTCAGAATTTTACCTTTGCTGGACAGCTGACTCAGGAAACCTGGGTCTCCACTGAAGAATGCAGGGAGGGTGCGATATGAGATGGGGAAGGGGCAGCTGCCTCCCTCTTCTCCCCTGCAACCCCCATTCCTCCAATAGCATGCTAGCTAGGATTGATGAGAGATGCATTCTAGTAAACCCTAGAGGAGGAGCACAGGTTCCCCATCCATACTTTAAATCATCTCACCATACGAAGATGCAAACCTCCACTCAACACACCAGGTTGTCTTACAAGGGTGAGGAACCTTTTTGGCTTGGTGGGCCATATTGTTGTCGTCCCCATCCTCATGGACCAACGTTGACAGGTGGACAGGGCAAACCTCCTGTTAATCACCTGACATTATGACACCAAGTAACCGATAGCTGGGTTGTCCTACCCATCTGTCAAAGTCCTTTGCACAATGTTTGGGACCAGCCGCATAAGAGGCTTTCTGCAGGGACCAGCTCTGTGCGAGAGAGTTCCCCCATGGGTGATTATGTTGTGTAGTCTATCCAGCCGTGTCTCTACCTACCCCCTACATATAATGGTACACAGAGACATATAGCAACAGGTAGACAGGGTTGGGCAGAAATCCATGCTGGGTCAAATATGGCCCATTGCCTGTAGCTTCTCCACCCCAAAGTGAAACCATGTACAGAGGAGTAAAACTACTGATTCATCTAGGCAGCCGCTCTCCACTCTGATTCGCATCAGTTCTCCAGAGTTTCAGGCAGGGTTCTCTTGCAGCCCTGCCACTTAAAATCCTTCCAATTGCAAAATAATAATAACCAGGAACTAAGCCTGGGATTTTCTTCACATGCACTTATTAGCGCCAAATGTACCTGCCCAGAAAGAATGACCCTTACCCAGCAATGTTCTGGATGGAGACACTTTTCGAAAGGGAAGGGTTATGCTGGGATCGCCTGCTATTGAACATGGAGGTCACGGTGTTCTCATCAGGGGCTAGAATCGCAGATCGAGGTCTCTCCTTTGGCTGAGAGGCTGCAAAGGGGGACATATTGTCATCATCTCTTTAGTTACAGTCAACAGGCCTGTGAGAATTTTATAACAACTGACAATAACGTGAATAAAAATACACATCAGTACAAGTGAAAAACACAGAATTAAACAACACACACACACACGGCAATCACGAGTGGTATAAGAAGAACAGACATAACTACAAAGCTTTGCAGCTGCATTTTCAGCACAACGTTCAGAATTCATGCACCACCAAGGTAAGAAAAGAAAAAGATATGATGGAAAAGTCCTACTCCAGAGTAGACCAGCTGAAATTAATGAGCCTATGTTCGTAATGTGACTAGCACTAGCTACCACCTTATACTCTGCTCATGATCTTAAAGCACATACAACCTGTTCTATGCCATAATTACAAAAAGAGAAGGGAAAAAAGCCCCGGTGCCAACTTTTGAGGTGCTGCAGCGAGAAGTAAAGAAGGAAGAAAAAAAAGGTACTCACGCTTATTTCTCATAATTACTGTAGGTAACGAGGAAGTATCATTGACTAGAAGGCCTCCTCCTTTCTGGAGATGGAAAGAATAAAGAGAACAAATGAATTGCTACTCTGCATTAGAAACAATTTGTTGAAGGAGCTTAAAACATACACAGGCACCTCCACATTTACCCTTAAAACGTGACACAGCCAACCTGTTAGTATTCTGAAGACTTCTGTTTCATTCCAGCAGCCCTTTTAACTGAATTCTGCTTCTATAGGTTAAGTGGATTTTTAGTCTTTTGTATTGTACTTTTGAAAATTGCTTGAGACGCCTCTGCAGTTAAGCGGTATATAAAGCAACAGAATAAATATGTCCAACCATGGTTTGCTTTGTGCAAGCTAATCATGATGATGAACCAAAGTTTGTTCTCACATATGCAAGAACCAGGGCTAGAAACCAATGTATGAACTGCCCCCAGTATGAACTGATACGGACCCTGAAATCCTCATCTAAGGCTTCTCTCCATGTGCCCAGTCTATGGGAGGTCTGGAGAGCAGCAAAACAAGAACAGGCATTTTCAATGGTGGCTCCCTGCTTGTGGAATGCTATTCCAGAGAGGCTCGCCTGGCGCTATCATTACATATTGTGGTTTTAACTTTTTGCATGTCTTACATTATGGTTGTAAATCTCTTAGGGATTTGTAAACCACTTTGTAAAAAATAACCAAACAAACCTCAAAGTGGTTTACAATCAAGAAGTACAAAAAATTATCTACCTGTCTTTAGGTGACAGGCAAATACAATTTCTCCTAGACCTCTGACTTTTAATTATCTGCTGTCTTCTTAAGGGAATGCAATGTTTAAGTCCTGCCTTTTCAAAATGGGAATGAGGTTTATACTTTTCTCTGTTTAAACTGGTTTTCATAGAATCATAGAATCATAGAGTTGGAAGAGACCACAAGGGCCATCGAGTCCAACCCCCTGCCAAGCAGGAAACACCATCAGAGCACTCCTGACATATGGTTGTCAAGCCTCTGCTTAAAGACCTCCAAAGGAGGAGACTCCACCACACTCCTTGGCAGCAAATTCCACTGTCAAACAGCTCTTACTGTCAGGAAGTTCTTCCTAATGTTTAGGTGGAATCTTCTTTCTTGTAGTTTGGAACCATTGCTCCGTGTCCGCTTCTCTGGAGCAGCAGAAAACAACCTTTCTCCTTCCTCTATGTGACATCCTTTTATATATTTGAACATGGCTATCCTATCACCCCTTAACCTCCTCTTCTCCAGGCTAAACATGCCCAGCTCCCTTAGCCGTTCTTCATAAGGCATCGTTTCCAGGCCTTTGACCATTTTGGTTGCCCTCCTCTGGACACATTCCAGTTTGTCAGTGTCCTTCTTGAACTGTGGTGCCCAGAACTGGACACAGTACTCCAGGTGAGGTCTGACCAGAGCAGAATACAGTGGCACTATTACTTCCCTTGATCTAGATGCAATACTCCTATTGATGCAGCCCAGAATTGCATTGGCTTTTTTAGCTGCTGCGTCACACTGTTGGCTCATGTCAAGTTTGTGGTCAACCACAAACTTTAATGTATGTTTAATGTATGGTTTTAATGTATGTTTGTTTATTCTTGTAGGTCACTTTGAGTTCCGCAGTAGAAAAAAAAAATACTGAATAAACAAACATTTAAAAACAGCAGAAGATGTGAAATTTTTCAAAACAGAGAAAACCTGCTCTTCTAAAAAGCAGTGGTCTGTGCTCCAGACATCCTGGTCGTATTACTATCATACGATTTCTAGGCACAAACAGAAATTTTTTGATAATTGTCCTTTTTTTGCACAAAAGGAAACAAGATCATTCTTACCTTCATTTTGGCTTTGGCACAAGCAACCACACTCTCCTTGCAGTTTTTATGGACCAGAATACCACAACCTGTGTAAAATGAAGGGCAGCAGCACATGTCAGTATTTGCCTAGTTTCTTGTGATGGTCTTCAGAGTTTAACAATTCAGACCTCCTTAGGTGCCCAGCAGCCATTGGGACAGCTAAAATTTGCTTTCTTTCATGTTAATTATTTATGCCACCAGAAAGAAAGACTGACTCCTCCTAGCATCCTGCCACCAAATCTTCCAACTTTAAAATGCAGAAGAATGGGGAAATATCAAGTTCAGTGGGAAATGAGATGTAAAAGAAAGCCAATGGACCAACATCAAAGTAAATAGAGACATTCTCCTTTCTCCCTTCCCAGTAAAGGAACCCTTTGCAATTTGTAAGTACCCAAAACTCACTTCCCATTCCTTCCTCTACAGAACTCACAAGGAGCACTGGTCTTGCTATACATACGCCCTATGCCATCACACCTGGGCTTGCCATCATAGAGAATTTATGATAAAACAGCTACAGCCAATCTGGCTCCTGGGCAAGATGAGCACTTATGGGAGCTGTTATCTGTCCAAACTAGCTGCCTAACTCAGCTATGTTTTTCCATTTCTGCTCTGAGCTTCTTGGGGGAGAGAAATGTTATGTGTTGTCACAGAGCATCAGAATAAGTTGTCAACTCTTCCCATCACAAGCCCTACGGTGCTACGTTATGCATACAAGACTTTGGGGGTGGGTGCGAAGAAAGCCGAGCTACTTTCGTTTCTCATAATCCTCGTCATCGCCACAGTCAATACTGGTTGGGCAAAGAAAAACGTCTAATCGGTTAACCTTTGCATTTTCACCTGAGTCAATAGCAACAAACCAGCAACTTCAGGTTCTCAGACGAGGAAATGCCCCATGGAGATAACGTGGCTCAGTTTTGACATTGCACACGTTAGGCGATTATGCAAAGGAAAATACTGAATTGCGTCACAACCTGTGAGTCAGGTATAGATCCCCCAACCCAATGTCCGTTTAACAGATAGCTTTGTTTTATTTATTTATTTTGCTCAAAAGCCTCACTTGAACCCAAACCCATTTTGATTAAGGGCTCACAGCACATGCTGACTTTAAAAGCCCTGGCGCCAGGGTCAGAATTCTTAGGTTTTAAAAGGGACTATACAAGGAATATTCTATTCCCCTTCTGAACACCTCCTCCCCCAGGAAACTAACATGTTAGATGTAAGGCCATCATTTTCTATCTGGAAACAATAATAATAATTTTGACCTGATTTTTGTGCTATGTTTCCTGGAATGAAAGGAGGAGGGGGGTTGTCTCTGGCTACTTCCGTACACAATGACTTACATTTTTGTATTCACCCACATCACTAAACAGAATTTTACATTCTGAAAGGCATCACACCTTTTGCCCGGTCATGTGAACGAACTAGTAAGCATATAAACTGAAGACCAGAACTACTAGATGTGTGAGAAGTGATTGAAAATGAACGCATTGCAGTCAAGAAGGTCATTAGCAGAGGTATGCAAAATCAGAACAGGAAAGCAAGGATTTTAATGAATACTTCCTTATGAAAATGGTCCTGACTCCAAAACCGATTTTCGTTTTTTGCAATGATGTCATACACCAAAGGGCAAAGGGTTTCAGCCCTCCTGACACTGAACCATTCAAACACCTGATTTCAACTTCAAGGGTGGGGGGACACACACCAGGACTCTAACAAAGAACAGCACCCCCATTTTTATATCCACAACCTTGCAAGCTAAGACTGACTCAAGGTCATCCATTCATTTGAACCCAGATTTCCCTGGTCTAAGTCCAACACTCTCTAACTCCGCCACAGAACACTGGATTTTTTTAAAATGATTTTTTTGTTGTTGTCCTTGTTTCTTTGCTACTGTTTACTTTGTACAACGCTTAGTGCTGGGTGAAGACTGGATTCAAATCTCCCAAATCATCCATGGAGCTCAATGGGTCGGTCACCTTGCGGCCAGTCACCAACTCTCACCCTAACCTACATCACAAGGTTGTTGGGCGGATAACACGTAAGGCAAGATATAAAATAAATAAATTTGGCTTGTTCCTGGTGTTCAAATTGGCCTTATTGTTGGAACCAATTTGGAGTCTATTAAATTGCTCTCTGGGACCAAAATGGCAGCCACTTTTGTTAATTTCACCATCACCCATCTACATTTTGATTGGAAAATAATGCTCCACAGGTCTGTCCGCAATAGAACACAGGGCAGAAAAATGCCACTCACTTGCACAGGCAAAGGAATCCTTGTTAAAAGGCTTCAAGCAGTGGCAACAATGGACAGGCCCCACCGTTGGGGTGGCACTGAAGAGGTGCCCGTTTATCATCTTCTTGTCCTTTTCCTTGGAGTCTTTGTCCTTCTCTTTTGTTTTCTCCTTATCTTTCTCTTTTTCCTAAAAGAAAGAAAGAAAAGAAATGTGTGAGGATGGGAAACCCCAAAGACAATGAGCTCTTTGTTCTGTGTGTGTGTGTGTGTGTGTGTGTGTGTGTGTGTGTATAAGACACTTTTCACCTGAGGGAAAACATATTTGGGAGCCGTATCACTGGACACCACAGGTATTCTCACCTCCCATTCTGTCTCACACCAAGCTCAGTCCTGAGTCACTGGCTGTGGACATTCAGAATGAGGCACATCTGAATCAGCCACATGACCAAGGTTGTAAGTATTTACCTTTGCAAGTGCCTGTGGGCATTCACTCCTGTTAAGATTTTTTACTATTGCACTTTTATTAATTTATGAATCACCTTTCTTTGCGTGTGTCAAGGCAATTTACAAACGTATCATAAAAACAGCTAAACTAGGTGGTAGTTGTTTTTAAGAACAAAAAAACACAAGCTAGGTTTAAACGCAACACAAAGCAAACATCTACAGGAGAGATATTTTCATCTAGCTGGAAAAGCCTGTTGAAAGAAAAGTGTGTGTGTGTGTAATTAAATGTTTCAAACATTTTCACAGTAACCTTCCAATCAAACAATTACATTATTTCATGACACAGATAGGTAGCCGTGTTGGTCTGCCATAGTCAAAACAAAACAAATTCCTTCCAGTAGCACCTTAAAGACCAACTAAGTCAGTTCTTGGTATGAGCTTTCGTGTGCATGCACACTTCTTCAGATACACAGTGTATCTGAAGAAGTGTGCATGCACACGAAAGCTCATACCAAGCTTTCTCATACCAAGAACTGACTTAGTTGGTCTTTAAGGTGCTACTGGAAGGAATTTGTTTTGTTTTGATTATTTCATGAGTTGACTTCCCACTCTCACCTCCACTGTGCTTTTGTTCAAACCTTTTCTTCTGCATTTTATCTTTATCTACAACCAAAATCACGATTATCTTGTCGTTTTTCTTCCACTTGCTTTTATCTTGAATCCCACTCACAATTTCATTTGACTCTAATGCTTTTTTAAGTAGTCCACGAAAGACCTCCATTCCAAAGAAAAATGTTTTTAATTGCTTCTGGAAAGCACAAATAGTGGGTGCCTATCACAGTGATAGCCACCAACTTAGATGGTTTTTTTGTTTTGAGATTAGATAAATTAATGCAGGATAAGGCTATCAGTGGTTGTTTAGCCACAGGGCAATGGTCTACCTCCACTGTCAGAGGTAAGGCATTATTGCCTCTGAATACCTGACCATCAAAAGTGGGAAGAGTACTACTGGACTCAACTCCTTCTTTTGCGTTTCCCATGGGTATCCAATTGGTTAGTGTAAGAACAGGATGCTGGGATAGGTGGACCCAATTTGGTCTGATTCAGCAGTCTCCTTATTATGTTCTTATGACTGATGAACTCGGTCATATTTAGTATGAATCGGCAGATATTTATGGCACTTGTCAAGCCACAGACCTCTAATAGTATTTCGGAGGGCAAAAGATGATTTGCAAGTCTGTTTAATTCTATCCGTTCCAAGCAGCTGCCCGAGCGGCAGCAACACAGTTAACTGCAGGAGGGAAGCTGAAAGGGTTGGCAGCGATAGCAGAACGGCTACAAAAATTACGGCAAGCCCTGCAGTCTTCAGGAGGAAAAGCTCTGAGCCCCCTGGATGACACATGCAAATCTTGGTAACTTGCTACCTAATTCTGCATCTCCGTGTCTCTCTGAATTCAATCCTAAGTGTCTCGAGGAGCACAGCGCATACCTACAATTCTGACTGTAACCCCTGAGGGAAGTCTTATCAGCCTCATTTCACGCACTACATTCCAAAGCGAGAATGCAAATTTATACAGCTGTAGCAAGCGATCCTTCTTTCAACCAGGCCTATCTGAAGCATCAATCCTTCTGTAAACACACTTTCTCGGAAGTAAGCACCACTGAATTTTGTGAGACTTACTTTCAAGTAAACATGAGCAGGGTTGGGCTGCTTGTCTGCTGTGGCTTCAATAGGTGTTTTATCCTGAGCCTAAGTTTGCTACCCTGATTCCAAGGATGCAATGACTTGGGAGAGTAGTGGAGGCTACTAAGCAAAGATGTGGCCTTAAACCTAGGGTAGCCTGCGTAATGCCTCCAGATGTTGCTAGACTGCAACTCCCACCATCCCTGGCCATTAGAAAATAAAAGTATTATTATTATTATTATTATTATTATTATTATTATTATTATTATTTATTACTTATACCCCACCCATCTGGCTGGGTTTCCCTAGCCTCTCTGGGCAGCTCCCAACAGAATATTAAAAACACAATAAAACAGTAAACAGTAAAAACTTCCCTAAATTAGACCATGCTGACTGGCTGATGGGAGCCTGTCAGTTTCCAGACTGCACCATGTTGGCTACCCTCACGCCAAACACATTGCCAAGAGTTGCTGAAAACTACACTCGCTGTCAAGCCGGTTTCAATCCGAAACTTACATCTTTTCTGAAACCACGGAACCTTTCGTTACTATTGAACTCCTATCAATGATACAAATCATGAATTTTAATCTGGGAGAGACATTGCTGGGTGAAGAATGTAGCACCCCCTTCCCCCAAATAAATCACTGGAACAAAGAACAACTACACTGGGCACTGCTGCTTTAAAATATTCAGCAGCATCAGGAACATTGAGGACTAGGAATTTACAACGTTGCCATTCTCAGGATTCAAATGAGATCCTTCGGTCTGCAAAAACAAGTTGGAGCAAAAGGAAACACACTTTCACCCCACAAGTAACAGTGATGAGGAAGAAATTTTGCTCTTTTTTGAATCTGCCTTTCGCACACCTTGTGTCCCTTCCCTCCCCCCCCCCCCCCGGCAACATGATCTGCACACAGCGTTTGAGGAACTTTAATCTCACTCTCAAGCAGCCCTTCTGCTAATTTAACCCCATTTGTTTGTTTGTTACACAAGAAAATCTTGAATAAAATCTAATTTTACAAACAGCCCTTCTGCCTCACTGTGTTGAACATGAATCTGTGCTGAACCACGTGGGGTCTCAAAGGCTGGAACTCTCTCTCTCATGCACGCATAACCCCAAAAACCTACACAGAAAAGGCTAGGCTGAAATCCTTGTCTTTGACATGCAAGTTTTGTATGTAAAGGAAATGCTTTTTATAAGGAGAGGCATTCTGTCACGCAGGCCCCCACCTGACTGAAAAGGTACAACCCAGATGGAGGTTTATTGCGTCAGTGAGAACTAGACCCAAGAATGCTGGAAGAAAGTTGCTTGGTGTGGTGGCTAACATCGTGAAATTTACAATTTTACCTTAGTCATGAACTTACTAAATGGCCTGACGACACACACTTCTCTTATCTTCAATGCTTCCTGAACAGAGCAAGCTTGGGCCAGATTAAGCATAGCCATTGGAAAGGTAATATCTTTCTGAACGCCGTTGCTCAGAATCACAAGCAGAGAGTGATGCTGTAGTAGTCAGGTTCTGATTGTGAGCTTCCTACAAGTATCTGGTTGTCCACTGTGAGGACAGAATACAGGCTAGATGGATGGGCCACTGGCCTGATCCAACAGGGCTCTTCTAATGCATTGTAGGAGGTTATTTGGAAAATCCAGGAGGGCCATGATATAGCTCCTAGAGCGTTGGCTGAGACCAGCTTTGAAAGAACATACCAGAACGGTTCTTAAATACTGTCACTGGTTAGCTGCCTGTTTGCTGGTTTAGGACCCAGGTTACCTAAGGACTGTCATCTATGCCTAAATAAACCTGCCCAAGTATTGAGATTATCTTCGGAGGCCTCTGTCCGTCTGAGGTGACATGAGTTGAGACTGAAGAAAGGGCCTTTTCGGTGGTGGCACTACAGTCATGGAACTCTCCCCACAGAGACACATGCCTGGTAATGAATCCTTGGCAAGCAAGGGCCTTTTTATTTGCCAGGGTTTCACAATGTTCCACTGCTTTTAAGTGTTAATGGCTGCTGATCCCTACTGTGTCCTCAAAACAAGCCTGAGAGGTAGTTTGTGTTGGTCACAGGGAGTTTCAGCTGAGGGTCTTCCGGTGAGTTTCATGGCTGAATAGCAATCTGGACCCAGAACTGCCTCGCTCCCCAGCTCTGTACCATACTGGCTCCATATATTGTAACTGCAAAGAACTGTTCTATTCTATACAGTGGTGCCCCGCAAGACGAACGCCTCGCAAGACGGAAAACCCGCTAGACGAAAGGGTTTTACCGTTTTGGAGGCGCTTCGCAAAACGAATTTCCCTATGGGGTTGCTTCGCAGGACAAAAATGTCTTGCGAGTTCCCGCGGTTTCCCCCCGCTTTTTTCGCCCTTTTCCTAAGCCGCTAAGCCGCTTAACAGCTGATCGCTAAAAGCCACTAGACTGCTAATAGCGCTAATCCGCTAAGCCGTCAATGGGCTTGCTTCGCAAGACGAAAAAACCGCTAGACGAAGAGAATCGCAGAACGAATTAATTTCGTCTTGCGAGGCACCACTGTACTTGTAAGATGCCTAATTGGAATGACGGGTGCGATGTCGAATTTTTACAAAAAGCAAACAAACAAAAGAGGGTAAATAACACCAACTTATTGAAGGCAGCTGTTGCAAGGATTACTCAGTTAATATGTTTTGAGATGCTTTGAACGCTCTGAAAAGACTGTGTAAACACTAAGTAGCATTATTGCTTAATCCCTTCTTCTCCTTTTGACATCAAAGAGCACGGACAACTCAAAGAGGCTAACAAGACGCCTACACGCGCAGCATGAATTCTAAGTTTTCTTCTCACCACCTATGGCTCAAGAAGGCTTCTGTGTGAGTCAACAATCTCTCACTTCCAGGACTTTAAGCATCCATTTGTCCATTAAAAAGGTATCTTTTACCTGAGCGCTTTGCTTCTCAGCCAGCAGGACCCAAAGCAAGCACCAAGATTCTAAATTCCCCAACAAACATAGCCCTTGTTTTTAAGGGATTGCATGGCTTTTGTTTGGACCAGCCTCACTCCAATAATGAGAGAAAAAAGGGGGGTGGAAGGAGGAGAGAGAAGAGAGAGAGAGACAGGCAGGCAGGCAAGCAGACACTGGCTTCAGTTAGAAAACAGGAAATGGTGTATAACAGCTTCAGCAGTGGAAAAGGCCTTTTCAAAACACCAATCAAAAAATGTTTTGGGTTTTTTTTAAAGAAACCTGCGACCCATCATTGAAAGCAGATAAAATGGAATCTTCTTCCAAATCCAGTAAAGATGGCATGAGAGTGCAGGCCGCACCAGAATGAAAAAAAACGTTTTTGGAGGATTTGTTCCACTGGACAGACAAACCTGGACTTTCAAGACATCAGCCTCCAAATCAGGCACAACCAACTAATGCTTTCTGTGTTTAACACACACACACACACACACACACACACACACACGCCTCAGCATCCAAGGGCCGTAGCTCAGTGGTAGAACATTTGCTTTGCATGCAGAAGGTCCCAGATTAAATCCCTAGCATCTCCCTCCAGGTATGGCTGAGAGTATCCCCTGTTTGAAACCCTGGAGAGCCTTTGAGGTAGACTGAGGTATTGAGGTAGATGGGCCAATGGTCTGCTTCAGTAGAAGGCTGCTTCCTTCGTTCGTCTGGCGAGACACAGACTCTTACCTCCAAGTGCCACCGTCCAATCAGCCTCACCGTGATTTGGGGTACGTCGGATAATCTGTTCCATTTTAGGGACATGTTTCCCAGGGATATTAGTGCAAGAAGAGCAACGCCGGACACCTATCCATCCATAAGGTTAGTGCGGGGTGTGTGGGGAGAAAACCCTCCTTCCTTGCTGCTAAGGCTGCTGTCATGTAAGGGAGTTTGGGGGAAAGGAAGTCAGAAACAAGTTGAGCAAGAGAAGGAGGGAGGGGAGAAGGAAGGGCTGTTTCTTGCGAGTTTCCTCGAAGAGGATCTTAACCCTTCCGATGCTAGAGAGGTGACAGCTGTTATCTCTCAGAGATTTTAAAGAAATTTAGAAAAAGTAGTAGATGAGTGCAGGGGAAGTGCGCTCTCTCTGACACACACACACACACACACACACACACAGAGAGAGAGAGAGAGAGAGAGAGAGAGAGAGAGAGAGAACAACAAGAGTTTATCTCACACCCTTGCTAATAATCATTTCCGATTGCTGGTGGCAAACCAGCAGACTGTAATGATTTGCACTGCTCACTATGCAATTTTCAGGTGCAGAGCCAGTTCCAAAAGAAACAGCTGCATCTTTAAGAAGATGGTAACGGCAACCTGCAATATTAAAAGCAGGCATTGAAAAGAGACTTCCTGTTTCACTTCCTCTTTTGAGATTTTTGAGATTTTTTTTCTTGAAACAGAAAGAAAACAGGGGAAAGGACACCCGTACACATTTAAAAACACAAGAAAAAGCCCATGCCTCCAGCAATTCAAGACGTGTGTGTGATGGTTAAAACTGTCAGAACACAGCCAGGAGTTCTTTAACTGATGGTGGACTTCATGTTAGAGGGAGCCCATGATGACCACCTCAAGTGGCAGGCGTTCATCAAGCTCCCTGCTCCTGACATCATGGGAGTGCACATGAGAAGTTAGCACAGGGACAGCATATGCGGCTGACACAGACGGCCATGTTGAGACACACACTGTCATGGACTGGCTGGGTGCAGAGAAGTGGTGGGAGGCACTGGCTGGGGAACCCCCAAGGACACTCCCCCCAGGGGAAGAAGGCTCAGAGCCAAGGGTGGTGGGGCAACGATGAGTGGTCAGAGGGAGAAGAAGGAGCAGACTGGGAGGAGGAGGTGTCAGAAGCTGAAGAGGCAACCGTGTTTGGTGAGCAGGAAGAAGCTGTGGCAGAGGGGAGTGGGGTCAGGAGACAGGCTACGGAAGATGCCAGGGAGTCTCCCCCTCCTGCTGCAACCAGCTCCCCTACCCCTGGTCTCCTAGAACATGCAAAGAGGGCAGAACAGAAGGGGGTTGTGCACAGAAGGGGGTTGTGCACAGGCACAGCAGTTTGCAACTGCTTGGGAAAGACCCTGGAGAGGAGGACCTTTAGGACGTGGTGAGAAGGCAAGGACCTTCAGTCCTCGCAACTGCTTTTTGGAGCAAGACCTACTGGGACGAGCTGCTGGGATCACTAGACCTGTGCTGTTTGGTTTCTTAAATAAAGATTTAATTTCACTGGCCTCAGTGTTTTGCTATGATTGCTGACCTACGCTTGACTCCAGTTACACACACACACACACACACACAATCCAGTAACACAGGGATGGAGAACCCATGGCTCTTCAGATGTTGTGGGACTCCAGCTCCCATCAGACCTAACCTACACAGCCAACAAGAAGACAATATGGAGCCCATCAACAACTGGAGTACCGCAGGCTCCATGCCCCTAAGTTACTGGAATTTGGGGGGTGGAGTGAGAGAAATCTCAACACAGCTACAGTTTTAAGAAGAAGCGCAGCCTTGGTTCCTTACAACATGTAGCTCTGCTTCAAGATGAGGACCATTCTTCTGAGTGTGGCATTAGAATGTTGGGACCAGGACCAAAAGATCAAGAATTCAAATCCTTCACTCAGACATGAAGGTCACTGGATGGCTTTGGGCCAGTCATTGTGTCTTGGTCTAAACTACATGACAGGGTTGTTGTGAGGATAAAATGAGGAGAGGGAAACTGTTGAGGTTTTTTGGAGGAAAGGTCAGATATAAATGTAATAAATCTATAAATAATTTGTTTAAGCCAAGGGTGAGGATTCTCCAGGTGCTGTTTGACTCAAACTCCCATCAACACCAGCTAGCATAAAGGTAAAGGGACCCCTGACCATTAGGTCCAGTCGTGGCCGACTCTGGGGTTGCGGCACTCATCTCGCTTTATTGGCCAAGGGAGCTGGCGTACAGCTTCTGGGTCATGTGGCCAGCATGACTAAGCCGCTTGTGGCGAACTAGAACAGCGCACGGAAACACCGTTTACCTTCCCGCCGGAGTGGTACCTATTTATCTACTTGCACTTTGACGTGCTTTCGAACTGCTAGGTTGGCAGGAGCAGGGATCGAGCATCAGGAGCTCATCCTGTCGCGGGGATTTGAACCGCCGACCTTCTGATCAGCAAGTCCTAGGCTCTGTGGTTTAACCCACAGCGCCACCCGTGCCCCCCAGCTAGCATAGCCAATGGTAAAGGATGATGGGAGTTGTAGTCCAGCAACATCAGAGGGAGGAAAGGTCTTCCCACCCCAGTTTTAAGCAATGAAAATTTTACTTAAAATTGCTCTTTTTTTATCCACAGGAGGATGAAAAATAATAACAATCACTAGCTTTGTATATAGTACAGTAACAATTTCTGACTATAAGCCGGAGAAAGCCTGGCTGTGAAATCGATTGAACTGATAAAGCAACTGGGACCTAAGCTGTTATATGTACGTGCAATATCACTTGCTGTACCCTGAACATTTTATTTTTAAGAATGTCTAACAGGCTTCATGGAACATTGTGCAAAGCAAATTAAGTGGTTTATTGAATGTTCTCTCATAAAGGCATAACCTGCATAAGGCAGTGGAAACTGAGACCTCCACAGCAAATAGCTAAAGGAGGAGCAGTAAACTGCACAGGGCCCAGAGGGCCACATCACATTGTGGTCAACCCTCCACCACGCACTTGTCAATCATCTGATACCACCTGAGATCAGGTGGATCTGACTCCAGCCAAAAGCTGTGCAGCTTGCATTCAACATCAAAGGTAAACAGCGCTGAATGCAAAGTGTGCTTGCAAAGGGAAACTGGGAGCAGACTCTAAGGTCGTTCCTTTACAGCCACAGCTTTTGCCTGTCCCACATCTGACATCACATGTGATGTCAGTTGAGTGACAGAAGGGCATGGTCCATGAAAAGCAGCCTCACACACACACACTTTGAAATAAGGAGTGTGGTTTTCTCCTCTCACCACCTTCAGACAAACTCTCACGAAGTCTGTACCCACAAGAGACACACACACCCGCAAAAGGAAGCCAGTGTCCCTTGCACAACTTCGTGTAACAGTGTTGTAATCTTTAGGAAAGATCATCACCCGCACACTAAGGCAGCTTTTTACAATCAAGTTGTATATAGCAACCAAAGTGCTATCGATACACAGCAACTCCACTTCATATCAAATAGTTGTTCTGCTGAATAATGCAAGCCTTTGGGTTCTTTCCTTATTAACTTTTGAATTCCTTTTCAGATTACTGAATTGTATGAAAAATTGTGAGACAATGCAGTGAAATTAGGATACCAAATCCCTTCCAAAAAAAAAGTTGTAAGGAAGAAATTCTGTGTGTAGTCAACTGAGTTTTACTCAGAGTAGACCCACTGAAAATAATGAACATGATTAAGGGCTTATCCATACTTACCTTTAGCTCTGCTCTTTCCAGGCAGAGCTTAAAAGCTCTCTGTGTGTTTTCCCTGGAGCTTTCCCCGCAAAAACCTGATCTTTAGTGCTCAGCTGGAGCAAACCTCAATTCGGGCTTTCAGTGGATTGCTGTTTGCTCCAATTCAGCTTTAAAGAACAGTTTCTATCTAATCTATCTATCTATCTATCTATCTATCTATCTATCATCTATCTATCTATCACAGAGGAAGTTCTGGAGCAAAAGAAAGAACATTCAGATGTGGAGCTTTAAAGCACAGACCATGCCTGAAAAGAGCAGAGGAAAGTGTGGATAAGCCCGAAGTCAGGTCCATTACCGTATTTGTCACTCTATAAGGTGCACCGGACCATAGGGTGCACCTAGGTTTTTTTTGGGGGGGGGAAGATAAAGAAAAAAAATTATTCCATCCCGCTGGCTGTCTTGGCTTCCCCCTTAGCCACGCACAATCTCTCCAGCCAGGAGAGGCTGCATGCGGCTTTGGCTCGCTGTCTTGGCTTCCTTTTTAGCCGCAGGGCTGGGGCGGGGGAAGCTGCGCTCCCTGGGATTTGGGCTGCTGCCTGCTATCCGCAAGCCTTGGAAGCCCGGCAGGAACTCCCACCGGGCTCTGAAGGCTTGCAGACAGCTGCCCAAAGCCTGGGGTGCGCAGCGCTGCGCTCCCTGGGCTTCGGGCTGCAGGCACTCCTGCCGCGCTCCGAAGGCTTGAGGATAGCTTCCTGAATGCAAAGCCTGCATTCGTTCCATAGGACGCACACACATTTCCCCTTCATTTTTGGAGGGGGAAAAGTGTGTCCTATAGAGCAAAAAATACGGTAATTTCAAAGGGTTTACTGTAGTAAAACTTAATTGACTACCACCCCCTTTTTATATCGAAACAAGTCTTTGTTGTTTTTGCAATTTGAGGATGGGTAGCTCTAATACTGAAAGAATTGCTATAGCTAAGGCTTTGTTTTTCTTTTTTTGAAGGTTTAATTTAAGAAGAAAAACAACCCCGACAAACTTCTGCTTTTAAAGCTCCTGACTTTTACATCATCCTTCCAAGGCATCACCCGTACTCATCTTACAGTCATCTGCTTCCAGTGTCCTAGCTGTGGACTATTGCTAATGCGATCACGTAGCTCTGCCAAAGGAGAAGTTATTGGCACACCGCATGGCAAAGACTAAGTTAAGCTCAGTTTTCCAAACCTCTCTTGTCAAACGTCTTTCCCACTAGCATTTCTTAGAAGAGCAGAAGGGTTGCAGGAGACAGGTGTTCTCACTTGACTCTCAGAGCATGACTATGAGAAATACAGACATAGGAGAACAATTCCACAGAAGCATAGCTGGTTACCCATTGATTACTAATGTGATTATGATTGTAGCTTAACACGGCTGTGCAGGCAGTGTTAAGAACATATGAAGAGCCCTTAGCCAGCATCCTACTCTCAAAGCAGCCACCCAAATGTGTGCGGGAAACCCACAAAGCAGCAACTAAGTGCAGCAGCACCCCCCCTTCCTGTGGTTTCCAGAAACTAGCATTCAGAAGCATATTCATTCTAAAGCACCAGATTACTGGTGCTATTGGGTGTACAGAATACACAGGATTACCCATACCTCCTTGATGACCCTGTGCATGCTGGGCACATTTCCAGGCAATACATAATCAACAGTGGAGACTGGTGCTCTGCCCCACTAACCTCAGCCTGCCCTCAGTCAGCCTCAACCCAGCTGCTTCCTTGCTTACAGCCAGTCCTGGAGGGGTGGCCCTACCTGCCAGTGTCCTCTTCCTTAGTCTCTGTCGCTCTTTCAAAACGCCAGGAGTATGAAGACAGAACTAGAATGAGTTGGCTCTGCCTGTTATTGGCACCTTTGATCTCTCTGCCACCAATCCTACCAGTACCAATGGGCACCAGCTGCCATGAATAGTCAGCTTTTATCTGAATGGGGATGCCTTACTTGTGCACGGAGTTTCCAGCAGACTTCTCTGTGACAGACTAGTTGAATATGGGGGCAGAGTTCCCCCAGAAATAGGGAAACATTCAAACCATGCAATCCCACCACCATCACCCGTACTATGACATGATACAATCCAGGAATCACTTTTTCCACCTCTCCTGCTGTTTACTTGAAATTGATTTTTGATTATCTCTGCCTTCAGCTAATCGTATTTTGTTGATAATTTTCTCTATTAGGACCAATTCTCTATCAAGCCGGTAGGAGTGGCCCTTCCAAGCCTTTTAAAACTGGGCTATAACATGTCTAACTGCTAACAATAAATAAGATCTTCATTCTGACAAGTTTTCAACTGCTAACAATAAATAACTAATAGTAAAATATCTTCATTCTGACCATGAAGTACAGTCAATAAAGATGACATGTTGAAAAGCAGTATTACGTATTTCTAGAGAAAAAAAAACATCTCCTCCAAACCTGACACTTTAATGCAAGGTGTCCACAAAATGTGGTATGACTTTTCCCCTTAGTCTCACATTTTCACCAACAGAGCAGGTGACAGGAAGAGTTAATACATGCAAGATAAAACAGGTTTGATGTGCCCGTCACACAATATTTTCAGAGACAGTTCCTTTGTAGACATCCAGCTCCTTCCTAAAACCAGACAGCCAAGATGAAGAGGCAGGAGCTGCAGCCATCAGAAATGGCCACGTTTTCCCCTGCAGCTTTCCGTTAAGAAAGAGTCATTTGCTAAACCTGCTGTTGAGAGCAAAGCCATTCTGGCTCTCTGTGCTGAGAGATCCTTCCTTACTCTGGAACTAAGCACACCCACCCACCTGTTCAAGTGTTTTGTACCCTCCACCGGAGGGGGAAGAAATTATGTAGGAAAAGAACCTCAGATTATGAGAATCTCATATTTAACAGTAGATCAACCTCCACGCTCTTCCTGCCATGCTCAGTGCGCCGAACCGCCAAGGCCGAGTGAGCCACAAACATCTGGAGATACTTACTTTGCTCTTCTTACTGCTGACCATTTTATTCTTGAGGTAGCTGAATGTGCGGCTGACTTTCGTTCCACTTTTGCTGTCCAAGTCCTTTCTGGATGGGCTGGGAGGCAGGAAATTGCCGCTCTCCTCACAGATGCTGGAAGCCAAGAGACACAACATTGTCAAGGAGCGCACAGAACCCCCTTATCTTTCCCACTTCAGACAGCAGAAGCTGATTTTGTTTTGTTTTACTGTTCTATGTTACCAAGAATTCCAGCCCATTCGTGTCTTTAGATTGCTCATCTTTTTTGTGATAAATCCAGCATTAAGTTAATGACAACTGCAGCTGCCAACTCTTCTGTACTGACCATGCTCCTGTGCGGAAGGAGACCACAGATGCGAGGAGCTGCTGGTTTGGAGAGCGAGCACTTTCAGGAATCTGCCAAAGGAAAAACCACCCTTTGGGGTAGATCCTTTGGAGGATTCCATTCACTGCTCAGAAACCATGCTCTGCTGGCAGCAGCAAAGGGGCAGCAACGGCAACCTCCTCCTCCTCCTCAGTACAGTGGTACCTTGGTTCTCAAACGCCTTGGTACTCAAACAACTTGGAACCCAAACACTGCAAACCTGGTAAGTGTTTCGGTTTGCGAACTTTTTTCAGAAGCCAAAAGAGCTCTGTTTTGAGTGTTACACTTCTGATTTGAGTGCCACGTTTCCATTTTGAGTGCCATGCTGAGGTCTGTCTGTTTTTGCTATTTATTTTGCGTTTTTGAGGTTTTTTGTGTGTTGTTGTGACTGTGTGGAACCCAGTTCAGCTACTGATTGATTGTGTGACTACAATACATTGTTTATTGCTTTCATTTTATGGATCAGTGGTCTCATTAGATAACAAAATTCATGTCAAACTGCTGTTTTAGGGGTTGTTTTTAAAAGTCTGAAATGGATTAATCCATTTTGCATTACTTTCTATGGGAAAGCACGCCTTGGTTTTGGAACGGACTTCCAGAACGGGTTAAGTTTGAGAACCAAAGTACCACTGTATTATTTTTAATGATACTGTTATGACCAGGTCCAGTTCAAGATGCTACTATTCATACATGAAGCCCCAAACAACTTGGGACTAATTCACCCGCAAGATTGCCTTACCCAATATATGCACACTCAACTCCTTCGATCAGTGGAACTAGCACCGTTACAGGTGCCACGTAATACTTGTTCCACAGTTGTAAGAAAGTGAACTTTTAGTGAGGCAGCACCTACATTTTGGAACTCTCCCCGCCTACTGCCATCAGGAAGATGCCTTCACTGTGCTTTTTCAGTGCCTGCTCAAAACCTTTTTGTTTAGACCAGGCATAGGCAAACTCGGCCCTCCAAATGTTTTGGGACTACAACTCCCACTGGTCCTGTTAGCTAGGGATGATGGGAGTTGTAGTCCCAAAACATCTGGAGGGTTGAGTTTGCCTATACCTGGTTTAGACCAGCCTATCCAGATGTGCAGAATGCCAAAGTTTACTTCAATCTTTTTTTTCTTTTTGCTTACTGTCAATTTTACTTTTTGTTTTTGTTTTTTAAAAAATACTTGCTTTATACTGTCTCTTATTGATAATTTTAACAATTTAATCTTTTTGTAAGCTGCTTAGAGGTTGTATATATATGTTGTATATAAATGTTGTAAAATAACTATACCGAGCATGCCATTAAGTATTTTATGTTGTATCTTTGCTGTTTTTCACTGCAAGCCACTCTGAATACTGTTTTAAATTTAAAGTGGTGCATAAATATTATGTCCTGGCAAATATTTTGACAGGCAGAAATTAAGCAGGTGAAGCTTTATCTATGGCTTCATCTCTGCTCAAGGAAAAGCTTCGCATGTGTTTTTTTAAAAAAAACAATTGCTCTCAGATTTTCTACAGTCAGGCTGTATATAAATTGCATGAAATAAAGTAAATACATTTTAAAACGATAAAAAGGTAAGGACCATTGGAGGGGGGGGGAATCTGGCAACTCTAATGAAAGCTGTGTTGCATATTGCAAATGGGCCCAGCACCTTCTTAACGCAAACAAGGCCTGTTGTGCCTTCAACAGGTGAGGCTTTTTTTACCCCCAAGCTTCTCTAGTTGCCATTTTCCCTTAAAGGCCAAAGGAGTCCTGCGAAGAACAGGCAACCAACCATCCTAAGTGCGAAGAATCATATGCATGCTCCAAATACCCACAGTGCCCTCTGCTGTCTGAAAGTGCAAGTACAGCTTCCTGGAAGATGAGGAGGAAATAGAAAGCAGTTTGTGCTGTTTGCGGTAGGCATTTAGGGTGTATGATTTTTCTCACCCCCTTAGATTTGAGTAACATGTTTCATTTAGCCAATCAGCACACACAAAAATCAACAAACTGGGAAGGTGTCTTCCACTCTTCCCAATTAATCAGTAAAGGTAAAGGTAAAGGGACCCCTGACTATTAAGTCCAGTCGCGAACGACTCTGGGGTTGCAGCGCTCATCTCGCTTTACACGCCGAGGGAGCTGGCGTTTGTCCGCTTCCACAGACAGTTTTTCCAAGACATGTGGCCAGCATGACTAAGCCGCTTCTGGAGAAGCCAGAGCAGCGCACGGAAAACTGTTTACCTTCCCACTGGAGCGGTACCTATTTATTTACTTGCACTGACATGCTTTCAAACTGCTAGGTTGGCAGGAGCTGGGACCGAACAACAGGAGCTCACCCTGTCGCGAGGCCTCGAACCGCCAACCTTCCGATTGGCAAGTCCAAGCGGCGCAGTGGTTTAAACCACAGCGCCACCCACATCCCAATTAATCAGTAAGCTAATCTAATTATTTAAAAATTATTTTAATACAAGAACTTATAAAGATTGCAGATAGCTAGGGCCAGTGTTATTTTTCTTTAAAAAATGTTTAGGGGTACTCTCCTTTTCCTACTCATATTGAAATACTGCCCCTCCATGAGGCCAAACTTAGATTCAACAAAATGTTTAGGAGCATGCGTACCCCTGCATGCCCCCAGAAAAAAAGCACTGGCTAGGGCCATTTTTGACGAAACCCCATCCCACCCCTATGGGTAGGAGAAGGAGTAACACCTCTTTTTAAAGCTGATATCTGCTTTTACAGGCATACATCATCTAAAATAAGTAACTGAAAGACAAGAACTTTAGAACTATTGTCCATCCTATCATATGCAAAGCCACGCAGTTTTAGTCACTTAACTAATGAATTGACTAAAACTTGCACAGTTAAATCAGCATGATTTCTCTTGATTGGGTGACAGCCTTGATTTTTCTATTTCAAGGAAATGGAGAGAGTTTTAAGAGTTTGCAAAACAAAACAAAACCCTGCCTTCAATTTTAGGGGGGAAACCAAAAGCTCACCTTTGAGTCAATGAACTTCCGGTACTGCTGAAAGATCTGTTACCTGAGGAAAGACAAGGAGAAAAGGTTTTTAATTAACAATAATTGCACCTGGGGTTAACCTTGATGGCTATGACACATTCTAACGCAAAATCCCGGTGGAAAATTGGTCCATTGGGTCCACTAAAGGTTTCTTAACCATGGTTATAAAAGTAGTAATTCTGAATGGGTTTTTCCCATTCTTTCTTTACAAAGTCCTGAATAATGAAGACAAGAAGGGCTTGCTTGTTCACTTGTTTCCAGATGTTAACACAAGTGTCTCCAGAGATACCCTCCGGAGCATCCCAAAACTGGTTACTACTGGCATTTCAGGACCTATGATTTACAAAATAACCAACACAAAAGTTGCACAGAATCCCAAGCAGATTACTGCATAGCTGGAGAAAAGCGACTCAAACATGACTGTGCAAGCATCACAGGCTCTTATTGGATAGCAGATATGACATCACTGGTGATAACTGGGAAGTAGCCTGCAACCCAAAACTGACAGCTCTCAAGAAAAAGCCCCTTGTTTAGTTTCACCTCCAGGCAGCAAACTGGGTGGATATCAGGCTGTGACCTTTGCAAGACTATCTTGCAAAAGCGGAGACGCAAACGGAGCATGCTTTGAGCTAATTGTCAAGATGTCTTCATGACAAGAAGCTCACTATTTGAAATTCCTGTAGTCTTTAGAGGCTCCACCCCCCACCAACAGTTTAAAACTGCACAGAGCTCCAGACTGTGGTTGACCAAGTGCTAAAGGCAAGTGATTATATACACTGCTTTGAGTCTACCTTCTGGAAGATTCCTCAAGCTCAATATCATATGAGGTGGCCAAATTTTGCACTTTAGCAATCAGGAAGCGTAAATCTCTTTTGTTGAACGACACACTGCGAAGCTCCCTTGCGTAATAATTTTCTTTTCTTTTTTTTCTTTTTTCTTTTTTCTTCTTGATGCTGTTGTTGATTTCCTTTTGTATGATCTTGTGGTGTTTTGTGTCACTGGCTTTTGCCGCAATAAAACTTGACTTGACTTGACTGCTTTGAGTTCTATCCGCCTCTCTCTGCAAATTACCTCACCTGTTCTGATCATCTGGACTGCATCTAAGGAGGCCTATGCCAGTTAAAGTCTCAACTTCTCAAAACATAATGGTGTTGGAATAACTTTAACTAGGAGAACTGCCCAGGACCTCCATTTCCCATCCGTAACCTGGGCAAACCAGGGATCTCTATATCACGTGCACCAGAAGCATTATCAAGAAATTTCTCAAGTAAATAATTCAAATGAATTGCATTTCTTAAGAAATGATGACCGCTGTGATGTGACTCCTGTTAAATTGTCTGAATATTCATTCTTTTTTCCCACCTGACGGAGAAGATTGTAGGGGTTTTTTCTTTTGCTTCTTTTATTGTGTTTATTTCTTACTTGAAAGGAAAAAATGTGTATCGATTGTGTTTTTTGTTTTTAAAAAGTTGCTCTTCTTTTCCAAAGAAAAGCTGGATATCTGGTAAGGAAGCCTCTATTCTACTTAAGTAGTAGCTGCCTCCCCTTGTGCATGTCTGAGTGACGAAGCACAAAACCCCTAACATATCATACAATTATGCTGAAAATGTAAAATGATTTGAGGGCACCTTAGAACATATGTATCAGTGGAGAGGGGCATTATTTGCCTGTGGGCATTATTGTGCCTGTTAGTCTCCCCATTTGGCCCATGGTGTGGTTTAGCTCAAACCAAGCCAATCTCTCCAGCCCATGACATTGTATGATGCCGTGTGATACCAGCCACAGGGCAGGTAAAGTCAGGACACCAAATTCAAAAGGAAAAAATTGGAGGGCATCTTCTGTTCTTTTCCTTTCCAGCCACTGGTAGAATTTGGTGCCCTTTTCTGTTGGCCGAAAAAGACATGAATTTTTTTTTAAGCACTCAATTGATGCTGGAAACGAAGAATCAGAAGTGCCTTAAAACGGGCTCCTGGTTCTTTGCAGCCATGGATTTAAAGATTAATCCCCTGACACTGTATGGCATCAGGTAAATGGCTAGGTGGGTGGACCCAACCACCTGTCAAAGTACCCCCGGCAAGCGGATCCAGCCCTCCAGCCAGATTCAGTTCCTCACCCCTGCTATATATCAAATGTACAATTCTCAAGCAAACACACACGGTTTAAAAACATACACATATCCGCGACTCTTACTGTGAAGCTTTCAACATGCAAGAGTGTGATGTGGCAAAACTACAATGGTGGCATTGGACCATTGCCCAAAGCAAACACTTTCCCCTTCCTCGCCAAGGAACGACCCACAGTGAAACAGCAAAACAGATTTTCAAAAAGCTTGAGCGCCGTGGCATCTACAGGAGACAGCACAAAAGCACTCTTGGGAGTGCCAACGTTTGTAAGCAGATGCAAAGGAAAGGCATCCCTTTTATGATGCAGCATGTGAAGTTCAGAAGCACAAAGAAAGGGATGAGGCAACTTTAGCAAGCAGCACTTGCATTAAAGAAAAGCCAGAAAAGCCAGGTAAAATGTAAGCGCTTCCCTGCCTAGCGCCACGCCAAAGCCAGCTTCATTCTGCCCAGGCAGATTACTTACTATCCAACTCCTCATCCTCATCACTGGAAGAAGAGCCAATAGAAAAGACAGTTTTAGACTTAGGAATGAGTGGAGAGATGCTGAAGGAGAAGGAAATTCGTCTGGATGGCCGAGTCCGTCCCTGGGCTGAGAAGTGGGTTAACAGCAGACGTTAAAGCATGCATTTCAACAACAACAAACAATAGTAGATAAAGGAGAGGGGGAATGGCAACAGGAGCAGCCAAGAGCAAGCCAAAGTGGGAAAGCAAAACCAATGCAGAGCAGAAGGCTTTCTTTTTTAAGGAGAGAGAGAGAGACAGAGAGAGGGGGGGGGGAGAGAAATAATGCAGGTTGCATTCAATCTGTAAACTGTAGGCTTGAGGCTATTTACCGTATTTTTCGCTCTATAAGACGCACCAGACCACAAGATGCACCTAGTTTTTAGAGGAGGAAAACAAGAAAAAAAATATTCTGAATCTCAGAAGCCAGAACAGCAAGAGGGATCGCTGCGCAGTAAAAGCAGCCATCCCTCTTGCTGCTCTGGCTTCTGGGATAGCTGTGCAGCCTGCATTCGCTCCATAAGACACACACACATTTCCCCTTACTTTTTAGGAGGGAAAAGGTGAGTCTTACAGAGCAAAAAATACGGTATTTACTGGCAACCTTTCCCACAACAATTCTTCAAAGGAAAAGGTTCAAGAGCAATGCTACAAGATGCAGGCATCTCTCTTTAGTGACCCCTGGGTGGCCAGCCCTCATTCGCACAAGGATCTGATTGAGCATGGTGCAAAACGGCTATTCAAATCCTCAGACACCTTCTTCTTCAGCTGTGAGCACAAATCCTCTCCAGCTTAATAGCTTGGGGAAAATAGGGACCCACCCCATGACATTAAGACCCCTCCCCTCAAGCAACTTGGCTGAGGAGGGTATAGCAGGTTTAAGACATGGCTTATAGCATACCATGCCATGATGAGCCAACACGGCTAATGTTTACAATCTACAGAGACTGCAAGTCATCCCTCTGCGATCTACATCAGGACTTGGTGCTGTATTCCTTAAATCAGTTGTATCCCAAACCTCTAAGCGCTTAGGGTACATTTTTGATGAATTAAAATTGAAGGTGCAGCCACATTTCGCCCACTAAGTTTGCTTTTGGAGTGTGGACGAGAAAGAATCAGACAAGCACCCACCTGCCCACCCCCATTCCCGCATGAATCATTAGTCTGGATATACTTCCTGGTTGGTTGGAAGGAAGCATGCTCAGAGCAGTGACTCTTGCAGGGATGCAGCAGGGAAGCTCCTCCAAGGGTAGGTAGTTTCAGAGACTTCTCTACACCAAGACTGATTGGATGATCCCAAACATATCTGGTGTAGAGAGAGGGCCAAAGTCACCCTTGGTCCAGTTCACAGGAAGAAGAAGAAGAGTTTGGATTTGATATCCCGCTTTATCACTACCCAAAGGAGTCTCAAAGCGGCTAACATTCTCCTTTCCCTTCCTCCCCCACAAAGTGTGTATCTCCCCCACAAAGTGTGTATCTCCCCCAAACAAAGTGTGTATCTGAAGAAGTGTGCATGCACACGAAAGCTCATACCAAGAACTGACTTAGCTGGTCTTTAAGGTGCTACTGGAAGGAATTTTTTTTTGTTCCCCCACAACAAACACTCTGTGAGGTGAGTGGGGCTGAGAGACTTCAAAGAAGTGTGACTGGCCCAAGGTCGCCCAGCAGCTGCATGTGGAGGAGCGGAGACGCGAACCCGGTTCCCCAGATTACAAGACTACCGCTCTTAACCACTACACCACACTGGCTCTCAAGGAAGGAGAGCAGAGCAGAGAAGTAATGTGAGCAGAGTCACAATGGGCAACCCCCTTTGCATGTTGGTGGGGACTTTGGGGTCACAAAAGAAACTATTAAGTTTGTTGATGGAAGGACCATAGCTAAGGAGTACAGTATGGCCTCTGTATGCAGAAGGGCCTTCAATAAGTTAAAATGAGCATTGTTCCATGCAGAACAATGTTTTTAGATGGAAGAGGCTTTAATCACTGCGTCCTTCACCTGCAAGCTGAAGTATCACTTGCTAAGATGCAGAGGGAAAGGACTACAGTTCAGCTATAGAGCATTTGCTCTGCACACAGAAGTTCACAGGCTCAATCTCAGTAAGCGCCAATCAAAAGGCTCAGGCTATGGGATAGATGTTCCTCTGTCTGAAATGTCAGAGTTGCTGCCAGTCAGTGTATACTGAGCTAGATGAATATACAGGCTGCCCTGGGAAAAGTTTCCAAGTTGCTGTCTCTCACAGCACATTAATGGCCCCACCCCACAGAGTTTGTAAATTACTGATTTCAAATAAGACAAACAACTAAACAGAATTTAGAGGGTACAATACAAGGCAGCATCACCACAAGTAGCAGCAGAAAGCCACCACACTGAGCAGAACTATCTCCTAAAAGGAACAGCTCTCTACTACAGAAGGTTCCAAGTGCAACCTTACCTTGCAGAAACCTTTTTACAAGATCCATGTAATTCTTTAGGGTTCCTCCTGCCCATTAACCCCACAAAGCAATAAGGGTAAAGATAAGGGGAGTTAACTCTCACTGCAATCAAAAAAAATATTTTGGATAGTCCTGGCTCTACAATACTAAAGATATTCTGCATGGAAACACATCCATTTTTTTTTCAGGAAAGCTTCCACATAATGAACAAAATCCAGCCCAAATTGATCATACCCATAATCCCAATCAATTCATCTATGGAGATTTTAAAGACATGCTTGACTTTTCCACTGAAGTTAATGGGGGTTACTTTGCATGTAACCCTAAACCTTGGTTTAGCATTAGATGCACAAGCCAGAATGAGCCCGAGAAAAGCCTCTGTACGCATGTCCACCTTCCCTGTCCCATACAGCCAGGAAGAAGGACTTTGCTAAAGTTTAGTTTATGGTTTCAAAGACTCCAGGGTTGATATGTTGGATCATGCTTTGAAATAAACTCTGTGGTCAGTTTCTTTTTTTAAAAAAAACACCAAATCCAACTCACATGACCTGGTTTATTCAACTAATCAGTGTCTGTTTCAAACCACAATCGCTGGTTTGTATGTAACAAACCTGGATTCACTGGAACTAACTGCTAGCAAAGTCCTTCTCCCAGGATCACAGGAGAAGGGGATGGAAGGGAGAGCACTCAAACCCAAGACTTCACTCAGCAACTTGTTTGCATTCATTCGTGTAGGTTCAAACCATGGTTTGGCGTTACATGCAAATTCAGCCCAACGACACCTGAAAGACGCTTCATTTTGGCTGGACTGCACCCGATGTGTAAGTATAGCACACAGCTTTGAAGACTCTTGATGCTCTTTAGTAAAAGCCAGGCCCCATCTCAGCAGTTAAAAGCCTCTGCACAAGCTCAAGGTTTTGGAAGTGGTACATTAGTTTAAACTTTAAATGAATTAGCAAGCACAGGAAAAAGAACAAAGTCAAGCTATTATCCGATGGCTTAAATCCTCAGTACTGGTCCTACCCCTATAGAACCACTCGGGGGCGGGGGGCTTTAACAACTTTTCTTCCCTTAGCTGACCCGTACAGTTGTTCACAAATGGCACTATTACTTCAAAAAGTAAATACACACCCTACTGTATTAAGCTATCAAAAGGGTTCAGTAGCCTTCTTCAAAGTATTCTGGCTATTCTTGGAATTTCCCTGAGAAATGCCACCTTTTCTATTGGGCCCCTCTTGTCGCTTTCTCAGATATTTCCCTGCAGGAGGACCCTCCAAATTCAATTCACTACAAAATCTCAATCCAAGCAAAACGTCTTTGTGAATTGTAGCTTACAGCAGGAAAGGCAAGCAAGACTCAAAACTGAAACAGGTTCGTTTCAATGAACTCCCTACCATCACCAGCATGCCCTTGGTCCTTCCTTCACTGGGGGGGGGGGATTTCATTCTTTAAAAGCTTCCAGCTGCCTTTAACTACCCCTCACCCCCAGCATTTTCCCCGCTGATTTTATATATTTTTTTATCCCTGAGTTAGGAGCAGCCTTTGGGACATTCTGGCAGAAGAGCTCTTCTAAAACCTCCACTTCTACAAAATGCTGACGATGAAGAACGGCCAAGCATCTGCTTGCCAGCAGCCTTTGGGGGGGGGGAGGGAAGTGCAACAGCTCAAGGCTCCTACGGGGCTGAGGTTTCCCTCTGGAATGCATCAAGCCAACAGATCCCACATTCTGAGAGAGAGACAAAGAGGGAGACTTAAGCCTGCTTCACTTTCTCTCAACTTGTACCGAGGGAATGCAGGAACCCTCAGGCGAAAACGCCTCGTTAGTGCTAATTGAGATCTGAATTCAACCAAGGCCGGAACCAGACCTTTGGGCAGGCATTTGGCTGTCACTCAAGAGTGGTAGCTCCACTCCCCCTCCTCCATCCCTACCCCCAAAATTGCTGGAACTATAGAGTATCCACTGTGCTGCGTGTTTCACTGGCTCACTGCATGGGAAGACATGCCATGCAGTGATGGCATTTTGGGGGAGTGGGTAGGATGAGGAGAGCACAGCACAGTGGCAGAGCATGTCCTCTGCAGGCAAAAGGCCCCTGCTTCAATCCCTGGCATCTCCAGCTGTGTCTGGGAATGGCCCCTGCATGAAATCCTAGGCAATCCCTGCCAATCACTGCAAACCAGAGATAGGAAGAAGGCAGGTCAGGATCTCCTGGTAGGGACCTGGGTGATCTGCAACAGAACACCAAGGATTTTCAAATCCCAATTGTTCGGGTGTGGGGAATCTTTGGTCCTACAACTCCCACCAGCCCTAGCAAACATGGCCAATGTCCAGACACAATGGGAGTTGTAGCTCAGTAACATCTGGAAGGGCAAGGGTTTCCCGTGGCTGAATAATAGCAATAGCTCACCACCCTCCACTAATTAGGCTGCTGAAACAAAAACTGGTTTGGAGGCAACCCAAGAATGCATTTTTGCATTAAAGAGCTATGCCAGGGGTCTGCAACCTTTAAGACAAAAAGAGCCACTTGGACCCGTTTCCGAAGAAAAAAACAACTGGGAGCCGCAAAACTCGTCATTATAAAAATAACTTTTTTGTCACTTTTTAATTATTTCTTTGTTTGACCCCTCAGAATTACTCCTCCTCATAGAAATAAACGTTAAATTAACAAGTTACCTTTTTGTGTGTGTGTGTTCTTCACTCCCCTTCAAAACAGAGACAAGCATACATGCCCCCTTTCAATGCAGTAACCAGCGTACATGCCCCTTACAATGTAGTGGGCGGGCGGGAAGGTGACGTCAGGACGGTGCGTGACTAACGCACGCACCGCCCCCATGCGACGTCACAGCCAGTACAGCGCCCGCCACAGTGGGGAGTGTCGGGGCGCACAATGCGCCTCCTCCCCTCGCTAGCATCCGCCCCGGACCCGCGGCAAAGGTGTAAAAGAGCCACATGCGGCTCCGGAGCCGCGGGTTGCAGACCCCTGAGCTATGCGCTCAGTTGGGGGGAGGGACAAATTCCTGGGCTAAGTTGCACTTAGAGGTGCCCTCTTCCTTAATTCTATGCCTGCTCCTTTTTCTAAGCCACTATTTGGACTTGGATCCAGGCTGATGGTTCGATGAAAAAGCAAAGCAGATCGCTCAAGCCTGCAGTCTGCCCATTCCTGCTGCAGACAAAATACTAAGCTAGATGAGCTCAGCTGGATTTCCTTAAGGCAGAGGAACAGGGTGGCAGTTTCAACAGCAGTTACACTTGTGTACAACCATCTACTTCCCGTCAGAGATGCAATCCTCCAGATGGTCAACTGCAATGCTGACCCCCACATTTTTATGAGAGTTCTTTCCCCATACCTGCCAAGTCCCAGTTGGTAGCATATGCAAAAGGAGATTCTGCAGGGAGGGAGGGAGGAATGTGCACAACGAGCCACAGTTTGCCTCAGACTGATGCAATGCCACTCCTTCCAAGTTGGATGGAAAGTTTTCCTCTAATGGAACAGGCAGGGGGAATCATTCATTTGTCAGGCAAGCCTGTTTTCTGGGAAGAAATTTCCCCCCTCTTTTTATTTTTTGCTTTTAGTGTTTGGTTAGCAACTGAGAAAGAAAAAGATACCAAATGGTTATTTCCTTTTCCTTTTTCTTTATTTTTTAAATGACAGGCTTTGGGAGGGGGAGGAAAATTGGTGCAATAAGGCAAAGCAGATGAAGCAGCTATTTTAATAGATGGACAGCTTAGTGCTTTGGTTACTATTGCTAAGGGACAACAACCTCTAGTCAACATCTTTATTAGTCACAAGTCTTGAGAATGGTTTTTCTAACCTCCTTGTGAAGCATCCTTAAGAAGCTCCCTAATCAAAAGGGTCTCTCTCCTATAAGAGCACCGTCTTTGCTAAAATGCTTCAGGAGGGTGACACTTCTGCTTAAAAATAAAGGGCTAGCTGATATTGATGGGAGTGGCTGTCGTCTGGGAAAGACTTTTTTTTTAAGGAAATGGCAGAAGTCACCTATGAGTCAAAATCCAGATTTCTGAATGAAAATGAATACGGGGCAAATCCAATCAGATGCTCAGGACTGGCCCAACACATTTTGCTGTCTGAGGCAAAGCAGCAAACTGTGCTCTCCTTGAATTCAAGGTACATAATTCCATTACTATTTAGGGACCTGAGACAAAAAATTTCACAAGTGCCTTTCCCTGGCAGTAAAAATAGAACAGAAACATAGCCAATAACTAACCCTTGATCCATTTTTAAAGGGTTTTTGCAAGCCAAAATCAGCTGCCTGAGGCAGCCGCCTCACTCAGCCTATTGTTAGGGCTGGCTGTGCAAATGCCGCAATCTCAAAACCAATACGGAATGGAACTCCTCCACCTAGCGCAAACACTATTATCAGCACACTGCAGAAAAGGTTCAGGCATGGGTACAAAGCATTATAGCAATGACTTCGTTCTCACGTAAGAACAGCATTGCTGGATTAGGCCAAAGGCCCATCTATAGTCCAGGATCCTGTTTTCTTGCAGTAGCCACCCAGATGTTTGTGGGAAGTCTACAAGCAGGATGTGAGAGCAACAGCACTCTCCCTGCTTACAATTCCCAGAAATTGGTATTCAGAGGCAATTCTGGACTAGGTGGAGCAAAGGTGTGACTTAGCATATGGCTGTTCCCTATCACTTAAGGCACCTTTCCCCATGGGAGTTGTGCTGGTCCTTAAGAACACAAAAACGTCCTGCTGGATCAGAATGAAGGTCCATTTAGTCCAGCATCTTGTTCTCACAGTGGCCAACCAAACGCTTTAAGGAAATCTGCAAGCAAGACATGAGTACCACAGTGCTCTTGCCACTCTATATTCCCAGTAATTCAGAGGCAGAACACAGTCACTGCACATGTGTCAAGGCTCATGAGATGCTCAGTGGATCTGTGCAAACCAGCACTTACTGACATAGCTCTGGCATCAACAAAACACCCTCAAGGCGCACAGTCATCTAACAGGTGTGTCATCGCATATCCGCTGGAGAATGGAGCAGATGTAGAGATTATTTGTTCTCCACGTCTCTCAAAACTCCAGAGATACGTAAAATCACCGAGTGGGTATTTTTCAAAAGGGAGAGAATGTTAGTCACAGGGAGCGTATTTGTGCTTTTTGAGGACCACCGAAGAACCAGCTGCTTCCGACGTGAGCTAGCGCTGTTGGAAGTGGAAAGGTGCAGCAGTGCTGTGTTTCTGGAGGAATGAAGTCCATCCTTGTTCTCTGCAACCACCTCCACCCCAACTTTGTTTATCTGAAGATTGCCAGAAAAGATTGACAGCTCAGTGGGAGGCTGCATGCTTTGTATTCCTAGGTTCAATTCCAGGCAACTCCAGTTAAAAAGACTCTCTGGCAGCCAAGCTGGGGAAAGCCTCACCCTGTGTCTCCTTAGAGAATCACTGCTTATTGGAAGTGGGCAGTACTGGCCGTGATGGACCAAAGGCCTGACTCAGGATAAAGCAGCTCAGCGTGTTTGTGCTCTGCTCCAGTTATTTATATCCAAGCTGCCATGGCACAGGAAAAGGGGAAGGTGCTATTAGTACACTCAAGGTGCAGTCATCACCAAACGCTGTATGCAGTAAGAAAGACAAAGAGCCACGTGTACTCACTGTCTGGTCCAGCTTGGCCAATGGTCATCAATGACATGGACTTAGTCAGTGGGGGAGAAACAGGAGTTGCAGTGAAGCTGAAGGCACGGGGCTGAGATCTTTGGCGTATCTGCAAAAAAACAAGACAGCAAAGCTGAACTACAAAACCCCACTGCATAAAAGGGGGCAGGCAACCTGTGGCCAGGAGGTCCAGTCCCTAGCATGATCCCATCTGAAGCCCTGGAGAGCTGCTTCTAGTCAGGGTTGACAATACTGAGCCAGACAGCTCACAGGAGCCCTGAAGAAATTCCCATCTGACTTCCAAAGCAGCAGACTCCAATCCCAAGCACCCGGTCTCTATTATTCACCTGAGTCAATTTCTCCTGTGCAAGCTGAGACCCACCAAGTAAAAGGTTGTTTAACTCTTTCCTCACCAGCATGAGCAAGCAACAACATATTCAGCAGAGCACCTGTTTAAGCAGCTGAGATCGATAATAAGCAGAGGGCTATGTCCAAGTCTCTTGTTAATGCTCACAACTGGGGAAGAAGCAGCTAAAGGGCCCTTTGCCTGGGTCTTTGCATGGCATGTGTGAAACCAATTTCACCTTTTAAAAATGAGAGAGAGGGTTGGTGCCCTCTGGAACTTGGGGACAGAAGAAACACTTGGTGAATCTAAGGTCCACCAACATCGTGGAACCAAAAAGCGGACTCCCCATTGTAGGACCACCTTACACACAGGTTCAGACACGAAGTATGCCACAAATGCTAAGCAGGCACAACACAGAAAGGTGAATGCAGAGTAAACAGCTCAAAGTGGCACAAGCAAGCCAGTCAAGACTAGCCACATGCTGTACATGGGTCCCTCACCACCATCCCAGAAAATATCCCCAGGTGATCTGAAAGGAAGAAACTCCCAGGTTCAATTTGCAGCATCTCCACATAGTAATGAGAAGCTCCTGTCTGAAATTCCAGAGAGCCACTGACAGCCAGTGTGGGCAATGCTGAGTGAGCTATATGGAATGGCAGTCTGATTCTGTGCGCAAGGCAGCTTCTGCCTGTGCTCCTGTGAAATGGGCTTAAATGCGCAAGTCGGAAAAACTGCCCCGTTTTCCTCTCCATAGCAGCCTTCCCTAACCTGGTAGCCCAAAACATGTGTGGCGTACAACTCCCACTATCCTTGGCTACTGGCCATACTGGCTGGGAGCTGTAGTTCATCTGGAGGGCAGCAGGTTGGGCAAGGCTGAAAGAAATATAATTCGCCCTCTTCTCTTAAGCTGTACAAAAGCAGGAGTGGGAGGCAGGCAGATCAAATGAGGAACAACCTGCTACAGATCTGTTCAAGGAAACTGGAGTTCCCTTCTGGCAGGAAACGGCCCCCTTATGTCCTCACTACAACACGACAGTCATTCCATTGACTCATGTCACTTTTGCCGATATCTGACTGGGCCACACTCAGACCATACATGGGAGCCGCTGAGAGTTGTTAGGAAACCCATATATTCCCCTCACAGAGGTACAATTCCCAGAGTTCCCTGTGATTATCAACTCCTGTAGCTCTGGGAAGGGAATAGGAGTCTCCTAACAACTCTCAGGGCCCTTAACAAACTACAGTTCCCAGAAGCCTTTGGGGGGAAGCCTTTACTGTTTAAAGTACCGTAGTATCATAGTGCTTTAAAGATATGGTGTGAATGTGGCCTGGATGGGCTACTCAGCTCACTGTAGATATCATACAGATGGTATTAAACTCTTAATGAGAGAGGGGGGAGAAGAATCTTGTTTACCTGGCGGTTAAGACTTCTAATTGCCCCTTGTTCTAGTTCCAGCTCCTCTTCAGTGAGTGAGACTAGAGAACCACGCTCGTCATTTGCCAGGGGGCTTTGCCGGAGATCTTTGGTGTTCAGAGTTGCCGGTTCGAGGCTGGAGGGTGGCTTCTTATTACCGTCACCCTCCCCAGCAAGGCCTTCTAAGCTGTAACTAAAGAGAGAGAAAACAGATCTCAAGCTTCTGCAGATTCTCGGTGGATCAACATACAAGCTCACTGCATATCTGAGAGGAAGCTTCCAATCAAAAATAGGTTTTAAAATCAGGGGTCGCCAACTTTTTGGGAGCTAGTGGACACATTTGGAATTTTGAGGAAGTGCTGTGGGCACCACTCATAAAATGGCTGCCATTGAGGCATGGCGTAACACCAAACAACTGCCACATCTAAGTGAGCAGAAGAAGATAAAAGCAGGACCACAAAATGGTTCAACTATACTCCCCCCCACCCCCTAAACCAATATGGCGGGGATGGGGAGGAATATATATCAGCTCCCTGCAGACACCACTACATTGGCGACCCCTGCTTTAAATGATTCGGTTGCAAGCACACTCATATGTATCTCATCTCCTTGGTTAGTTAACGTGATCTACTGTTAGTGCAGTTAGCAGCGGAGACAACAACTGAATGGAATATACTGGAAAAGGGCTTTGTTGGCTAGCTCAAACCCTGAAAAGGAGCACTTCACACTGCAACGACTTCCCCAAGGCGAAAGATGCTGAAAAGGATGACCAGTTTGAAAAGCTATTTTGCAATGGTATTTCATTGGTTTTATGACTATGCTACATACATGCTTGTCAAACTTTTTGAGAATTTTTTTAGATGTGTTTTCCTAGCAGCCACTGACAGCCTTATCCTCCATGAATTTGTCTAGCCCTCTTTTTAAGCCATCCATGATGGTAGCCATCACTACATCTTGTGACAATGAATTCCCTATTTTTAAATATGCACTGTGTGAAGAAGTTCTTCCTTTTGTCAGTCCTGAATATTCCAATGCTCAGATTCAATTGATGGCCCTGAGTTCCAGTACCAAACACACCAACATACCCCTTCTTCAAGTTAGCATGGAGTGAAGGAATGGGTTCCTCCTGTCCCGGAGCAACACAGACCCAATCGGTGAACTCCAATAAGGCTACAGGAGGAGGCCACCACAAATTCTGGCTTGCCAAACTTTGAGCATGTGCTCAAAGGCTTCAAAAGGAAGCAAACCAGACAGAGATTGAACAATACTTAAGACAGCAGACACGTAGCAATGCCACAAGGCTACAAACACCACACCAGAAGCCGACATTTTGGGGTTTGCAAGCTCCCTTTACTGCTGCAGAACATTTATGTATACTCTACCTTCTGCCATTCAAATCAGCACCCATGGTGGTACACTGGACATCAGAGGGACACCAGCTCAAACTGAGGACACCAAAAGGCAAAAGAGAGAGCAAGAAGGCAGCCATTACAGGGTGGTCAGAGAGGCAGGTGCTAACAAATCCTGCTATCCATTAAAACGAAAACAGCTCTTTTAAACCAAAGCACCTGATGCTCATTTGTTAATGAGGGAGAGTAGTAGATTGGCAGGCATGCCTCAGCTTTGCAGTAGTGATGTCAGCAAGAGCTGCTTTTCCCGCTGTTAACTTTGCATGGATCAGTTTGTGAATGGCTGGACATGTGTTCAGCACATACTCTGCCACAAAGAAGTCCCTTTCTTCTGATCCTAACATGTGAGAGGGTCTGAGGCGAAGGAGGTGGTCTCTCCTTAGAGAGTTAGAACTTGGGTGGGTTAAGTTCTGGCCCACAGTGCCCCAGAGAAAGCTATGTCTATGTAATTAACTAAAACCTAGACTAGCTATTGGGTGAGCTGCTCTGATGTCACAGAAAACCCAGAAACAAAGAGAACAGCCAGTTTGGCTGGGACAGCCCCAATGGAAAGGATATGGCTGAGAGAAATAGGGGTAGGAGTGAGTTTAGGAGACAAGAGAGTTTAACAGATAAGGCGCCCAGAAAACAGGGTAATTGAGAATCATGGAACCTTGGGAAAGAATGAATGGAGGAGGTGGAGTTCTGAATGGATGGATAATTCATGAAGGTGATTAATGGAACATTCACGTGAGAGGGAGGGTTGAGGAAGAACATCACCCAGGATTAGGGATAGCAGGAACTGTGTTTTATTGGCACTGAACAGAATAGAAAGGCAGAAAAAAACCTATGAAAACTATGGAACCGTGGGCCAAAAAAGCCTATGTAGGGGACCAGGAAGAAGGGGGGGGGGGTGCTTGAATACTGAAACAGTTCAGTTACCGGTATGTTTGGGCTGCAGACCTTTATTTAAAAGTATGCCTAAACTCCCAAATGTTTTAAAATCTCTAAGTGGTGTACACTGTGTACAATATACAAATACCCATTACAACAAAAATACAGCCTAAAAATCAATGAAACAGAATAAAAACATAAAAGCATATAAAAGCATTCAAACAGATTCAGGCATCTAAAACAGGGTCCAATCTTACGGGTCAGGGAAAGTCTCATCAAAAGGTTAAGTTTTTACAAGGCACATGAAGCAACTTTTGTATGTGTTATTAACGCAATCGTGCACTAAATGCTTTGAGACTGACATTTCCCCTTTTCTTTCTTTAATGGGTCTTACACAGTATACCATGGCTGGAGTCTTCCTCTTTCAGCATTTAAAGCTCAACAAAATGTTAAACAGTGGGCGTAATAATAATAATAATAATAATAATAATAATAATAATAATATAATAGACGATAATTTTTCTAAGCCACCTTCTGCCAAATTTGTAGAAACATGTTTTGCAAAAATCACCACTCAAGCATGGGATGCCCTATTAATTCTGGCAAGATTAGGCTTGCTGAGGTTTTTTGGTATGGAAATCTACAAATCTGCCTCAAGCAGCGTGTTTAAATTTAAATTAGAGGGTGGAGGAAAAATTCGTTGAACACAGAACGTAACAAAAAACAGGGAGCAGGAACAGACTTATATGCCCCCAGCTTTCGAGCGAGTTAGACTGTTTTTGTTTTGTTCTTAAAGGAAAGGGATAAAGAAAAGAAAATCAGCCAGATCATGGGTACTGAATATCTTGTAAATCGGTTTCATTTCCTTCACATCTGCCTATTCTGAAAAATCTAGGGACAGTTTTGCAAACAATTAATTATATTTAACTGAACTGTTTATATTCTGAGTACGGCCATCTAGTCAAAAGGTTGTGCAGATAGTAGCTCAGTTTACATGGAATGGGCTTTATCCAATACTGCAGCTCTGCTCATGCAAGAAGCTTCTGTGCATGCAATGAAACTTCCTCTTCTCTCTCCTCCACTAAATTGCACCCAAATTAGTTCAAGAGAGTTGGGGGACCTTCTGGAGAAGATATGGGGGAGTGGGCGGGGAGGAGATGGAGTGGAAGTCCTGTTGTGCGAGTGGAAGTTCCCTCATGCAGCATGGGATGGATACAACCCAATGTTTCCACTCCTCTAAACCACCACTTGGGAGGAGTGGGAACAAGTCTTGTGTTTGCACACTCCCTCCTCCTCTCATACATTCAGTCAATTAGTTACTTCCTGGCTTGGCAAACCATTGTTTCCTGTTACAGTCAAATAGCCAAATTACAGCTTGCACTACCCCACCCTCAAAATCAAACCTAGAAAGTAGCTCCAAACCATGATTTGCAATTCCTGGACTCTAGACATAGGGGAGAGGAGGTGGGAGGGTGGAGTTATGCAAGCACAAGGCTTATTCCTCCTCAGAAACACTGTGTGTCAGCTGATCCATTTTATTAGCCAACGTGGTACATAATCAAAACAAAACAAATTCCTTCCAGTAGCACCTTAAAGACCAACTAAGTCAGTTCTTGGTATGAGCTTTCGTGTGCATGCACACTTCTTCAGATATCTTCAGGTATCTGAAGAAGTGTGCATGCACACGAAAGCTCATACCAAGAACTGACTTAGTTGGTCTTTAAGGTGCTACTGGAAGGAATTTGTTTTGTTTTGACTATGGCAGACCAACACGGCTACCTATCTGTAAGTGGTACATAATGAAGAACATACAATGGGGTGGGGGCAGGATCCTGCACATTTACAAAAAGAACCCAACCCCTCAAACTACGCTCTGTTCCTGCCACCTCAAACAGCAAATCCAGCAATCCAAGGAAAGTAGTCCAGGAACATTTTGCACTCTCTCAAACTTGAGGGGCAAAGATGCTAACAAGCTGGCCAGTTGTGTTGGGATAAATGAAGAGATGTTGGCATAAAAGCAGGGGGTTAGTAGCCATTCAAATGCAACATGGTTAGTCAGCATCAGAGTGTGGTGCTGTACCTTCTCCTATGGGTGGGAGGCTTCCTTACACCATCCCCCAGCACTCGCATTGAACTGAAAATGAATCATGGACAATGGTCAGTCAGCAATGACAAAGGCGCAATATGAACAAATGAGAAATCCCCCAGACTGGGATTGGCCGGGGAAGTACTGGGTTAAAAGAATGTGGAACAAGAAGTGGAGAAAGGCAACATGTAAACAAGGGCATGTTTTATAAAGATCCAGCAACGTACCCAGAGAGCAGTAAGAAAGTCACTTTGGGTCTAAATCAACAGACTCAAAAGGTGAAGCAGGACCAGTTCCACTTGTGAACGAAGGTGCAGGAGTGTTGTACACTTGGATACATCTACACCAGGCATAGGGAGCCTGAGGTCCTGGGGTCTCCAAGCCTCTCTGTCTGGCCCTTGGGCTCTCCCGGGCCCCTTCCCCTCCCCTTCCTAACTAAACTCCAAACTAGTTGTGTTTTGTGCTCTCTGCTTTTGCAGGTTGGAAAGTATCCTTGACCTCAGATAGTGCTTGCCTCAATGGAAGATAAGAGGGATACAGAAACTAGCAACAATTTGCATTTCTTGCTTTTCCTGTTTCAGCCTCTGGCCCTGCCCACTGGCTGACATGTGGCCCCCAGAAGGCTGTTGCTAGGGGAATGCGGCCTTCGGGCAGATAGAGGTTTCCCATCCCTGTTCTACACACATGGGGAAAGCAGCATGTCAGGCTGAAGGTTCAGTCTAACCTGACATGCTATTTTTCTATGTGCATGGAGTTCCCACCATCACATGATCATAGGAATGAGTCAGAAGGAGTACAATCGAGGGCAGATTTTGTTCTTTATTCTGCTTATTGTATTTACTGACAGTCTGTTGATTTAAATCAGGGTGGACCCAAGAAATCTTAATGGCCCCCAAAGCCATCCCAGAATCATATGCATGGATTTCAATTTAATTTCATAATAATAATAATAATAATAATAATAATAATAATAATAATAATAGGGGGGGCGAATAGATGCACAATCTTCAGTCTGCACTCACTTTTAAATTTAGCTTTGGCGTGCAGCCCATGGAGGGTTTGAGTGAGGCAATATGGCTCTCAGATTAGAAAAAACTTGCACCTCCCCTGCTTTAAATGCACAGCTATGATGTCAGATGACCCCCAACTACCTGCCGAATGCCTTCCTTAATCTTGAAACCTGAAGTGTTACCTGCTTTGTACCTGTAAGCTCATCAGCCACTCCCCCACCCCACCCCAGTGCATGAGGGTGAATCGTAATGAGGCAATATGAGTCACAAGAATGACTTTGTCCTAAGAATCCTACTAGGATATAATCACACCGTTGATTGTACACAATCAGACTTTCTAGTATTCTGTCAATTCTCTTCAGCTATCCCGTTTTTACTTAACATACACAAACAACCTGAAATTAAAGGTTTTCGGCTGCCCCATAGTAACAGACAACAGGAAAAAAGACAGCTTCACTTCAATCTGTAAAACCTAAAGTAACATCTGGGGTTGGATTTTATGGCAAAGAGCGAAGTAACTATCTGATTGCTTCTCTTCATGCCATGAAACTTCCAGCCCTGTGCCCTGGACTGAACCGATGCAGTCCAGCAACACACTTCTACCAAGCAGACAAGCAGAGGAGGGATCAAGCAATCTGCTCCTCTTAGCAACCTGTTGCATTTCCATGTGGGTTGCAAGACAAGAAGGGCTTTCCTTCCTCTGTGGCTAGGATACAAGAGCCACCTGCCCCCCTTCCAATCCATTGACTCACCTGTGTGAAACTTAAGACACAAGGCTGCTTTAATCCTTTCTGTGGCTTGCTGTGACCCAAACGCACTCGTTCCAAAACCAAGGACTCGTGCTTGCACTTGTGGGACACATATTTTGACCTCTCAAATTGAAACAGAAAGTTTTGCTCTGGGACTGCACGAATACACGTGACACCTCATCGTTGGTGAGTGTAACTTTCGTTTTCTTGAGCACTTGGGAGAAAAGGGGGCAGACTCTGCAACCATCACCACTGGAGAAGTTCAGAAAGCAGTGCAAAGCGTCTCTCTGATTTCCGAGCTTCTCCGTGGCTCAGTGCAGCAAGGAAGAGATAGCCACACATGCCTCCAGATTGTGGAAAGAGGCTTGTTCTATCATTCAGAGTGTGTCCGAAGTTTAGTCAGACATGACAGACAAAACCCCTGGTCTGTGGCATGCATAATTTTGTCTGGCTTCTAAAGCTGGCTCCAATTTTTGCCCCCATATTCTGCTATGCTGTATGTATTTATGCTAACAACATTTTTGTTGTATCATAATCAGTTTTGGCAGTAACAAAAATATCCAGCCAGTATTTCTACAAATGAGAGGTGGACATGCTACTGATTTGTCTCAATACAGCTTCATGGGTAGATAATTTCTAGCTGATGAACACTGTGTGTCAGCTAACTGAATTTACTCACTGGAATCCATACAATCATATTTTATGTTCAAAGGTCAAAATAATGTTGGGGTTTTTTAAAATGTAAAAATCCAACCCACAGGTACAAAAAAGGACTTACTGTGATTGACTGTCACAGACTTCCCCCTTAGAACTCAAGCAATATTCACAGTGGTGCTTTTGCTAACCTTAAAACTCTTCTTACTGCAGCCTTGTATTTAAGAACTAGACAGGCAAGAAAGTGAGGAGGCTGGCAAGGGAGAGACCGATCCTTCCATTCCTCCTCCACTATCCCACTTGGTTTCTGTGCTTGCTGCAGAGGAAGTAAAGCATCTTCCCTCCACATCCACCAAGTCAGCTACACAGGCCGGAGCAGGGAGACAGATCACCCCTGTGCCTCTTTCACTAGTTTGCTTGGTAGAAGGCTATTTTTAACACTGCTTTGAGAAATTGGTTCTCATGCTGGCTGCAGAAAAAGGAGATCGCATTCTTCCACATGGAAATATCAGCTACTGTTCCCTTAGCTGGTTAGTAAAAGAGTAATAATAATAATAAATATTGGGTTGTATTCAACTAAGTCCTACTCAGAGTAAGACCGTTGGGTGGTATTCCATGGACCTGAGCTAGTCCTGTCTGGATCTAGTCTGAGTAAAACTTCACTGCATACTGCCCAAAAATTGCAGGCTAATAACTTTTATGGCCTTACTGCCCTCTCCCCCCCCCCAAAAAAAAATAAAGATCACAAGGCTGAAGTTGCCACAGCTATGGATCACTGAGTGCCCACATCCTTTACTCACCTTCGATGGTTCATCTCGGTCTCATTGCTGCCATTCTTCCCAGGGCCCCAACTATGCCGGCGGAAAGGAGACAGCGGCCTCATGGAGCTCTTCAGGGCAGAAGCAGGAGGAGGCACTTCTGTGATGCTGTCCAGCTCTTCGTCCAGCTCCCCGGAGACGCCAGCTTCGCCATCTTGGCCCTCTGCGTTTGTTGCCATGTTGAAGCAGCTGCCATCCAGGCTGTACCGATCCTTGGGCCTGCTGATGCCTAGCGCCTGAGGGAGGGAGATGTCACTCCCAAGGGACGAGTTCCTTTCTAGGGACAGCGTATCGTCGGCAGAGAAACTAGAACTTGTGCTATCGCCCGCCGACTGCTCCTCTTCGGGCTGCTGTGAAGCAGGGGTGGGAGCAGAGGAGGAGGACAACGACAAAACAAGCAGAAACTGTATTAATCTATTTAAAATTATTAGCCAATAATCAAGGTTGCAGGCAATGTTTACACAGACCTACATGGCAGAGTAAGATAATGAGTTATTTGAAACATATCCACAGTTATAAAAGTCTTAAAACTACAACCAAATCCATCAAACACCAGCTGAAGGTTTCTGAACGTCTTGAAGCCTTAACAGAAACAAAGAAGAGAGGACCTTCTTTTAGAAAAGAAGACCTGTTTCAAAAGTTGAAGCCCACTGCAGTAAAACCCCTGCTTCTCACAGCCACAGTGAAGAAGGTGAAGGCGAACCCTGCTGGATCAGGTTGAAGGCCCATTTAGTCCAGCAGCCTGTTCTCACACTGAGTAGCTAGCTAGATGCTTATGAGATGCTCACAAGCAGAAGATGAACACAGTGACATTCTCCTGGCCTAGGATTTCCAGCAACTGGAATGTAGACACATAATGCCTCTGGCACTGGAGGCAACTTTAGAATTTTAGGAATTCTAGGTGCCAAAATCCCAAGGGAGCAGAAAAGACGATTTATGTATGTGACCACAACTGCGCAGATGTTATTGGCCCAGAGATGGAAAGAAGATAAAGTCCCTACCAGAGAAGAATGGCAGATCAAGTTGATGGATTATGCTGAAATGGCTAAAATGACCGGGAATCAGAAATCAGGAAGACCAAAATTTTAATAAGGAATGGGGGAAATTTATAATTTATCTTAAAAACCATTGTAAACAGTTAAAATCGTTAGTAGGATTGGAATATCACTTGTAGTTTAATGGTGAATTTTGGATACAATGGAGAGGTAAAAGGTTTGGATTATTATAAAATATGCAGGAGGAAATTATTAACAATAGAACCCACAAAGGGGAGGAGGGAAGTCCAGAAAATTATCTGTAATCTTGTTTTTATGTTGTATGTTGGATATGTGACTGTAAAATTTTAATCTGAAAACCAAATAAATAAATTTATATTTTAAAAAAGACATTGGAGGTGGATATCATCTCCTCCAGGCCCCCATATAAACGCCTCAGAAAGCCTTCTCTACATCTCATGGGAAAGAATTCCATAGTTAAACTATGAGCTTTCCATGCTGTCGCTGTTCATACTGGAGGGCCACAGCTCAGTGGTAGAGCATCTGCTTGCATGCAGAAGGTACCAGATTCAATCCTCAGCATCAGGTAGAGCTGGGTGTATCCCTTTGGCTGAAACCTTGGGAGAGCAGCTGTCATTCAATGTACACAATACTGAGCTAGATGGACCTATAGTGTCTTCCCTGACCAGTGATAGGTTGTTGACTGGGGCTGATGGGAGCTGGAGTGCAAGAACATCTGGACAGGTGACAGGTTTTGCATTCCTAGCCTACTATCCATTTGCAAGAGACTGTCAACAACGCCTCAAGGAAAGCTGCAGACCAACAACAAACAAGCCTAGATGCTCCTATTTCTCATTATAAAAGCAAATAAAAATAAAAATCTAGCTGCCCTGTGGGCCTCCAGATCTCATTCACATCAAAGATAAATGAATGTGTGTTAGAGGGCTGGAACCAATATTAGTTCTACTAAGAATAAAATATATGATTCTATGAGTATCATAGGTCCATTAGCTACAAAGGGTCTACATTGGGCAGACATTCGATTTAAAGATTTTAAATGTTTTTAAAGATTTCACAGCCAAATTCTGATATTAGTATTTGGCAGATGCTGTTGGCTTTCTTTCTCTTTTTTCCGAATCTTTTTTGAAGTATGACATGGGGTATAACTGTTCAGAATAGCTAGATTTTTAGTCATGTGTTTTAAAGATTATTATTTTTTGACCATGTAACTTCCATTATATTTTTAAACATCGTGGTACTAATATTGCCCCTTTTTGTCTACAACTCCAAAAGGAGTTCTTAACTCTGAAACACCGAGTGTCAGAGCTTCCTCCTCCTTGGTTCACCTCGGCCCCAAATTAAATTTAGAAAGATGAGGCAGCAGAGATAGCTAGGAAGGGTGATCTCATTGGGAACCATTGGGATTTACAAAACCCTTGCCCGTTATTTACAAGACAACGTAAAGAAGAAGTGCCTCCCACATCCTCCTTACATAACTGTGACTTTGCACAGAGATGTTGGTTTGACAGAAATCCCCTTGAGCATATTTTATGCATAGACTGAACATAGAGACCGCATGCAGCATAAGACTGCAGCTTCAACCCATCAAATGGCAGGATGGATCACAAGCCTTACATGAATATTGTTGCAAGAGGTTGTTTTTGAATCCAGGAATTTTTCATCGCAGTAAAATCAAGAAGATGCCACTTAGATTGCAATTAGCATGGTGCAGTGATTACAGTGTTCACAATGACCGAGGAGACCGAGGTTCAAATTCTGACTTGGCCAGGAGGCTCACTGGGTGACATTGGGCCAGTCAACTATTTCAACAAAACCTTGCCGGGTTCTTGTGAGCGTGAAATTGGGGAGGGGTGAGAGAAGAGCCACACATGCCACCTTCAATCTCAGTGGCAGAAAGATGGGAAACAAAATGTAATAAATAATAATACTGTATTGCATCCTCATCAACTCTGAGCTAATATCCTATGGAATTTTGTAGATTTGCTTCAAGGAACTGTAGTAAAAGGTAAAGTAAAGGACCCCTGACATTTAAGTCCAGTCGCAGACGACTCTGGGGTTGCGGCGCTCATCTCGCTTTATAGGCTGAAGGAGCTGGCGTTTGTCCACAGACAGTTTTTCCGGGTCATGTGGCCAGCATGACTAAGCAGCTTCTGGCGCAACGGAACACCGAAACCAGAGCAGCGCATGGAAACGCTGTTTACCTTCCCGCTGGAGTGGTACCTATTTATGTACTTGCACTGGCGTGCTTTGGAACTGCTAGGTTGGCAGGAGCTGGGATCGAGCAATGGGAGCGCACCCCGGTACGGGGATTTGAACTGCCAACCTTCTGATCGGCAAGCCCAAAAGGCTCAGTGATTTAGACCACTGTCCTGACCTCCTGAAATGTCTTACTGCCTTTCTTTTTAAGAACACAAGAACAGTCTGCTAGGTCAAGACCAGTGGCCCATGTAGTCCAGCAGCCTACCAGATGCCTGTGGCAAGTCTGCAAGCTTGACATGAGCACAACAGCACTGCACACATGGCGGTTTCATGCAAGGATCATCTGCATTCAGATGAAGGGATAGCTGCAGTTGGGTTAGAGAGCTTGGAAGGTGGAGTTTGACAAATGCTAGAATTAAAGTATCATTGTGATCTACTGAGCGACCTTGCTTAGGAGGCGTACACCCTCTCACCAGACACAGGTTGACAGGTGAACCTGAGAGCCAAGGGCATCCCGGGCATCAAGGCCTAGAATGTGTTTTTAGGCCTCTGCCAAACTCCAGGACAGTCTGCAGGTGGGGTGAGGCAGGAAATGTGCCGCAAGCATGGACCTCCACAGAGCAAGAACCAAAATACACGTCCGTGGTCAGATTGAGAAAGAGACAAAGAGGGCTGAGGCAATCAGTACTCAATGACCATAAAGTTGCTCAGACTGAGATGTTGATTTGGATGCGAGGGCTTCATAAGATCAGTGGGGTTCCTGTTCCCTTTGGGTCAGCTGCTCATGTCTGGAGAAAGTATCGGCAGATCATATTCCAGCTAAAACTGCAGCCTTTTTTTTTTTATTATTATTTATATACTGCTTAATTGTAAGGGGGTGGAAAAAAGACCTCTAAGCAGTTCACAATAAGTGTTAGAATTATCAGTAAAAACAATTAAAACCAGTAATTAAAAAATTATCTAAAAACAGTTAAAATCAGAACTAGACTTAATGACTAAAACGTAACAACCTAGAGACTGCTCCTTATCCAGATAATTGGGTGGTCCCTCCTCAGTAGGAGACATGTGATGCAGGATCCTGGAAAAGGACCTTTTCAGTGGCAGTTCTTTATGTGTGGAATTCTCTAAAGAGATGATTCTGGCCCCATTTCTCTATAGTTTTAGGTGGTCAGTTAAGATACATCTTTTCCAGCAGGCATTTGGAGGAGAAGGAGAAGACCTGGTTGCTGCTGCCGCTATCAAAAACTTGTTTAATGACTCGTAGTGCTCTTGTGTTCGAATCTTGCTTGTGGGTTTCCCAGAAGCATATGGGTGGCCATTGTGAGAGCATGATGCTGGACTAAGATGGGATACTGGCCTGATCCAGCAGGCTCTTCTTGTGTTGCTGTTTTCAAAGCACTATGTCAATGTATATATTTCATTTGCCTTTGATGAACCTCCCTGTGGCTTGTGCAAAGGATGGAATGAAAATAATCTGAAGAAGCATTTCATGCCTGGGGTGCAGTTCTCTGCCCCGCTCTCCCCCAATTTAATACGCTTCACTCTTGGGTAGGTTGTTTCTTCAGGCACCTTCCAGAACAAAAGGCAGGCGCATTCTCACTGCAACTGTGAGATACTGCTTGCTAATACTGCTTCCAGGCACCCTCTCCTTGCTCAGTTGCAGTCAGGGCTCAGGGAAGCATATGACGCTTCCTGGGAATTCTCTTGGAATGGCTTCTGTCACATCCTTGGTTACCCCCTTGGGATGATGTCAGTGTGCATCATCTACTTGCAGAGGGAGAAGGAATGAATGCATCATACAGTTTCCTTGCTCTCACAGGCAATAACTGAGAGGACAGCAATGTGGTTTCCCCGAACAAACTTTGGCCAGCTCCAATTGCAGCCCCATAACAGAGCGTTTATGCACCCCGGCACACAATCTGAGGATCCACCGACAGAGGTAATGCAATAATAGGTGCTCTGCAAGAACTTCCGAGAACACTCTCATCTGGTTTCAATACTGCGCTCCAAATATTCTACTTATAAACAACTTCCTTTTCAATTCTTTGGTGCTACATTACACAGATGCACGTTAAAAAACAAAAGTCTCTCACAGAGAACAAGAAAGAATAGAAAACCATTGCAGCAAAGCCAACTATTAGGAGATTTTTTTGTGTATAGGGGAAAAAAATCTGAATTGCATTAGTGGTAGTTGATTCCCCCCCCCCCGCCTTTCCACCACCCCCCTGGCCAGAAACCAAAGCCAGAATTTTGCAGATGAAAATTACAATTCATCTCTATGCCTCACCCTTTCCTCCGGCACTCCCTGGGTTGTGCACACAGCTGAAGGAGTTGGAAAGTCATTTCTCAACTCCACGTCCAGAACTTTTAGTCTGCTGGCCAGACGCCCTGTGGCTCTTGTCAATGCTCATCAAAGCACCACTGAGCACGGCACCTATTTCGGCAAGGACCTGCACGCTTTATAGTTTCAACATAGCAAAGTTTCTAACTTGTACGAAGGACTCTGAAAAGAAATTAGGTCTTGGAACGCTAAGGTCACTGGACGTTCAAGGGTCTGGCTGGGGAAAGTGACTGGGGCGGGGTGGAACAGAGGGACGGAGGGAGGCTTTAGCAGAGACGACTGCAGGAAATGACATTAGCGAGCGTGATTCACTCAGATGGGAGAATGTCGCAATGTCTGCCCATAGCACTGAGTGATCATTCTGAGAAAAGATAATGAAGAATAAATCCATTGTGCATAAACAATGGGACCCAGCCCAGGCCATTGCACTGGTGTTGCTGAGTGCGTATCATATCGCCAGATCTCCCCAAGATACTTACTACAGGACATTTCACAGGGACTAACAATCTCTTAATAAACATCTGTGATAACAGGATGCTAGACTAGGTGGGCCATTGGCCTGATCCAGCCGGGCTCTTCTTGTGTTAAAGAGTTTCATTTAGGTGCATCTATGCAGCACCAAAAAAGCAATAATCAAACATGACCAAGACTCAAGCCTTACCTTCCCGAAGTCCACCTCGTCCATCCCATCTCCTGAGAGAGGAAAGAGGTCAGATTCGCTCTCAGTTCTTCTTTTAAGTATGTCTTGCGATGAGGTACAATCGCCACTTAGTCCATCTTCTAGGAAATTATCACTTTCTGGGGAGGGGGAAATGAAGGGGGGTGGGGAATGTATGGCAGTTTGAGATTGCTCACCAAACTAATGCAAGTGTCATTCAAGAGCTACAGTAGTATAAATATGAACCAAAATATGAATTACCATTGAACTATGGTTCTTCTCCCCCATTCCAAGGAATAATAAAAAAGCTTAACATTTCTATAGCATCTTCTGGAGTTCAAAGCACCTCACAATCAAGGGTTATTAAATTAAGAACCCTTGCAATAACCCTGTAAGGTCGGCCAATGTTCTTCCATGCTAAGAAAAAGAAGTAAATTCTGCACCCAGGAAATCCCAGTTCTGCATTAAGAAAAGCTAAAATTCTGACTGTGGCATGTATTCCTTTCTGCAGATTTGCGTGATTTCTCATATTCAGCCCATTTCTGAAAATTGTCATTCTGCATACTTTAGGCTGCAGTCCAATAGCTCTGAGGAAGATCAGGTCTTCCTTCTCTGAGGGGAACAGAGCAATGACATCAGAGGAGGAAATCCAATGGCAGATCCTATTCCCTGCCTCTACCTGATCCACTGATGTGCTGGCCCCAACCACCAAAGCTGGAGTTCAAACACTGGTGGGGCCCAAAAATGGGTGCACCAGGGGAGGACACAAGGCCATCAGGGTCCCCACATGCCCCTAAACTGGGGAGAAATACAGGCAAGTTCAGGAGTTCAGCCAAGTATCTTCCTCTTATTTCCCTTCCATTGTTCCCATTGGGAAAGTTGTTTTTTTTCTTTTTAAACAAAGCTGCAAAAATAACTGAGTTGAACCTTTCTCCGTCTTCACTTGAACCCAGCAAAGCACTGGATATGCTGGTCAAGCTACCTTTAACCTCCCCCCCCCTTTTTTTAAATGAAATCTTTCACAGGCAGGGGCTGAGAACAACGCATGCTACTAAAGCCAAACCCAATAGGAATCATATCCATCCGGACTTCCTGTTTCCATGGATTCTACCCACATCTTTCAAGTACAGTGGTACCTCTAGTAATGAACTTAATTCGTTCCGGAGATCTGTTCTTAACTTGAAACCGTTCTTAACCTGAGGTACTACTTCCAGGTTAGCGGAGTCTGTAACCCGAAGTGTTTGTATCCCGGGGGGTGTTTGTAACCCGAGGTACCACTGTATATCTTCCCAGCCATAAGGACCTGAGCTTCCCAGAACTGCATACAGTGGTACCTCGGGTTACATACGCTTCAGGTTACATACGTTTTAGGTTACAGACTCTGCTAACCCAGAAATAGTGTTTCAGGTTAAGAACTTTGCTTCAGGATAAGAACAGAAATCGTGCTTTTGCGGCGCGGCGGCAGCAGGAGGCCCCATTAGTTAAAGTGGTGCTTCAGGTTAAGAACGGACCTCCGGAACGAATTAAGTACTTAACCTGAGGTACCACTGTATTCTTGTAGAATCACGGCATAGACACATCCCTGCCATTAAACGACACCAGCATTACTGCTCCCATGTTGCAGACTGTGGCTGCAATGCAGCTAGGCTTCCTTACAGATTGAAAAGCAATTCTTTGGCTATGCAAAGAGTCAACTCACATTCTGGGATTCGGCAAACCCGCCATTCTCAATGCAATAGGCCTATTTCACGCACCAGAAAAACTCTGCTGTGGGAGATGAGTGCCAGGAGTGGCATTCCACAGAGGAGCTTCCACACCGCAAGAGGGAATAGCTCTTTTATTTTATCAGGTGCAGTTTCTTTCCCTGCACCTTCTCCACTTTCAACCCAACCTTGGCAAGTCTGCGTTTCTTTTCCATTGTAAGTGGGAAAGGAAAAAGTTGGGATATGTATGGGTTGGGGCGGGGGGGGGGGAGAGAGACTGAGAGAGGCAGGGGTGGGAGAGAAGACGTAACAAACTGCAAGCCAGCATTCCCACCAAATCCAGCTGGCAATTTAACAGACCATGTCCCACCACATTCCAGACGGAAAAACAAGCCGGCTCCGCAAGAAAGCTCAGATGGAAAATTGAAAAGGACGTTCCAGGCTGGCCACTGGGCACATACCTTGTCCAAAGAAGTTAATCAACTCACGTGCTGAGAAAAGGTACAGCTAGGTCAGCAAGAGGGCATGAGGAAGGTATGAAAGAAAGCACATCTACCCCCCATAGTAGAAGTAGTACTACTAGTAGTAATAATAGTACTAGTAGTAGTAGTATTACTAGTAGCAATAATAATAATATTAGTAGTAGTAGTAGTAATAATAATAATAATAATAATAATAATAATAATAATAATGGGAACTGTAGCTTACCCCTCACACAAGCCACAATTTCCATCACTCTTAACAATCTACACTTCCCAGAATTTGGGGAGGGGGAGCAAAAGTGTTTCAGGTGTGATTTAAATGTGTATGCAGCCTCTCACCCCTCTTTAACTCTCATAACGTTTGTCAAAATCACTTTACTATTCTAATACAGTCGTACCTTGGTTCTCGAACATTTTGGCTCCCAAACGCCGCAAACCCAGAAGTGAGTGTTCAAGTTTGCAAATGTTTTTTTGGAAGCCGAATGTCCGACGCAGCTTCTGATTGAGTGCAGGAAGCTCCTGCAGCCAATTGGAAGACGCACTTTGGTTTTCGAACGTTTTCGGAAGTTGAATGGACTTCCAGAACGGATTCCGTTCAAGAACCAAGGTACAACTGTAGTGGGATCATATTGACTTAAGTTTTGTCACTGTGTTTTTTTAAAGACATGTATAAAATGGGATGAATTTGACAATGGCCTGAGTCCAGGCACAATGCAAAACCATGGTTCCCTGCTATGAGAATGATGGGGAATCTGAGGTCCTCCAGATGTTGTTGGACCACAACTTCCATCATTCCTGACCATTGGGCCATGACAGCTGGGCTGACAGGAGCCCAGCAACATCTGTCAAGCCCCAGGCTCCTTGTGTGAACAAACCATAGCAAATCTTAGCATATCGCAGGTGGTGACAGGAAGCTTTTCCTTCCAATTTTAAAAGCACACCACAGTTCCCTGTTACATCCAAACATGGGAAAAGTGGTTTTTTAAAATAAATAAAAAAATCTTGAGCTGCTGAGCAAACCAGGATCAGAAACAGTGGTGTTTGATCCTAGCTTCTTCTCACTAACAAGAGTTTTAAAAACTTAAGTTAAGATGTAACAGGGAACTGTGGCTTGCTGAAAATGAGAAGCAACAGTTTCCCATCTACTTCTCTGGTGCATGGAAGGAGAGGGGGGGAATGTGCAAGTCAATGGTCTGGTAGGGTGTTATTTGTGTAGTATAAAACCACGACTTCTCATTGCCTCCAAAATGGTCTACCGATTCCAAATTAATTTGAAAATATGAACATGTATTAAGGATTATTTTCATAAGAGCGTTGGAGATGGGGAATGGAACTATGGTACTGGATGGCATCTAGGGCTGTAATAACCCCATATACCTTTGTTGTGCTTTTCCACCTATAACTCTAGAACTCCTGCAAATGTGATTTTAAAAACACACACCCAGAGAATGAATTGTTGAAACCTCTTTATGATGGATGATGGAGTTAAAATAACATAATTACTGGCATGAAAGGATGTCTTTCATCAAATCTGGGCAAGTTAGACCCCAAATACCTTGGAAATGCAACTTGCTATTTCCTTACAATCGTTTAAAAATTGGGGCCCGAGTGACCACAATGCCCTTTTACTGAAAGCCTCAAACCATACACACATGCCAGGCTTGAAACACCAAAGGCAATCAAAGCCTCTACTATGGAAGAACAAAGGGAGTTATGAAGCAGCACAGGTTTCAAGGAAATTGCTTTTCTCCCACTAGAGTTAGTTATGACCAGAAATTTGTAGAAGGAATCAGAAACTAAGAAGTGTTGAGAAATGGGTGTGGGGGGGAGAGAATAATTTGTCCTATGTGCGCTGAGAAAGTTGCTTTGGAAGTGTCTTCTCAGGTAAAGCCTGGTTTATTGTGGGGGTTTTTATCGCCTTTGCTTTAAGTGTGTGCCTGTGTGTTGTGCAATCTGAGTCCGTTTCCACCTCTACTGATGGCTTGATAAGCCCCTACCAATGAAAACACCATCACAACAAAGCTGGAAGGATGACAAGTTCCTAGCACACGTGCCACGGGCTTCCTGAGCACGAGCGATTTAGGGCTTGCATCCGTCAACATCCATCACTTGCAAATCTCACAGCAAAACGACACTGGGGACCTTTCCAATGTAGGGACTGGCAGAGGCCCCCTGGTCTAAAAACGCAGCAAGAATGAGGTGGTTCAAGGCCAGGGAGGGGAGAGCACATGGCTGTACCTCAAACAGCATTTGGGGAAATCTAGTGTCACTTTTATACATTTTCCACCGTATTTTAGTACAAGTCTTTACAAGGTGGCTCACAATCAAAGAACTCGCTTGTTTTTAAATACTCTTCTATGTTAAAAACTTCCTGCAACAGGAAACCAGCATAGCAGACAAAGGACTAAGCAAGAACCTCTACCATTGCTGTGCTAGTTCTCTGTCTGTAGAGAGGTATCCTCTCTCCTCCCCTTTAAAATAAATAAATAAAAGGAAGCGTTTAAAAATATAAGGCCCTGGATAACCTGTGGCCGAATCACCTGAGAGAAGACCGTCTCCCGTCCAAGTTGGTTGGAATCTCAGGATCTCTTGGTTGTTCTACCAACTGCACAGCTACATCTTGCAGTGACCAGGAGGTGGGTCTTTTCTGCTGTGATGCTCCACCTTCGGAATCACCCCCCCCCCGTTCCAAAGGTAAGACAAGCATCGTCCATGTCAAAGTTTCAGCACCTTTTAAAGATCCACCTGCTCACCCGAGCATTTGCTGATGCGTTTTGTTATTACTACATCATCTTGCATGGCGTAAGAGGACACGGGATTTGCCCATTGGGGTGCAGCTTGTATTAAGACTGTGTCTTTCCACAAGGCAGGACTGTTCCGCATACAGAAAAGGTTCTACAGTGGTGCCCTGCAAGACGAACGCCTCGCAAGACGGAAAACCCGCTAGACGAAAGGGTTTTCCGTTTTGGAGGCGCTTCGCAAAACAATTTTCCCTATGGGCTTGCTTCGCAAGACGAAAATGTCTTGCGAGTTCCTGCGGGTTTCCCCCCCTTTCCCCCCCTTTTCCTAAGCCCTAAGCCGCTTATCAGCTGATCCACTAAAAGCCGCTAAACCGCTAATAGCGCTAATCCGCGAAGCTGTCAATGGGCTTGCTTCGCAAGACGAAAAAACCGCTATACGAAGAGCCTCACGGAACGGATTAATTTCGTCTTGCGAGGCACCACTGTACCATCTTGCCAACAAGGATAGCAGCCGGGAGGTTATGCAGCCACCAGAGGGCATATTTAATATAAACTCAGTTTGCAGGGAGATTATATGATGCTGGCTGCTTCTTCAGCATTTATTCCGAGCTGCTTGCAGGGAGGTTATGTCAGGGCTGGTCGTTGTCCTCTTCAGATCACCACACAAACGCTTCTTGTTCTTTTATACAACTTTTTATTGCGTATTAACAAAACAATCTTATAAACGGTTCTTAAATATTATTCCTCAGAGTCACTTATTTCAGATACCTTCTGAGCTCTGCTTCTCCATGACCAGCCACTCTCAAAATGTGGAACTCGCCCTTCCCTTTGTTTTCCCGCTCTTTTTTTCTAACCTCCTGGCTAGAGCTGGCCTGTATCTCCCCTCCTCCGAATCTGAGCTAGAACTGAACCCTTTCCTGGGAACAGCCGGTCCCTCCCTGTTGTTCCTCCTGTTCTCTTCTATTAGATTCACTGCTCCCCTCCCCCCCTTGGGGAATGCTTTCTCCCTCTGAGAAACTGGAAACTTCTAACTCTTCCCTGACAGGTTACATGACGTTAAGTCAAGCAATTGTGATCCTTTGTGTTCAAATGCAATTTCCCATCACTTTCCTTACAGCAAAAAGCCCAATTTGGGGAGGGGGGAGTGAGTTAGTTGCACACAAGCATTAAATCTCATTGCACAGTTTGAGTGTTAGTGTAAGATGCATGGAGGGTCACAGGTTCATCACCCCTGGTCTACACTGACTGGCAGGAGTCAGGACTGCTGGGTTCCAGACAGGGTCTTTGGTCCTCTCCAATTCTTCCTGGAGATGCCAAGGATTGAACCTAGGACCTTCTGCACGCAAGGCATGTGCTCTACTGCTGAGCTATGGCCCTTTCCAGGGCCTTTTAAAGTTTAGAACTTGCCCTGAATCGTGCCTGGAAGCCAACCTTGCCCACTCTAGGCTAGCAAAGAGTTCCAGAGAACTCAAATGCTTTGTGCAGCCTCTCACCCAGAGAAGCCAGCTTAATAACGACAGCTTGCCTTTCTGATTTTATATCTCAAAGACTAAAGAATTCATCTTACCTGCAGAATGACATGGATGCTTTGGCTCCAACAGTGACGGATCCTGAGCAGTTTCAACAGGACTCCAGCTTTCACGGTTAATCTAACAGAAAGCAAGAGAGGTGAAAAATTAACGGGGATATTTTCAGGTTGCCTCTGTACTCAGGCCAATGGCATCAGGCTAAACAGATCCAAAGTTCAGCAAATAAAACCCACTGGTGCCTGGATAAGAGGGAATAGTCTAAGGCTATGCATTCCTTAGAGTGCTGACTTCAGACACACAAACACACACACATGCATAACTCCGCAAGTAACTATTTGAAATTCCCTCTCTTTTTAAAGAAAGTGGTTATGTAAACTGCTTTTATCAAAATATATGATACCTTGTTGGTGGTTGGTTGGTTTCTAAGAAAACTATTTGGAAAAACAATTTAAGACACAAATATAAGATGGGCTATCAACTCCCTGATTATCCATGTAAGAAAATATACAAATGGAATTTAGCAACACCACATGTAAATATTGATACAAGTTTCAATAAGATGCCATTATCAAGTAGTATTCGGTACCCAAAAGACTTCAGAAAATATATAAATTTACCCGACTTCGTTTATACTGCAGACAGTGAACACAAGGACAGTGCAAGTTCTTATTATAGAAAAAGTTTGAAGGAAACTGCTTGACTATATAAAGTATATTGTTTGGGTTCTCCTTGCTAAGACTTAACCCCCTCCTTATGCACCCTGAGAGAAGGAGGCTAAAACTCAAAGCCTTCAAGTCAAACCTAGAGACTGTGTGAAACTAAGTCTCTTCTATTCTCTTGATCGCCAACCCAAGATGAAAGGTGGTGAACCTAAGAGAGATATCAGCAGACTTGGGAGAATCAAATGCTTTATTTATTTATTTAGAGAGAAATGGAGGAGGGGAGAATGCGACAGCCGAATGAAGACATAGTGAGTGTTGGACTAGAATCAGAAGCCTGGGGTTCAAATCCTGACTCAGCCATGAAGCTTGCTGAGTGACCTCAGGCCAGCCACAATCTTTCAGCCTAACCCAAAAGGTTGTTGTGAGGATAAAACACAGAGAGAAAAGAACTAGGTAAACCACCTTGAGCTCCTTGGAAAAAAGCTGGAACATAAATGTAGTAGTAGTAGTAGTAGTAGTAGTAGTAGTAGTAGTAAAAATAAATATAAATATAATCTCACTGGGAATGGAATACTGACCAGCTGTTGGGGCAGAAAAGAAGTACAAAACCTGAACATGAGCACTTCATGCTGCAACGTTTTGTTGTAGGTCCCACTTATAAACATGTAAACATATACAAACCTGACATGTGCAGAGTTGGATGGTTGGTCCATAGAGCTCAGTACTGCCTACTATTACTCGTTACAGCTCTTCAAGGTTTGAAGCAAAGGTGTTTTCCATCACTTGCTATCAAAGAGTTCCTTTTTAAATTGGAGATGACAAGAACTGAACTCAGGGACTTCATACATTTAAAGTATGCCTTCCATCACTGAGCTATGGCCCCCTCTCCCAGGTCACCTCAGTACACTTTGCACATTTTTTGACGCTGGAAAACCTCCCTAAAAACAAGTGTTTTTGCAAGATTCACCCTTGCTGATATAGCTATAAAATCAAACTAGATTCACTGGGGGTGGGGGGAGATTATTTTTAGCATTCATTTCCTTTTAAAACCCTCGGGTCTGCATTTCCTTTAATCATGTTTTAATTTAGCCTCCAGCGTGCAAAGGACACACTTTATTTTCCTGTTTTGATAAAAAGAGCTTCTGATCCCTGTACAATATCAAGCCCACGTCTGTATTTTGGGGAGAAAGAAAGAAAGAAAAGTAGTTCAGATGCTCTAAGAAGATTCCTAGTCATGAAGTTGATAAGTAACCCACCTCCCCAGAGTTTTGACTATTTTGGATAATATGGGGTGGCTAACCCCACCCCAACCCCCCAAAAAACCCTCGCAGGGTGCCAAGCTGAAGGGGCACAAAATTGATAACAACAACAACAACAACAGTAATAATTTTTTTATACCCTGCCCATCTGGCTGGGTTTCCCCAGCCACTCTAGGCGGCTCCCAACAGAATATTAAAAACATGATAAAACATCAAACATTAAAGACTTCCCTAAACAGGGTTGCCTTCAGATGTCTTCTAGAAGTCAGATAGTTGCTTATTTCCTTGACATCTGTTGGGAGGGTGTTCCACAGGGCAGGTGTCACTACCGAGAAGGCCCTCTGCCTGGTTCCCTGTAACCTGGCTTCTCAAAGGCAGGGGGAACTGCCAGAAGGCCCTCGGAACTGGACCTCAGTGTCCGGGTAGAACGATGGGGGCGGAGATGCTCCTTTAGATATACTGGGCCAAGGCTGTTGAGGGCTTTAAAGGTCAGCACCAACACTTTGAATTGTGCTCGGAAACGTACTGGGAGCCAATGTAGGTCTTTCAGGACCAGTGTTATGTGGTCTCGGCAGATGCTCCCAGTCACCAGTCTAGCTGCCACATTCTGGATTAATTGTCGTTTCCGGGTCACCTTCAAAGGTAGCCCCATCATTGGGAAGATCCATTTGGGGTCGCCAAATTTTGGCCTTGCTCAGGGCACCATACTACCAAATACTACTGAACAGGTACACCATGCTCGCATCACACATGCAAGACACGGGGCATTCACACAACACATCAATGCGCCCCACTGAGTACACAAGTGATATCAGCATGCCGCAGGGAGTGACCACATCAGGGCATACTAACATCACGTGGACACACTGTGGGGCATACTGATGTCATGAGTGCAGGCTATGGGGGTGTGCACGCCTGGCATACTGATGTCTTGCGGCTGCAACCCCCTCAATTGCGGGGGCAAGGCAGTGCGTGTACTACCCAAGTCAACCCTGGAGGAAGACGAGAGAGAATGGGCTATCGCACAATTCCTGCATGAACAGAGCCGTCAACGTGCTTCTCTAATTAGCTGCTCCTTTCCAGGTGAATCAGAAATAGGTACTTCACCAAAGTGCACGCACACGTATTTAATATGGGAGGCAAACCCGCGTGGTTGATTATAGCAAGGACAGAGTCCCGAAGGCCAGGTGGGAGAGAGAACCACCATTCATTTTCCCAGGTTGTTTTTCCTGGCATTTCATATCTGGAGAACTTTAGGACCGGGGGCTAAATGCAGGTATCCAAATCTCTCTATCTGGCCCTTGGGACTCAACCTGAAGCCTCACACCCTCTCCACAAACCACACCTGTCTTGGGTCCTCCTTTGTACTCTGCATGTTTTTGCCTGGCTGGAATGGATCCCTGAACTCTGATAATACTATAAATGTTAAATTTGCATGCACTGCTCCACCCACTTTTGCTTCTGGCTCCACCTACCACTTGGCCCTTAAAAAGTTTCCCAGAAGGGAATGCGGCCCTCACCCTGGACGACAACATCAACTCAATCTATTATTAACACGGGAAGTCACTGGCCAATGAGAGAAAGCTATCACAGCACTGAAAAGTCGCATTTACAACCACAACCACCAAGAGCACCTTCACAGTCACTCTTATTAACAGCATCTAGCAACTGCATCAGGCTAAACTAGCTGTCCCATCACTCAGCACATCACATCACACATTTAAAGTACACAACTTCCCCAAAGATACTCTATGGCAGGATAAGATGGGATATGAATGAGGATTTCCTAACTCCTATCCATTTCACAGTACAGGGCAAAAGAACAGTGACTTCCAGTTATAGGAAAGTAGTCAGAATCTGGTTCAATTCACCTGATGGCTTCCCACAAATCTGCCTTACAGCCAGATCTGTGTCATGCTTTGGTTCTGCAGGACTGAAAGGAAAGTGTAACGTTGGATATTAAGCACAGAATCCAGATTGCTAATAATTTCACCTTCAGTTTTAAAAGGACTACGCTTTCAGCCTCCAAACTGCAACAAGATGCTCCAAAGACTAAGGGGGCTGTTGGCTAAAACCTCCAATGCCAAAGAGGTGGCCAAATGAAATTTCCAGCGACTGGAGGCGTAACTTCAGCAATCTGTGTGACTCCTTTTCCCAATTCCATGATAGCAAACCAGAGTTATATCTAAGAGAATGGTACAACCAGTTCCACAAAAATATTGGCAGAATTTCTGTATATTTGCAGAATTCATGCAGCTCACAGAACTCTGCCCTGTGGGATGCAAGATTCAAGTCACCTTAGCGCACAGAGTTTTATTTTTCATTTTTAACTTCGCAAGTTTGATCAGGACAGTTTGGGTTTCTGGTTTGTTTTCCTCCCTCGATAAAAACCAATTGAACTAGACACTTTTGAAATCAGAAACGGCCTGGGAAATCTTATGTGCAATGCCCCTTTAGCCTCCATTTCAGAAATGTCCCTCCTTCCCAACTTTATATCCTAGCCAGACTGCATTGCCCGTTGAACTGGCTGCCTTCCTCCAGTCGCCTTCTCTGCCAGGAAACTAAAGCTCTTAAGAGTGACAAAACATTCCCAGACTGCCACCTTACTGTTTAGTGGAGCAGTTACTAATTTTAGATTTGGGGGTGGGTGGAGGGGGTGAAGAGGGAGAGGGAATGCTAAGAACCGTTAGCCAAGAGAGGTATTTGCAGCTCCCGCCTACACACCCTATTTAAAGGCAAAACTAAATCTTTATTCCAATGAGGAAAAAGAAAACACATATACACAAAGTTCGGGTGGCGGAAGGAGGGGGGAAGAGGGAGGCACCCAGCTTTATATTAAAATGCCTTTTTTAGGCAGATGACAAAGTCATCCACACAAAACAAATGGGAACTCAAATCACTTGCATTTTCAAAATCAGTCTCCTGGAGGTGTGGCAACTTGCCTGCTTGGTACAGAAATTTTAATTTCTGGGGGTACACAACTCTTGAAAGATTTGTATTCAGGCACACTTGGTTAGACTGTATACACTGGACAGCGATGGGTTCAGAACTGAAAGGAAATGGACTCACAGAGTTATTCACTTGATGGGAAAATGTGGTTCTGTTAGGGAAGGATTAGTGAGTTCCCATCCACTGGCTGTAGAAGAGCAAAATTTGGAATGGGAAAAGGAGTAAGGAATTGGCAGTTTAAAAAAACACACCAAGAAAACTTGTTCTACTACTACTACCAATTTACATGCCATAAGTAAGTAGTTCCTGCACTAAGTACAGGAGGAGTATTCTCAGGAGGGTTGGACTAGATGACACTTGGGAAAAGCAGAAATTGCCACCCAAAAAACCCCCTGTTGAATTAGGATGCACAGAGTTCAAATTCTCTCTACCATGAAGCTCACTAGTGACTGGTTAGCTGAGCATAATCCAGGGAGCTAATACTGGTTTGATGGACAGAGCACATCATTCGGAATCTGACTGGGGGAAAACCCATTCATATCCACCACTTAGCAATGAACTTTACTGGATGACCGTGAGACTGTCCCTCTCACTCAGCTTAGCCTACCCCATAAGGTTGTTGTGGCAATAGAGCGCTCCACTCTGAACAGATTGGAGAATACAAACAAAAACAGTGACCAGCAGAATGACTACTGTACAGAGTACAGCAAATGCAACCGAGTCAGATAACTATACCAAAAGCCACCAAACAGACAAGTATAAAGAGAACATTGCCCATCTTTCTATTTTATTTCCATTATTGTAAGCGCACTTGTACTGGGCTTATTACCTCTGCGTTCACCTATCGAACCACCGAGAAAAATGTTTAAGTGAAGGTTGTGTGGGGTGCCCCCTCTTTTCTGAAAACCCTGTGCAATTTTGCCTGTGAACATTGCACACCTCACTTCTGAGTCAACGTGCAAAGGGCTCACGCTGCAAAATACTCAGCTCCTTTGCAGTTTTAAAGCATGCAACTGGAAATGAACGGATTTCCACGTCCTACCAAGTCCCATCGTGACAAACAGCTGGGAAGAACAACAGCGGGAGAGAAAGCAAGAAACATCTGGCTTCTTCCTGCAACAGGAGCTAACGGAGATGCAGACCATGAAAACCATGAAAAGAAGCAACAGCACCATACCTTTAAGAGAACAACATCCACAGTCCTGTCCACCTTCGAAATGTCACACAGGCTGTATCGTCTCTTGTGACGCTCGTACATTTTGTCTGAGGATTGGGGTTATGAAGAGCAGGGCTAATCATCAACTCCAGGGTAGATTCAGCAAGCAAGAGAGAACTAAAAAAAAAGCTCTCTCTCCCAGATGTGTTTTTTTGCTAAGGGTCCTGGAGTCTCAGCAAGATCTCTCTCTCTGAATCACATTGAGTCTGGCCAGTTCTCTCAACAGGAAGAAAGGGGGGAGAGAAACTTCACCACTGTGACTGGTTGATTTTTTTTTAAAAAAAAAGACTCACTGGAACATAGAGCTACTTGTATAAAACATGCAAGCAGTACGCAGGATGGATATGGTTGGCTATGCAGAAGGAGATTTGCTGCTTGGGACAGGGGTGCGCCAAAACTTCCTGGAATCTTTTTGCCACCGAAAAGTTTCCCAGTCTGGTTTGAAAAGACTTCAAGATCCAAGGAAGAAGAAAAAAGAGGGAGGGGATAAGTACCCAACAACCAACAAAATCCAGATGTTTGAAACAGGAACTTTCTATAAACAGACACACACAAAAAAGGCACAGGCACGTTGTTGTCTCCCCGTGCAAAAATAAAATAAGATCTAGACTAGACTAAATCCCAATGTGCCTAATTCAAATGGAGAACAGTAACAAAACACAAACGTTAATTTTGCTGCGGAGAGAGAAAGTGACCGCCAGAGATGTGCCACACTTTTCCTTCTGATCTTCTCTGGGAGTATAGTCAGTTTTCACCAAAGGTTGCTCTAGAGTAAGTCAAAAAGTCTAATGACAGCAGACAGCTGGGGGTGGTGGAAAGGATATAAAAACCACTCCCTCCTGACCAGAGTTGAGACGTCACCATTTGCTCACTGCCCTGGTGTTGTGTGAGAGCTGAAAACTTAATTGTAATTTTGGGAATGTGATTCATCTCTTTGGCTGGGAGAGGAGAGGAAGAGGTTCCTCCTTTCGGTTCGCTTCTTCCACCTTGAGAGGTAGCCACTCTTGCTGCAAGAATAAAAACCGAGGCTAAACCTCCAATTTTGTTTCTGAACAAAAAAACCAGGGCTCTTAGAGGATCAGTCCCACCCGCTTCTCTCTCTTGTCCTGGCCCTTGCCTACAAGCGGTGCCTCTTTTGCTCCCAATAGCTTACAGTGGTACCTCGGGTTACAGACGCTTCAGGTTACAGATGTTTCAGGTTACAGACTCTGCTAACCCAGAAATAGTGCCTCAGATTAAGAACTTTGCTTCAGGATGAGAACAGAAATCGTGCAGCGGCAGCGGGAGGCCCCATTAGCTAAAGTGGTACCTCAGGTTAAGAACAGTTTCAGGTTAAGAACGGACCTCCAGAACAAATTAAGTTCTTAACCCAAGGTACCACTGTATTCAATCGGCCAAGCCTAGAGAATGAAACACACACTGCCACACAGTTCCTGATTTCAAAATTGACAGGAGCCCCCTTCAGTCTCCACCCCTGGTCTCTCAGGGGACAGGCTCTTTTTTTGTATTTCTGCTTACTTTACTTGAGTCCTTTGCTTCAGAGTCAAAAAGACTCTGTGCAGGGAAAATCGGGGGTGGAGAATTGGACGATGAATCGGGGGGAAGGATGGCAACTTTTCCACCAATTTCATTACAGGAGAGCAGCTATGCCAGCTTGACACACTAAACACCCAACGCCTGCTTCTTCTCCAGTGAAAAAAGGGTACTCATAAGTAACGCTTGAGGAATTCAGTCTTTGCAAACACTTGCATGCAGTGTGTCCCAAATCCACACCTTTCAGAATAACACACAGATCACCACTTAAATCAGGGATAATGGATATCTCTGAATGCTTTTTGACTCTGAATCCAGTGCTCAGCTAATGGATCAAACTATGTACACTTTTTCAAACTCCATATTTCAATGAGGCTGGTTGTTGTTGTTGTTGTTGTTGTTTAAACAAAATAATGGAACAGTAGTACAGGTGAACCTATGCAAAAAGTGATGTGGCCCAGAAATAGTTTTGTCCTTCCCTGATCAACAAAGCAGTAACATGTTGGGCAGAGAAACAGCAGTATGCTCTTATGAGAGTGAGCACAGAAAATGTGCACAGTAGGACCGTAGCACAGTGGCAGAGAATCTGCCTTACATGCAGACGGTTCTGGGTTCAATAATCAGCATCTCTGGCTAGGACTGGGGAAAGACCTCTGCCAGAAACCTTGCAGAGCCACTGCCAGTCAGACTATACAGAGTTAGATAGACCAATCATCTGACTCGGTCGATAAGCCAACTTCCCATGCAGTTGGCACCACACTTACAGGTATCAAAAGCTGAAAGAGCTGGTACAGCCGTAAGTCTCTTTCTAACATGGTTTAAACTGTCTGTGAGACTTTAAAATAACTAAAGTGGAATATATCTGTAATCCTTTATTATTATTATTATTATTATTATTATTATTATTATTATTATTATTATTATTATTTCCTGGCAAACATGTTAAATATAGCTGCAAAACTGCTCTGGTGATAGGGAGCCAGGTGTGTTGGGAATGTCACAAATGCTTCCTGACAGATGTCCTCCACAGTTGGTTTCTTCTTTGTTTAAAGGAGGAGTGAATAAACCTTCTGGGCCTTCCAGATGTTGCTGTGGACCACAACTTCTATCATTCCTGACTACGCTGGCTGGGGATGACGGGAATTGGAGTCCAATAATATCTTACTGGGCTGGGGTGCCAGGTTGGGGAAGTCAAGGATAAAGGATTCACAGAGCATAATGCTCTCTAACGCTACAGGTTCAGAGGCAGCATGCTAGCAACAAAAACTGGAGAGGTCTATTTGCCTGGAGGGGCATGTGCAGCACATCTGCTTTGCCACTGTGGGAAAGGTTGCTGGACAACACAGGCCTTTGGTTTGATCCCACAGGGCTCTTCTGGAGTTCCTATTGTAAAATAGGGAGCATGGGCTACGTGAGATGAACTCAAAAAGCAGATCATACATGATTAGGTAGATATTTGCCTGATCTGATTAAAACGTGGGGGGGGGGGAGGGGCTGTATTTTCCCATTAAAGATGAGGGGAGATTTCGAAAAGGAGGCATGACGTGTGGGGAAGCTGATTAACTGTTTCCCCTCCAGCCATCACCAAAGGATATTGCAAAAAGGTTCATTTGTGCCTATTTTCCACTGAACTGATTTCAGTGATCAGCATCCTCTCCTCCTCCCCACCCCTTCCCGGTCCACCTTTGAAGGGGGTACACAGTTCAGGCAGGTCACTGCATTAGATACAGTGTGCTGCGGTTATCAGGCACATTTTCACAGGCCACAGAATCAGATGCTGAGGACACCACAGTCGGAACAAAGATTTGTGGCAAGAAGAGCGCCAGGATTAGCAGAAGGGCCCACAAATGTCCTCATCAGTCTTTCCTGGAAACCTGAAGCAACTCCTATTGCCTTTAAGAGTAGCTAGCTGTTAGCTGGGTCCATCAGCTATGTGTGTGATCATTGAGCGAATGACATTATTGGGCCCTGTATTTCCTTAGTTGTTTACTTGCTATCTTAATATAACCATGCCCTTCCTGCCAATGCCCTCAAGATGGCTTTCAACTTGAAATAATGGCATGCCATCCAACAGCTGTGATACAAAAGGAAAACTGAATGGGGAGGGCAGAGGAAAATAAGCACCTCCGTGCTCTCACTTTCATAAAAAGGTTACCAAGTCGTTATAATGAGCATGTTGAATGGCTGCTGAAGGAGAGACTTCTGGGCCGGGAGGAGCAAAATGGTGGTTAGCTCCAGCCAAGACTATGAAGGGCCCGGCCCTCTTCCCTCTCTGCTGTAGCCAGTTAGAATGGCTGAAGGAGGAGCAGAGCCAATGGAAGGGGCCTCAGTGGCCACATTCACACCATGCATTTGAAGCTCCCCCCCCCCCATGGCTGTAGTTTGTTAGGGGTGCTGAGAGTTGTTAGGAGACCCCTATTCCCCTCATGCAGCTTAAATTCTCAGTGATTTCACAGTCAATTACTCTTGCCAGGGAACTCTGGGGATTGTAAAGCTGAGGGGACAAGGGGTTTTATGGCGGCTTTCAGCACTTTTAACAAACTACGGCTCCCAGGATTCTTGGGGAGCTGTTTAAAGTGGTATCATAGTGCTTTAAATGCATGGTGTGAATGTAACCACTGCCTCACCTCTCAAAGGCCAGGCTGAAGCTGTGGGTTTTGTCATCTAGCCCTCTCTCACCCTACAGGCTAAAGAAAATGAGAAATGGAAGGCACCAGCCAAGGAACAAAGAGAGGCGGCTGCAAAAGGTACACTTAAAACAATTTGAGCTCAAAGCCTCTTCAGGTCTGAGCATTCTTCTTCAGGGACAAAGGAACGTACCCCACCAAAAGATAGCTAAAAAAACATCTGTTAACATGGCCTGTGCAATTCACATGATATCAGAGAAGTCACATGCTTCAAGAAGGAGTCTTCTTTATCAGAGCCGCTGGGCACAAACTCATGGCATTGGCGTTCTGCAATCAAGGGGTTTCTCTGGCTCTGCACAAAGCCAGAGAGATAGAGAGAGAAATTACGAAGAGGATCGATAGTCACCAAACTAATCGAGGCGCCTTCTTCTTCTTCTTCTTCTTCTTCTTCTTCTTCTTCTTCTTCTTCTTCACAGGCAAAGTTTACTTGTAGGCAGGGATGACTCAGCTCCACTTCCTTCTTGGACACATAAAATGAACTTTTATGAGCTCTGCTGCAAGAAGACCTTCTAAGTTAGAGACTTGGAAATTAGCAGCATTGAAAAATGGCAAGCAGCAAAACCGGTAACATGCTACAGCTCAGGGTACTCAGGATTTGCCCAAGGTACGACACACTCTGGTTGCCCCAACCTCTTCACTTGGAAGACACGGGGAAGGCAATCTTGAGAATTTCTCCCGACTGCCTCCAGCTTTTTCAGGCCCTCCATACAAAGTGAGAATGGTTGTGCTGTTTGGAGTGGCGGGCCCTATGCCAACCTTGGGATCCAAACACATGTTCCTGCTCCAGTGTCAAAGGCAGCATGTGCTTCTGCTGGGAATCATGAGTGGTGAGAGGTCCTGCTGTATTCAGGTCCTGCTTGTGGGCTCCCATCTGCATCTGGTTGCCCAGTGTAAGAACAGGATTGCTGGGCTATATGAGTCTTCTTATGACATTAACTGTGCCACGGTTTAAACCATGCGTCCTTCCGGTCTGTCCCATTTATTTTCTTAAAAAAACACACTACTTCTTTGGCGATCATTCATAGCCTAGTAAGATTGTCTTCCACAAACACGGTTTTAACAGTGAGTCTGTAAGTGAATGTGGAGGCCAATTCTGGAGCCACACGTCCTTCCACAGCGGGGACATTGGTTTCCAGGTGGGCATTGATCACGGTGTGGATTTGCCCAGCGTGCCTTCCTCTTAGCACGTTTCTCTCTTGTGTCCCGAGTTTGAGTGTCTTCACAGCCCATGACACCTTTGGTAAAGGCTGTTCTCCAACTGGAGCCCTCGCAGGCCAGTGTTTCCCAGTTGTCAGTGTTTATACTACATTTTTTAAGACTTGCCTTGAGACAGTCTCTAAACCTCTTTTGTTGACCACCAGCATTATGCTTTCCATTTTTAAGTTCAGAATAGAGTAGTTGCTTTGGAAGACGATCACACATACTAACAGCACTTCACTCCGGAAAGTATAGTTCTTTGAAGCTGGTTCTTTTGCTGCATTTAATTTAATATACATATGAGAAACAGTTCCACCTGATGTATGCCTACCCTGAAACAACATTAATGAATCATGCTCTGTAGCTTTGCCTCCGGCGACAGAGAAGCTCCTGAAAGATGAAAGATTGGAAGTCTGACGGCTCCTCTCACCTTGTCCTCCATTCTTTTATATATCGCCAGGTTATCCCCATCCTAGGAAAAACAGCACTGGACCGCTAGCACCACTCAGCCTGTTTGGCCCAGAAGATGGAGCCTGGAACCACTGATCAACATTATTAACCCAGACACTTCTGCTTTCAATATTACGACATGTCTTTGCAAATGGCAAGAACCGCGAAGGGGGACTTTTCTGGAGCTGCTCTCTTGCATCCCTGCCTGTATGCCACCAAACAGCATACATCTCATGACAGGTCTTCCCCATTACTCATGCCCCAGTACAGAAAGTGGGGGAAATCCACACACCCCACAAATAACTTCCAGTTTACAAACAAAACCCTTCTGCCGCTTGATCCAGGAAAGGGCCACAACGAGGAACAACGATGAGTGAAAAAGAAGGTGCGTAACATGACAATGCAATTCTTTTTGGGAACTCCTGTAACTTGCTGTGATGTCCTATGGAACCCCAAGCCCCTATCGCAGACGGTCCCACTTTCTGAGTAGAGCAGCAGGAGTGACTGGTGGTACCACATGGGAAAGTGGAGTCCCTTAACGTAAGAGCTTGCAACATTTCACATCACTCCTGAGGGATGGTGGTGGACTAAAGGATTCTATGAAGCCTCAGATGAAAAAATAAATACAGCCTTCCAGTTCATTTCACTAAGGGCTTGAACTGATTTATGTTGTGTGTAATCAACCCCACTGATATGTGCTTTCCTTTGGACCACATCAGCGAGGCTAAGAGGGGGGTCTTGTCATCTGGGCAGCCCAGGACCTCCATACACACGGCTCAGACTTGCGCCCTGCTGAGGTCACTTCCATGCTGAGGTCACTTCCGTGCTGTTACCCAGCAGTTTGACTTCACTCCTGGAGGTGCACTCCATTGTCTCTCAAGGCGAAGGCCAACAACAAGCCTTCAGAGCTTATATTATTAATCCCTATTCCACTCCTAATATTAGAGATGGGGAAAGGTGTTTTATTTCTTACCTTTATATACCCCACCTTTCCTCCAATATGGTTCTCATTCTCCCCATTTTATCCTCACAACAGCCCTAGGAGGCAAGGTAGAATGGCAGACAGTGGCTAGTCCAAAGGTCACCCAGTGAGCTTCATGGGCAAGTGGGGATTTGAACCCTAGTCTCCCCAGGGACGCGGGTGGCGCTGTGGGTAAAACCTAGGACTTGCCGATCGCATGGTTGGCTGTTCGAATCCCCACGGCGGGGTGAGCTCCCGTCGTTCGGTCCCACCTCCTGCCCACCTAGCAGTTCGAAAGCACCCTTAAGTGCAAGTAGATAAATAGGTACCGCTTTATAGCAGGAAGGTAAACGGCGTTTCCGTGTGCTGCTCTGGTGCCGGTTCGCCAGAGCAGCTTCGTCACGCTGGCCACGTGACCCGGAAGTGTCTGCGGACAGCGCTGGCTCCCGGCTTCTAGAGTGAGATGAGCGCACAACCCTAGAGTCTGTCAAGACTGGCCTGTACGGGCAGGGGTACCTTTACCTTTTTACTCCCCAGTCTCAGTCTATTACTCTAACCACTACACCACAGTGGGACGATCCTCATCTCTTCCACCTTCCAGATTGCAAGTCCTAACCAGCAGCCAGTCGGCAAGACTTGCAAAGCACTATGCAGGTACAACTCCCCTTTTGGCCCAGCCATGGCTTTTCCTGACCCACAGTATGTCAGATGTGAGGTAGGTGGACATGGCTTTGCCAAAACAGCCTCATGGGTCAAAGTGGATGGCTCAGTAGGCCATGGCAATTCTCCTTCCCCACCCTATAGACCTTGCAGATCATAGGTAAACAACATGGTACACTTCAGATGTTGCAAGAATCCAACCTAGTTAGCCTAACCAATGGCCAGGGATGGTGGGAGTTGTAGCCCAACAACATTTCCAGTACACCAAATGTTTAGTTACCCACAGCATAGACAGTTCTGACCTAGATGAAGCACCAGGCGTACTTGGTAGAAAGCAGCTTCGTAAATCCATATGAAAAAGCCTTCTGCCTATAAGCCCACAGAACATTTCACCATGGTTGAGACCTCATTCTACATGCCTCAAGCTTACAGAGATCTGGACAATAAAGCTCTACTGAGTTGAACCATAGGTCGGTTGCAATGGATTTCAGCAGGAACGCATGATAAGCAGACAGTATCAGACAACCCTTACTTGATGTGATAAACTGCGTTGGTCACATGTAAAAGGTCTCTTGCGTTGTGATGCAAGGGCCACAACAGACCAAAATGCAAGGAATCCGGAGTTGCAAACTTGGCTACCGAATTCCATCTCAAACAGATTTCTGCAGCACCCGCAAATACACAAATTGCATGACTGTTGTACACAGATCAATCTTCCTGCTCCCCATGACCACACCACCCTTATTCAAATCACAGCTTCCTTGGTTTAATTTTATATCTGCTTCCATTTCCCGGGGCCTCAGCTGTATACAATTACCGATCGCAGCTCCCTCCCCCTTCTTGGTCTGGGGTTTGGGCCACCTCAAGCTTCTTTATGCTGTAAACAGCTGTGGTAAGGAAACGGCCAAACTGCTTGAACACACAGTTGTGAGGAAACCCACTGCACTCTTCTCACATTTGGATAGAATCTCTGCTGCTCCATCGCCCACAGATGGCAGTTCTCAAATTTCAGACGCAAGCAAAGGGCTTTAAACTGTTGGGTCATGTTGGAACATAGGAAACTGCCTTCTACTGAGTCAGACTTGCTCAGTGCTGCCTACAATGACGGGCAGCAGCTCTCCAGGGTATCAGGCAGAAGTCTCCATCTGGAAAATGCTGGGGATTGAACCTGAAACCTTCTATGTGCAAAGATGATGCTCTGCCACTGAGCTACAACCCTTCCCATATGTGTTCCATTTGTGTTTCTCCAATTTAAACTCATACAGGTAACCTCATTCAGCCCAAGGGCCACATTCCCTTGGGGGCAATCTTCCAGGGACTGTGCACCAGAGGTGGCCAGTACAGTAGTATAGTTTTCTCACTAACTCAAGCATCTTTTTTGTGCCAGATGGAATAAATTCATTAAATACCGTATTTTTTGCTCTTTAAGACTCACTTTTTCCCTCCTAAAAAGTAAGGGGGAATGTGTGTGCGTCTTATGGAGCGAATGCAGGCTGTACAGCTATCCCAGAAGCCAGAACAGCAAGAGGGATCGCTGCTTTCACTGCACAGCGATCCCTCTTGCTGTTCTGGCTTCTGAGATTCAGAATACTTTTTTTTCTTGTTTTCCTCCTCCAAAAACTAGATGCATCTTGTGGTCTGGTGCGTCTTATAGAGCGAAAAATACAGTAATTAAGATCCAGCGTACACACACCAAGGAGGAGAATACTGTACACACAGTTAACAAATTTCCAATCTATCTCCAAGGACACGGATAGAAGACTGGTGCTTGTACAGGCAGTGGCCATTTTGCTCGGGGGTTCCGTTCCTGACAACCGCCCCCCCCCCACATGCATGCATCAGCAGAAAGCGCATCAGACCAACCCTGTTTGGGGGCCACTTCTGGGTAGGCAGCAACGATCGTGAGCATGTGCATGCGTCAATCAGACACGCATAAAATGCTTGCTGCCTGTACACAGCAACCTTTTACACAAAACTATGCTGGCTGCCAATTTGTTTCTGGAACAAAGCTGCAAATATCCTTAAAACATTTTATCAGAGGTAGGGAGTCTTTTTCAGCCTGGGGGCCCCAATCCCACAGTGGGTGTGGCGTGGCCAGAGGCAAAACTGGGTGGAACAATGGATGTGACTCTGGGTAAAGGTTAAGGACCCCTGGATGTTTAAGTCCAGTCAAAGGCGACTATGGGGTTGCGGCGCTCATCTCGCTTTCAGGCAGAGGGAGCTGGCGTTTGTCCATGGACAGCATTCTGGGTCATGTGGCCAGCATAACTAAATCACTTCTGGTACAACAGAACACCGTGACGGAAACCAGAGCACACGGAAATGCCGTTTACCTTCCCGTCTCAGCAGTACCTATTTATCTACTTGAACTGGTGTGCTTTCGAACTGCTAGGTTGGCAGAAGCTGGGACAGAGCAATGGGAACTCGCCCCGTTGGGGCGATTCAAACCACCATCCTTCTGACCGGCAAGCCCAAGAGGCTCAGTTGTTTAGACCACGGTGCCACCTGTGTCCCATGTGACTCTTACCTTTGTACAACAGACTACATTCCAGCCATGCAACCACTGTAAAGTAGGGTTCACTAACAGGCTAGCTTACTTTTTTCTTCCTTGAAAACAGCATAGAGCTGAAGGAGGAAGTTGGAAGAAGGATGCTCTCTCTCACTTCCTCTTTCAACTCCATGTGCCATTTCAAGGCTCAGATTAATTCTACTGGATTCCACTCTTACGCAGATCCCCTTGGAAAAGCAAAGTGCGCACATGTGCACTCTTATCTTTGTCTCTGATGTTGGGGAGAAGTATAGATCTGGGGAAGGGGTTGGGGAGACGTAATCGGGGGAAGTGGCACCCACAGAACTCACTGAACAACCCAAGTGTGCCCAAGGGGCAAAGAAGCTTGGTGACCCCTCTTTTAAAGAAACTTGTGAACGAGAAGTGCTCAAAACAGAGCAAGGACGAGAAAACCCAGCAGCTAAGCTCTCTAGACTGCTGATGCGACAGTTCCAAGCTGCATTATTAAAAACATCTGGAAGAGCTGCAGAATTGTGTGCTTTGCAGAGCTTTTTTTTTTTTTTAATGGAAGCTAACCAGTCATTTCAATTCCAAACCAAAGTCTAGGGCTGCAGTTTTCAAAAAGACACCCCCCCACACACAAACTCAATTGTGTGGTACTTCATCCAGAAAATCCTCCTCCCCATATCATCCCCTTCCACTTGCTGACCTTTTAATAAGGAGGAAATCACAGCCACGCCGAAAACAGAGAACCTCTTTGATATCTGTTTTACATTAGGCTTGTCATGTTGTTATGAAAGCCTGAAAATGATGCAATCTGCAGAAATACTGCAGAGCATTAACGTCCTAAACCGTGTAGCTCTACAGATTAGGGGGAAAAGATGGCAGCTGCTCTTCTTAGCCTGAATCAGACCGATTACCCAAAATCACACCAGATTTCCACAAAAAGAGATAGACGCAACCCTAAGAGTTTAGGTGTGTCACACTAGGACTTGAGAGGCCCAGAATCAAATCCCCACTCTGCCGTGAAGGTCACTGTGGGAAAGTAGCAGGCTGCAGAAGGGTGAGGAGAACTCAGGTAAGGGCTGCTCATGGTGGGTTCAAATTCTTTGCCTTATCCCAAAGCATCTCATTGCTCCCATCTTCTGTGAAGGTTCACTGCAAATCAGGGGGAAATCCCTTTACTCAAAGGGACACACACCTTCTCTCAGCTATTCACAGCAAATTCTGGAGGACAGGATCTTTGTGCTGGATGGGAGAACGAGGGGAGGTCACTGTTAGCCTCCTGGCAAGTGACTGCATAGACCTCTATTTTCAAATTTCTTTCCTTGTTTTCATTGGTCTGTTCGTGGAAGAATATGTCCATCTCTGTGCTTTTGTAGAGGGTTCCAAACACGTCCTAGGACACACATACAGCTCACAAGGGACACAGACTGGGCAACACTGCGTTGCATTGCATGACCAGAGTGTGCCCCCCCCCACACACAATGGTTTCCTTGATACTCATAGCAGTAAAAAGTTCAGTAACAGTGGGCAAGCTGCCTTTTGAGAAAACCATTCTGCCATTCTTGATATTCTCCACCAGGAACTGCTGTGGTAAGCCTTGAAAAAAAAACCCCAAACACCACTCAGAAACCTCCAGATAGGTTATCACGCTTCCTGTTCTTTGATTCCCCTACACTCAAGTGCCTTCCAGGTGGGAAACATATTTGGAATTGCATACCGTTCAACTGGACCAACTGCCAGAGAAATGTGTTCTAGATGGAGATGCTAAAAAACATTTTGTTTCTTCGGGCAGAAGTAGCTACAAGGGAGAGGGAAACAAGCAACAAGGGGCCGTCTTTAATTTTGCTTTTTGAGGGGGTGGGGCTTGCTTTTGTGTGGAACAGAGAGGCAAAAATTCACTGGATTTAGAATTGGGGTGGAGAACAAATTGGTTTGCATCCATGTCACATATTTGATATATATTAAATCTCTAAAGATAACTGGCTGTAATTTTTGCATCTCATTGCCATTCAACTCCCGCCTTACTCTACTTTAGATTTCACTTTGTACATCTCATGAACAGGGTTCAAATCCATGAAAGCTCATGGCCATAACACATTTGCTAGCCTTTAAGGTTGCACAAGACTCTCTTGATTGTTTTTACTCAGGAATGGTGCTTTGACAGGTGTACAGGTGACTCTGCAAATTGCCACCGTGAACCAGTTTCTAGGACTCAGCAAAAATGGCCTCTCAAAATTCTTCACATTATTTTTAGGTAGCGAAACTTGGGAAGCATTTCACCTTAGAAGAAAGAGGTGCATTTCTTCAACTATTTTTCTTAGAAAATCATCTTCCGCTGAACACAACTCTTACTATTAATCCATACTGAAAAATCTTATTATTAAATCTGAAGCTACAGTTGCACCCAAAGTTAAATGATGGTGAAGAGGAGGGGACAATATTGCCAAATATTCTTCAGAGGAAGAAGGAAGTTTTCAAACACTTGTGGTCCTCCACAACTGGGGATGGGGGACCCAGTGATTTTAACCATTTTTCAGAAAACTCTTTTGAGAAATTTCACCTCAGCCCTGCCAAATGCTATTCAAGATCACATTCAATGTGTGCAAGCATACTGGAAATTATGATTTTAAACTGGGAAAGCAAAGCAGATTCATGATGAGGAGACAGCTTTCTGGAAGAGAAAGGAGCTTAGTCTGTGGTATCAAAACTGACTGATGGGACACAAGCTGATTTATTTGTGGTTACGCGCTCTCATGGGCAAGAGCCATATAAGTGAAGGATTATACTTTGCTCTTTTATTTTATTTTTTGCATTCGTTATGAAAGAACAAGCACACTGGCAGCTGATGTGGCAGAAACTGCCAAGATCTCGCATTCTAAAGCACAAGGTCCCCACCTCAAGATGGCATCCACAAACTTACTAGATAAAGAGAAAGCTAAACCCCCATCTGCACTTTACATTTAAAGAGGCATTACTCTACCTTAAACAATCATGGCTTCCCACAAAGAATCCTGGGAACTGTAGTTTGTTAAGGGTGCTGTTAAGGGACCACTATTCCCCTCACAGAGCTACAATTCCCAGGGTGGTTTAGCAGCCAATTCCTCTTCCCAAGGGACTCTGGGAATTGTAGCTCTCTGAGGGAAATAGGGTCTCCTAACAACTCTCAACATCCTTAGCAAACTACAGCTCCCAGCTTTTGGGGGGGGGGAGGAAGCCATGACTTTTTAACGTGCTTTAAATGTTTAGTGCTCATGGTGCCTAGATTAACAGGCAACGAATAAACACAAATAACAGGTGGCCTTAGGCAAGTCTTACTCAAAGTTCTAACACAATTGCACTGGCTGATTAGTATTCAAAATGCTGGTGTTGACCTTTTAGGCTTTACATGGCTCAGGACCTCAATACCTTAAGGACTGCCTCTCCCCATACAAACTGCTCCAGGCCCTGCACTTGTCATCTGAGGCCCTTCTCTATGTCTCCCTCCCAGAGAGGTTTAGAAGGTGGCAACAAGAGAACAGGACCTTTCTGGTGGTGGCTCCCCGGCTGTGGAGTGCTCTCCCCGAAAAGGCTTGCCTGGTGCCGTCATTTCATGTCTTTTGGCACCAGGCAAAAACACTCCTCTACCCAAGCCTATGGCCATTAAATAATCCATGGCCTGTAAAAGTGGGGGTTGGGGTGGTTATCATGGTAATTAATTTATTATTAGGCTGTCTGTCAGTATACTTTTTACTATGTTTTTATCACTGAAGTTCTGTAATATGTTTTCTATGTTGCACACATCTTTTGATGAAGGGTGGTATATAAATTGAAATGTAAGAATAAGAATGTGCAATATGGGGATCAGAGAATTGGCCTGCCTCACAAAGCGCTTGCAAGCATTATCTGAGATACGACTACAGTCGTCTCCAGACTGTCAACAATTTGCAGAGGGATTCAAGCACGTACCAGAAATTTAGTTTTGCACAACTAAAGTGGATTAAAGTGCTCTGGCAGAAGAAATCACTTTTAAAAAAACAGTAACTCAACTTTTTGCAGTTAAGTGATAGGGAAATGCACTGAACAGTGTGGGAGAAATGAATGATTAACAGGAAGATGTCTAACCAGCCTACAAGCAAATCACAATGAAAGCAGGATGAATGCTAATTGCCTTAAAACCGCCCGTAAACATACCAGGACAAATGTTCAGTAAACCTATAGTCTAACCTCTCTGCAAGCTTTGTGCAAGCGAACCAGGATGGTCAATAAACAGGGGTTTTAGCATAAATGCCATTACTTTCTGGAACAGAATGGGTCTTCCATAGATCTTAGACAAAATCTAGAAAATCTAGGTTAGGCAGGGGACATGCTTTTACATGCACAAATCCCAGCTTAATCTCAAATAAGACAGCTGCCTAAAACTTTTGGAGCATCACTATGGACAACACTGAGCTAGATACACCAATGGTCTGGACTCAATATACAAAGGTAGCTTCCTCTGTTCCTAAGAGCTCAGCCTCTTTTTTCACCCTCTGTTAAACAGAGCTCAGAGGAAGACCTTACAGTACATGACAATAAAGACTTGAAAGTAGATCAAGCCTGAACGCCACCTAGTGGTACAATAATAATAATAATAATAAATTTTTATTTATATCCCGCCCTCCCCAGCCGAAGCCGGGCTCAGAGTAGGGAAAAAAGGCTGAGCTTCTGAACTAGTTTTATGGGAGGCAACGACAGATGCTGCTGACTCCAGACACCAGCTAGTAAAATCAGGAACAACTGAGAAGCATCAACCAATACCTTCTCACATCTTATTTATCTCGTAAAATATCAATCTCGGTGTATTGATCAAAGTTTGCTGCCAATTTGTTTCTGCAAGCCATAGTTTTACAGCTTGGCTGTAACAGCAAACTATGGTTTGCCCCAAAGCTGGAAGGAAACTAACTAAGCAGAGCGTGAGAGAGGAGAAGGGTGGAGTGCCTGATTAGAGGACTCATTCCCACAGGCCAAAGCTATGGCTTGGTACGATGCATGAACCAACCTAACTTATCAGTACACCATAACCATCACCACAATGAAAAACAGGCTTCTTTCTCGTGTGCCCCCACCAACATACTGTTCCATTAACAAATGAAAATCAGAAGTGGCTGGCTTATAAGAAGCAGGGTCCTTTTGGTAGTGGTGCCACGTTCATGGCTGCTCCTCTCCAGAGAGCTCTGCCAAACCCCTAACATTGGCTTCTTTCACTGCCGACTAGAAAACCGCTGGCTAACATTGTTGTGATTAGAATCATAGAATTGTAGAGTTGGAAGGGACCCCAAGAGTCATCCAGTCCACCCCCAACAATGCAGGAATCTCAATATGGGGTTCCCCATCCATTTTGAAACCATACCAGACCCTGCTTAGCTTTGCAAAAGCGCTAACGGTTTTTATTGCTGCACCACTAGGACTGGTCTGTTTTGGTTTTGTTTTCTTCTTCTTTTCTTTGGTTTTGGGATGTTCTCCAGTTACTATTCCGAAAGAAAACTGAGGCATGCCTTAATAAATTAATAATATTTATAATTTGTACAAAATGAGGGGGTAGGAAAGCTGAATAGCTTTGATCAATGAGGCCATAAGGTAAAGCAGCCATAAGGTAAAGCAGAAAGTAGAAGGAGATCAAGTGCAGAAATTTCATGAAGTAGCAGTGATGGGAGTGGGAAAGTTTGCAAATGCTTTGAAAGGACGTGGCTACACTACCAACTTAAATTGGGTTTATATACTTTATGGCCCCTGCCCCACAAAATCCTGGGCGATATAGTTTGACAAATAGAACTATCACAACACTTGGAATCCATGTGGTTTTGTTTACAGTTCCTGCTGGGCATCCTGATAAAAGTCGGAATGAGAAAGGCGGTCCTCCCCTTTCTCGATTTAGCAAGATAATACACCAGACAAGGAAACAGTGAGATTAAAATTGATGTGCAGAAAGCATTTAGCATCCAACTGCAATTCCTGGCCAATTGTTTGCTTCATTGCCAATGGCAAGGAGCAGAAGGGAAGAAGACACTGGGGTTACTTGTTTCGTCCCTCATTTTTTTCTATTTAGGGCAGCTGGAGGCACCCTTGGACTTCATCATCAGTAATTGGAACAGGTCTGTGATTACAGCAAAGGAACTTCACTGCCCACGGAACAAGCCAGTAATTACCATTCTAATTGGACCCCATATCCATGCTTGTTTGGAAACAAGACAGTTGCAAACAGGGAAATCTAATCCTTCGCCTCCAAAACCCCTTGCAACCAGCGGCAGAATTTATAGACAAATAAATGCACTTCATAAAGCAAGGGGAAACAATCAATAATGTAATTTTTAAAACTCAATAAAACAGAACTTGGCATGGTTAAATTCATTGGAGAGAGACTAAAGCCCCACCTTTTCCTAACATCTCTAAACCCTAAACTCTCATGACACTTTCAAAATGTTTCCAGCCTTGATTTTTGAAAATTCAGGATGTTCAGGAAGGGGACTGCATTGTCTCCTTATGCCCTGGGGTGAGGAAGACGCATGTTTGATTGGGTCACTATGTCGAGATCTCCCTTGTGAAAAGCTAGCCTACCCAGGAGGTGGGTAGACGGCGTTCTGCATGGGGAGAAAGAATTTAACATGGAGCACACACTTGCCATGTTAAAACTCTCAAAAGGCACCTTCCCCTCTCAACTGTGGATGGTTATGGATGATTAAGTCCAGTCAAAGGTGACTATCGGGTTGCAGTGCTCATCTTGCTTTCAGGCCGAGGGAGCCAGTGTTTGTCCACAGACAGCTTTCCAGGCCATGTGGCCAGCATGACTAAACCGCTTCTGGTGCAACAGGACACCATGATGGAAACCAGAGTGCATGGAACCTTCCCGCTGCAGCGGTACCTATTTATCTACTTGCACTGGCGTGCTTTCAAACTGCTAGGTTGGCAGGAGCTGGGACAGAGCAAACGGGAGCTCACCTCATTGAGGGGATTCAAACTGCTGACTTTCTGATTGGCAAGCCCAAGAGGCTCAGTGCCTGGTATGCAGCCCTTGAAAGGTCTCCTGGGAGCGAATGCAGCCCTTGATATGCCAAGTGCTTCCCAATCCCTACCCCCTGGGCTTAGAGCTATTGAAAGTTCAGGCATGGACCGCTTTGAATATCATCCCCTCAAATATCAGCTGTAAGTTTAGGGGGAAAGATGCAACAGAGGAAATGCCCTTTGAAATTCCCAGGACACTGAAGCGCCCAACCATTTATTGAGCCAACCACAAGGAAAAGCCCATGGATAAATCCCACAAAAGCAGATTCCAGTGAAATCAATACAGAACAACAATAAGGGGATTTGGAGGCCTAACAAGGATTACAAGAGATTATTTTGCAAAGCAAGGAAAGAAGGCGGAAAAAAAGAAATTCCGTCGAGTTTGGGGATAGTTAGTTAATTAGTTGGTCGGCAACCCACTCCTCGTCTATTTACCTCCGTTAGCAGCCTATTGTTCAGGATCAATGTCTGATTTTTTTTTTTTTTACATCCACAAAAACCAAAACAAAAGACCTCCTTCAAAACATAACACAAAAAAATTAATCAATCCCATATGGAGACATTGACATTATTCCTTGTTTTCATAAGAGGATCAAGTTCTGCTAAAGAAGCTTATTTAATGCAGATGCTGGGGGGGGACGGGAATACAGCATAAGATATAACAGAGAAACTTTTTTCCCTTTAATTTTCTAGTAGAGAGAAGAAGGGACAACAGAGAAGAAGGCTGAACAGCTACAAAGAAGCTGGGCTAAGCAGTAAAGTATGCTTCCAGCCCACAGACCTGGTGGATCGGTCACTCGCCATGCCTGAATACAGAAGATGGCAATCCCTGAACTAAGCTAGACTTCTGCAAGGGGGAAACCTGGTTTCCCCTTTCATTTTGCATTATAGGAGCCAGGGTAAGAAAAACAAGCCAGAACTGGGCTCGGGGGAGCCCAAAATAACTGTGTACTATATATATGATTCTTGTAACAGCTATGTTATATGCAACTTATGTAATTAGACTGTATATATGTATAATCAATGGAAAACCAATAAAAATGTATATGAAAAAAAAAAAGAAAGAAGCCAGAACTGAGGCTAATTAGGGTTCATCAGTCAGCCAGAACCAGTTCTCTCTTCCTTCACCACACCTAGATTAGGAATCTCTGACAGGAAACTGCAAGTAATGATGGCTGTAGAGTAGGATTGCCATAATTTCCCGGACATAGCCGGTATTCGGCCCTTGTAAACAGAGTCTTTTGTAGACAGCAACTTTGTGTCCGGATTTTCGCTTTTTGAAATATGGTAAACCCTACCATGGAGTCTTCTAGCCTCCACCAACTATGGTGCCCTCCAGATGGAACTACAACACCCATCAGTCCTAGCGCTGTCTGGGGTTGATGAGAGTTGTAGTCCAAAACATCTGCAGGGAGCTAAGCTGGCAAAGGCTGCCCTAAGCTTACATCAGCTGCTTGCCATCATTCTTTAAAAAAAGGGGGAAGGAATTTAATTCCGTCAGAGTCGGGGAGGGAACATATACAATACATTCCTCGGAAAATTTCAGAGAATTTATTTTATTTTATTTTTTGCGATGTATCCGAACACAAAGGTGCAAAACAGGGATGTTGAAGAATTCCAATGAAAACAAAATGCAGAGGACAGTGCTAATGCTTGCATATTCGTCTCATGTCCAGAACAGAAATCCATCCAACAAATATAATCAGTATTTGTTGCTGTTGTTGCTTTCGGTCACATAAATCATTATGCGCCCCCCCACAACATTGTGTTTACTTTGTATTGAAATGAATGTGGTGAAAGAACAGGGTGACATTATTTTTTAAAACTGGAGAAGGAACTCTCAAGCATCTTCTCCCAAGGGACAATTCTTCAAGAGACATCTCTCAGATTATTTGCTACTAGGGCTGGGCGGTATCTGGGTTTCAACACTGTGACATATCACCAGCTAAAAACCGATATACCACAATGTCTGAAATAAGAATGGAGATATGTAAAGGCATTGGTTGGCTTCAAAGTTTTTCCTGCATCGTGATTTTTGCCGGAGCTGGCTCTTGCGATTCGCTGCCCCCTGTACGAGGCAGGGGAGAGTTGAGCCAGTAGAGTTAACAGGGGCTGCAGGAATTGAGAGACACATTGGCTGGCTTCACAGTTTGCCCACATTGTGATCCCACACCCCATGATTTGCGATATATTGCCAGGGCAAAAATTCTGAAACCGATATAATGATATGGACTTCAAACTGGGTTTGGACGATATATCGGGGAAAGGCATGAGCTTTCTACCACCACCAACACATCGTTTCCTCTTGCAGGGAGAACACAAGACCAACCACCTTGCAAGGTCCAGAAATGTAGGATCACACACACACACACACACACACACACAGAGAGAGAGAGAGAGAGAGAGAGAGAGAACAAGGAAATAAATGACTAAGCCTCCCCTGGTGATAGTGACATGGCCCAGCTGTCTCCATCCATCAGAGTTCGCGTGTCAGATAATCATCAGTTAAGAACTGCACCCACAGCATTCGGAAAAAGCAAGGGAGACTTCAGGGTGCCAAGCAGCAGATTAGAATCAGAGAAGGAAACTGTATCTCCATCTTCCTTGTTGCAGCACTACTCCACCAATGCGGAATTTAAAAAAAATCCACAGCCCAGAAACATTTGAAGATGCTGCGTCACAGCTGAGCAAAGAGGCCGTGGACAGAAAACTGGGATTCAGGCACGGGTTCAAATCCTCACTTCACTATGAAGAAGACCCCTGTGCTTTTAAACTCTTAGCCTAATCTACCCCACAGGGTCGTTGGGAGGAATGGGAGAGAGGATCAGAGCTCCTTGAAAGGGGGGTAAAAAATTAAAAAGGAAGAGGAGAGGAAGCATTCAAGCAGCTAGGATCCAGTGCTTAGCTCTGAATTGTTGTGACATGTACTATTATCTCAGACGGAAAAAAGTCCTGATGTTGAACAGACCCAATGCCAAGTCTCTGACCTAATGTGTTTGCCCGGCGCTCCTATCTTCTTTCAAGCAAGAATTATCAATGTATGAAATGGCCGCGGTGTTTGGGGGAAGGGGAGGGGGGCATGAAGCTCAAGATATTCCCCCACATGCTGGAGGTAACAAATGGCAGGAAGGTTAAGAAGGGCAGCCTCTTCCAGCATGAAGGGTGAATATGTCAATTTCTGCTCGGCTCTCTCTATCTTCTTAAAAACATTGAAAGCTGGCTTGCAGTTTGAGCTTACAGCATAGGTAGGCAAACTAAGGCCTGGGGGCTGGATCTGGTTCAATCGCCTTCTAAATCTGGCCTGCGGACAGTCCGGGAATCAGCGTGCTTTTACATGAGTAGAATATGTCCTTTTATTTAAAATGCATCTCTGGATTATTTGTGAGGCCTGCCTGGTGTTTTTACATGAGTAGAATGTGTGCTTTTATTTAAAATGTATCTCTGGGTTATTTGTAGGGAATAGGAATTCATTCTTCTTCTTTTTTCCAAAATATAGTCCGGCCCCCCCACAAGGTCTGAGGGACAGTGGAACGCTAAAAAAGTTTGCTGACCCCTGTTACAGTGCACCTGCCTGGTAGCTGCACTTGGAAGCTGAGCTTTTGCTGAAAAGCTCACCTGGTCTTGCAGGTTCTCTCTTGCAAAGTGTATCTCCCTTTCTTTCAATAAGCCCCAGGGGTGGCGATACCAAAGAAAATTACCTTCAAGGCTGCATGCAGACTTTTAACATCTTGCCCTCACTTCTGCCAAAAACCTATACACAGGCCTAACGTTTGAGAGACTCAATTGAGGCATCCAGGAAATTGACCTTGTCATGTGTTATAAGAATGAAGCAGATCCACCCCCATTATGAGTGTTTGTGTTCAAAACAAGTACCTGGATGTGTGGATGGTAACCATACAAAAAGGACCAGAATTTTACATTAGATCTTCGGTAGTCGGCATGGTGTGCAGTGACTAGGACCTGGGGAACCAGGGTTCAAGTCCCCACTCAGCCTCTCAGTCTAACCTACCTCACGGGGTTGTTGTGAGGGAAGAATCATGTACACCAGGTCTGCCCAACAGGCCGATCGCGATCTACTGGTTGACTGTGGGGTCCCCTGGTCAATCGCTTGATCCTGAGTGATCTACCCCCCCAATATATATATATATATATATATATATATGCTGCACGGCACTCAACATCTGTAAGAGATGCTGTGGCTTTGGAGCGTGCAGGCTTCCCGTTGCCGAAATGGTCCCCCGCTGGCTCTCCCTCAGCTGTAGGGCGGCTAGGAGACTCCACGTCACAAGGCACACGATCTCCCCCAAAAAAGCTCAACAAATTTGGGCAGATTACTGCCATTTTTTTAATAGTAAGAGTAGATCGCAGTCTCTTGGGAGTTGGACATGCCTGGGGTACACAATTTTGAGGTCCTCGGGAGAAAAAGCTGGGATACAAATGCAAAAAACAAAAACAAATAAATGTTGAGGACTATGCTGGCTGGGGTTGATGGGAGTTGTAGTCCACAACATCTAAGAGGACACCACATTGGCTAAGCAGGACAATATGAAGAGGTGGACAACTACCACACTTCCTCATTTTCAACCTATTTCATTGCTTTCAAGGAGCACCCTTCCCCCTATGAACCTGCTAGGACACTGCAATAGGCATCTGACATCCCCTGTGCCCCACAAAGTACTGGGGGCACTGGCCAGAGAACAGGCCTTCTCTGCAATAGTCTGCCCCCAGAATACTCCACCAGGCACGCCAAGTGCCAACTGCACTATCATTTCGGCATCAGGTGAAAGTGTTTTTTTTATTATTCTGGGCAGCTGTAATGGAATTGTTACAGCTATGTAATCCAGGCATAAGCATGGGTGGTTTCTTTAACAATTGTTATTACGCAGCTATTTTGTATTGTTTCAAAGTTTTTCTGGCGTTTTATTGTCTTCTACATACAATAGAGACAAAGGGGGGGGTCTCTACACAAGAAGCTGCCTTATACCGAGTCAGACCACTGGTGCATCTAGTTCAGTATTGCCTACACTGACTGACAGCAGCTTCCCAGGGTTCCAGGCATGGGGCACTCCAAGCCCTACCTGGAGGTGATAGGGATAGAACTCAGGTCCTTCTGCAGGAAAAGCAGGTGGTCTACCACTGAGCTATGGTTCTTTCCCTAAAACACGTCTAATAAATCAAAATCAAATCACTTCCCTCGAACTGAAACTTCCAGACAGTCCTCATGCACAAAGAGCATGTTGCAGGATTTTAATCAAGGCAATGAATGATTGCTCTCATACTCAATGAATTTTGTTTGGGGAGGGGAGGGAATCGTAGACCTCAGCAACACATTTCAGATACAGCCCAGTGTACCTTTTGCTTCTCCATTTGGAACTCTATATAAACATGCCTAAGGAGCCAGGACTTCAAAGCTGCTTGCTGGAGTAATCCAAAAACAAATAGTTTATCCTGAGATCTGCTGGGCTCAGAGGCAGCGTTTGCAGTGAACATGACCTTTGCACGGTTCAATCACGAAGCAAATTGAGCTGGGTATTTACCAGCGGTAAGACTTGCTTCATTCAGAAATTAACTACGCTCAAGAAAACAGACAGGGGATTCTAAAAGGGCAAAGCCATCAGCTGTTCCAATGCCTACACGTCCTCATGAGCGGCCTTCGCTGCCCTATGGCAGACCCCAGTCAGAAAGAGGATGCTGGTGGGTGTGAGAGAGGCAATGACTGGACTGATGCACTGCTCTACAGGCTATGTCATGCTTCCTGGAACAAACAAATCTAGCAGACACAGCCCAGTCGGTAAAGCGCCTGAGCTTCTCTCATCAGGAACCACAAAGTGGAACAACACTAGATGTAATCATTTAGAGCACTGGGTTGCTGCACTCCACATTTGCCCTAGGGTCAACCCAATTCTGATCCCATTAGAACACAAGGAAAAGACCTTCTGGATCAAACCAAAGGCCCATCTAATCCAGTATTCTGTTTTCACAGTGGCTAAAGGGATGCCTAATGGAAGCCAAGCACCAGCAGGAAACTCACACCCAATGCATTTATAGGACAAAAGGTTCTTTCTGGGGTAAAATGTCACAGCAACCTTCATTCTGAACATGTGCATCTCTACTTGACCAGCTCCAAGGAGAATGAAAGACAAGGATGCAGGACAGAAACATCCTCCTCCTCGTCATCATCAATAAGTTTACTGTACTAGCCAAAGGTAAAGACTATTTCAGAACAGTTTGCTGAACTACAAACCATAATAAAAACATACGCCAAAAATATAAAACAAACCTCAGTAACAGGAAGAAAGAGAAGTCAGAAAAACCACTGCCTACCTCAAACCTAGCTCAGCTTCCAGTTAAACCTCTGTTTCTCCATAACAACTTATAGCAATGTTATCTCTCTCTCTCTCTAATCATTTTTGCAGCCAGTGCATAAAGCACCATGTTATGTGTCACAAAGCTTTTAGCATCACTCGAAATGGAACCATTTTTGCCACAGTACGCCTACTTCCATGCATTAGCAAAGGTTTCAAAAATCCAGATCCCTGTAGAAGGGGCAAATTAACAAATAATGGATAATGTCTTCTACCTGTAGCTGGTCACAAATACAAAATCTGCCACCCGGGCGGGACATTATTGTAGCAGCCATCCAAGACTGCAGTAAGCATCACTTGAAACCACATCTCAATAAAAGCATTTAAAGAGACAGGCCTGAGTTTAGTCAAATAACAGGTTCCAGCTTCTGCCAACTTAGCATTTTGAAAGCATACCAGTGCAAGTAGATAAATAGGTATGGCTGTGGCAAGAAGGTAAATGGCATTTCCATGTGCTCTGGCACTCGTCACAGTCCTCTGTGCACCACTAGCGATTTAGTCATGCTGGCCACATGACCCAGAGAGCTTTCTGTGGACAAACGCCAGCTCCCTTGGCCTGAAGTGAGAACAGAGTCGCACCCCATAGTTGCCTTTGACTGGTCTAAACCATTCAGGGGTCCTTTACCTTTTACCTTTTTAAAAATGCACTGTTTTTAAAAATGGTACCATGGAGGAAAATTGGAGTCCCAGATAGGAAAATGGGAAACTGCCTTATACAGAGTCAGCCCATTGATCCACGTAGCTGAGTATTGTCTACACCACTGGTCTGATTTAAGGTGGGTTGTAACAGGTGCAATACCATCATGGAGATGTATGGTAAAAGAAATGGCTCCCCAAATGATTGCTTGGATTAAAAGTGTGTCCAGGGTCTGAAAAGGTTGGTGGTACCTTGACTGATTGGCAATGGCTCTTACAGTAAGTGTTTGAGACCAGCTTCCCTCCCGGCACCCACTTGAGATGCCAGGAATGGTACCTGAGGCCTCTCTGCATTCAAAGCAGGTGCTTTACAACTGAGCTACGGCTTAGTTAAATATTGCCTCTCAACCAGCCACTGCTGGTGTCATGCTTTCATGGCAGAGCTGATGCTTCAGAGACACACCCACACCCATCAAGATGCACAACAGGTGGTTTCAAGGAACCTTGGCAGATCCTGAGTCCATCTTTCACCATGTAATCATCATTGTCAAGAAGAGGGGGAAATCATGGCACATCAGGCTCCCCTGCTTACCAGCGTTAGCTCCAGATTATTTTTTTCTAGAAGCGGGAGAGGGGGTTGGTTAAGATGCTGTCTAATCCTAAACTTTCTTTTTTTTAATGGTGGAATCCACTCCATCAGATCCATGAGCACCGTGTGAAGTCCACAAAAGATGCTAACATTTATTTATTTTTTAATAATATTTATTAGAAATTTCCAATTACAAAAAAAAATAAAAAGAACAAAACATCCCAATTTAAAATCTTATTTTCAGTAGCATCTTTCCAGGACTTCCCCTCCCCTCCCCCTCTTGTATTCCAATTCTTACAAATGAATTCAGCAAATTCTTATCCCAGATTTTGAACTTATTATCATTAGCCCAGTTTTAAAAATATTTTCCCATCCCCTAAAATCGACCTGTTCCCTTCCGCGCGTTCCCTCCTTTAATATACAATAGATTAGAATAATCAAGTATAATTAATTAAAATAAAATTGTAAAAATATAATTAAGATAATCAAATATAATTTTACACCCTTTGGATTCCAAATTTCCCTCCCCCCTTTCCCGGTTGCGTTCCCAATGTTCATCAACGTCTGATGTCTTCCTGGAGCTCCCACATCTATCTAGGTCATAGTCCTTTACCAGTCATCTTTAATTTCGAATGTCCAATCTTGGAAGGAGTCTATCTCAAAAAGGCCCATTTCTTCCATCCAGATTTTTATATTTAGGAGTAAAAACTCCAATTTTATTTCTTAGACTTTTCAAATCTGGATGTCCCAAATGTTCCCACTTCCAACTTTATCCAATTCTTGTTGTTCTTGTTGTTCTTGTTAATCCCTCTCCTCCTTTTTTTTTTCCCATGCTCTCCTGCACAAATGTTCTAATTCCAAAAGCTGCTAATTCCTCTGCAGAGGCTCTGTTATTCAGGAACAAAACATTATGCCAAGTCCCTTCCATTCTTCAATAGATAAATCTATTGTCTCCTTTAGTGTGTAGACCTCTGTAGACAAAATAGTGTTCCATTCCTGCAGTTTCCCAGGAGATAAAAAGTTCTATTCAAGTTTCAAGCCAACAATACTTGTAATATCCCTCAGCTCCTCTAGGTGGATTGCAATAACTCAGTTCCCTTCCAGATCATGCCCACCAGTCAAAATAACTTGTTATTCCTTGTTTTAAGCAATTTGTATCCAATTTATAACAAATGTAACCGGCAAAGTCCTCGTAACAAAGTTCTCATTTTTGTTCTTCCGCTTTGACAGCTCTTTGACAGCTGTCAAAACCTCTCTTTCTCTTCTCCCGGCGCTCTCACAAATCGCTCCCAGGATTCCGGGGGGGGGGGGGTTGCTTTTTAATTCAATTCCACTTTTCTCCTCCAGCTCAGTCTTATAATTTTCCATCGCGAAGTTAGTAACCTTGTCAAAATAGGGTTGCGCTCGATCTTAGTTGTCAAATCCTTTACTTTAACTCCTCTACGACGGGGGGGGGGGGCTGACTTCCTTTTTGTGCCTCCCCCGCTCGCTCCGAATTTTTTAAAAAATTTATCCCCCTTTTTAGTCCAGGTTCCAATTACTCACGGGTTATTCTTTTAAGTCCAAATTTTCAATAGAAGAAGTCAGCGCTCTCCGTCGAATGGCATGCGGCTTCGCTCGGCAGGGGAAGCGGAGGACTCAAAGCACCACCCCCCCCCCCGTCACCCGTTCCGCAGCCTTTAAAAAGGCTCCTTCGTGGGTCGGGGGGGCGCAAAAGGTGCCAGCCGAGTCACCATGTCCATGGGTTTCAGCGCCCATGGTTTTTGAGGGTCCCCGCGTCGCCGGCGCGGTAGGACCCAGCCCCTGCCGAGCAGGCTCCCTCCGGAGCTCGGAGGGAGTCCGCCATTCGGCGATGGCGCCAACCCGGAATTCCCAAGATGCTAACATTTGTTAAAGTGTTTTATACCCAACCAAGTTCTACACAGAGCAGAGCCACTGAAATTAATGGACCCAAAATTAGCCATGCCCATTAATCTGGCTCAGAATATGGCCTGGAGTTGGATATTGTTTAAATGTTTTTAACAGTTTTTAAATTATATTTTACATTTTAAATTATATTTATAGTCACAGCTCTTTGGAGATGATGGGTAGGATATAAATTCAATAGATAAATGAATAAATATATCCCTTAATCCACAATGGAGTGGTCTGTGTGGTTTATGCTACCCACTGAGAGGTGTCTTTTTTTGTTTGTTTGTTTTGTGACCCAGCTTTCATCAATGGCAGCATTTTTGACCATGACCTTTTACCTTCACAGTTGCTTCTTGAGCTTCCCCAACTTTAGTCTTTATGGTGAAAGTTTACATTTATATGTTTGTAATCCCCTCTTCCCCTCTTGCAGAGAGTCCCAGGTTCAATCTTAAGAATCTCCAGGTAGAGCTGTGAGAAAACCTTGCTTGAATATCCATGCAGACAACCACTGAGTCTCTTGGGCTTGGCGATCAGAAGGTCGACAGTTCGAATCCCCACGATGGAGTGAGCTCCTGTTCCTCTGTCCCAGCTCCTGCCAACCTAGCAGTTCGAAAGCACATCACGGCAAATAGATACAGTGGTACCTCGGTTAATGAACTTAATCCATTCTGGAAGTCCGTTCTTAAACCGAGGCACACTTTCCCTAATGAGGCCTCCCACCGCCAGTGCCCTTCCACTGTTCAGATTCCGTTCTTAGACCGAGGTAAAGTTCGCAAACCAGGACACTACTTCCAGTTTTGTAGAGTTCGTAAACCGAACCGTTTGTAAACAGGACTGCTCTTAAACCAAGGTACCACTGTAAATAGGTAACACTGCAGCAAGAAGGTAAACAGCGTTTCCGCGCACTCTGGTTTCTATCACGGTGTTCCACTGCACCAGAAGCGATTTAGCCAAAGGGTGGAAAGGAGAGAAAGTTCCAACAAAAGAGGAGTGGCAGATAAAACTATTTGAGTATATAGAACTTGGAAAGGTGACAGAAATAATCAGGAATCAACCAAATCAAAAGTTTAAAAATGAGTGGGAGTGCTATAGAGTGTACTTAAAAAAATATTTTTCTCAAGTAAAATCTTTGATGTGCTCTGATTAATTTTCACAGAATATATGACAGACATAATGTATTACATATAATACTGGTGAACTATAAGGTGATAAAGGATGCAGTTAAAAAAGGAAGAAAGGACCCGAGGTGAGGTGGACAGAAGTCGCATTCAAACAGTAGAAGGTTAATTATTTGTGATTTATTGTATTGGCAGCTTTTGATGTTGAATCTTACTATCATGTTCTGATGTTTCTTGTGGGGTTTTTTTTTACTGTTGTTGTTTTTGTTTTGTTTTTTGTGTCCCCCCTTTTTATTTTTAACAATGAACAGAATAGTTGTAACACTTAATAAAATCAATAAAGAGCATTTACAAAAAAAGAGAAGTGATTTAGTCATGCTTGCCACACGACCCGGAAAGCTGTCTGCAGACAAATGCCGGCTCCCTCGGCCTGAAAGCAAGATGAGATCCGCAACCCCATCAATACCTTTGACTGGACTTAACCATCCAGGGGTCCTTTACCTTTTTTTTACCTTAGATGAACCGAAGATCTGACTCAGCCCTTTCTTCAGATCCATGAGGACTAGAATCATACTTTATTTTTAGGGTAAGGGCCACAGTTCAGTGGTAGAGTATCTGCTTTACAAACAGAGGATCCCAGGTTCAGTTCCCTGTATCTCCAGGTAGAGCCTGGAACCCTGGAAAGCCACTGCTCATCTAGGTAGATGGACCAATGGTCTGACTCAATATAAAGCAGTTTATTATGTTAACACCTGCACACAGAAATTAATGGGAGGTATATACTGGTGACTACTCATTTGGGATTTATTGCGAGCCTAAATGTGTCGGAGGGTTACACAGAGTTCTGAAGATTTTAAGCGGCGTTAATACAGTGCTGTTGGCTTTCCTTAAAAAAAATAAAAATATTCCATCAAACTTAGCAACAGGAAACTGTGGTCACCAATCCAGCCGCAAACTTTCCATTTGCCTTGGCACTCCCAATCCTATACCAGAACAGCCAGATTCTGGAGAAGGGGAAGAGAGGGAGGCAGGCAGACAAACAAACAAACAGAGAAAGAGAGGCAGGAAATGATTGGTGCAAGCTCATTTGCCCCCTGCAGGGGAACAAAAGAGAAGAGCAAAATAGAAGGTCCAACTTGTATTGCATAATGATGACACTTGTTCTCAAAAGGATTGCTGCTTTATCCCTTTTCAACTGCAGCAAAAAAAAGAGAGAGAGAAGAGGGTATTTTGATGCCAACTTGTAAGAGGCACCAAGTGTCCTCTAATAAGAGGCAGGTTTGCTCTTAAGATGGAACATGAAACAAAATACAGGGTGTATTCTTGTGGTGCTCTCTTTGACAGATGGCCTTTCTGCGCAAAGCAAACGCCCAAGGATTAGTCACAGAAATTATCTATAATAAGATGTGTAGAGCAAGTCAGCAGCAGCACCTTTTAACTTTCTGGTGGCCCAGCTCACTTATTATTTATTTAAAATGTTTTAACCTTGCTCTCCAGCTGGGAAAAAAGAAAAGAAAAGCAGCAGCTCCCCATCAGTAATGAAACTATCCTTTCCTTCAGGCTTGCAATATAAAAGACACAATACAAAAGGAAAAGGGAATGGGAGGGAGGAGGAAAAACATAAGTGCAGGGGTGGCACATCCCATTTCACCCTGGCAGTGCCCCCGTGCCACCTACTCCAACTCCACTGGCGCAGAAATCTTGCACTCTCTGTAAAATCCCATGAGATCTCGCTATAAATTGGCACCAGCTTGTCTGCTGGTGGGGGGCAGAAGGGCACCTGTGGGGGCACTAGCTTGGGGGCTTCTGACACCCATTGGGGCAGCTTCACCCCACCTCGTGGGTGGGATATGCTTGCGTAAGTACAGACCCTAGTTCTTTGTTTTAAAATCTCCTGTTAGTTATTCTTTCCTGCAAAGGAGAACAGAAAGTTTTTTCTTCTCTGCCTGATGGATGGAACCAGGTTGGGCTCCCCTTTGCCATGATGTTTTTCCTGGGAGGCAGAGGAAGCAGGTCAGAGTGTGCTGCCCTTCATCTGGAAGTTGGGAGATGAATGTTCTTCAAGGCAAGAGAAGCTTTCCTTCTCTAGCTGATAGGTAGGACCAGGCTGGCTGCTCTCCCTCTTGCCACAGCAGTTATTTCAACAAAGTCTATGCATCCCATTGGGGGAAAAGAAAGCTGATTAGCTGGATGACCAACCTAAAGCAAGTGCCTAGGAGATCAAGCTACGAGTCAGCAAGATCCTGGTTTGAATTTCACCACAGCCACAAAGTCAACGGGTGGCCTGAATCTCCGCTGCTGTCTCTGGGTTGTATCCAATACTACGCCTACTCAGAGGTAAATAGACACACAACAATTTTAAGTTCAATAGTTTCAACAGGTCTACATAGTTAGAAGAGCATAAGACTTTTGATCTTAGGGTTGTGTGTTCGAGCCCCACGTTGGGCAAAAGATTCTGCATTGCAGGGGGTTGGACTAGATGAATCTCATAGCCCCTTCCAACTCTATGATTCTATGCAAACCTTGCCTTTCCTTCCCCTACCCCACAATTTTCAACGTGTAGATACTAATAACCTAACTTGCACAGGATTAGAGCAATATAATATATGCAGAAGGCTTTGAGTACTCTGAAATGCTATACAGCAGGGATGTCCCAATTTACAAGAGACTGTGATCTACTCCCACTATAAAAAAACAACAAAACAACAACTGGCGGTGATCTGCCCATTGGATTGACTAAAGTTGTTGAGCTTTTTTTTTTTTAGGGAGCCAAAGTTGTTGAGCTATTTTAAGGGACTCAAAATTGTTGAGATTTTTTGGGGGGGAGGATCTCGCGATCAATCGTGATCTACCACGGACCACCCCCACCCCCGTGATCGACCAGTAGATCACAATCAACTTGTTGGACATCCCTGCAGTGGCATAGCGTGGGGGGTGCAGGGGGGGCCGGGCGCAACATCTGGGGGTTAGGGTTAGGGGGTGCAAATCCACGGGTTAGGGGGCGCAAATTACTTGCCTTGCCCCGGGTGCTGACAACCCACGCTACGCCACTGCATCCCTGCTATATCGGACTCTGACTCTAACCACAGTTTAGTGTGAATATGCAGGTTTCCAGAGTCATCTGCTCCTCTTGATCTGCCAGGGGAAAGGGCACTGTGGCAGTGATTGGGCAACCCTGAATGGATTGCCCAATAAGAGAGGGGTGATAATCAAGTCTTTATAAAGAGTGCAAGCCAGAAGGGCATGCGCCATTGATTCAGTACTGCCATCTCCACAGGGACATAAGTGTTTTTCGTGTGGAATCTGTAGGAATCATCGCTCAAGTACAGCCAAGGGTTATGCACTTGGTTGAGCTTTTTTTAGGAAGCCAACGTTGTTAAGCTTTTGGGGGAGGGGCGTTGATCTTGTGATCAACCACGATCTACCACAGACCCCCTGCAATTGACCAGTAGATCGCGATTGACCTGTTGGACATCCCTGCTATATCAGACTCTGACTCTAACCACAGTTTAGTGTGAATATGCAGGTTTCCAGAGAGAAGACTGCAGCTGCTACAGGTCCCTACTGATAGCATATAAGTCATAGTTAGGCCTAGCATGTCATCCAAACACAGGCTTTGTGGCTTCTCTTGCTTCAGAGCTGTAAGCATAGTCCACAGTTCATGGTTGGTCTGCAGACAGAGCAACCAGGTAAGCAAAGGCTGTTGCAGGCACACACTCTGTGGAGCACTTTCAAAGCAGCCCAACATTCCCAAACTGTGCACATATGAATAGAGTATGAGACTTAGAACTCACCCACAGAATGCTCTGCAACATGTACAGAGATCCACTGTGGATCAGTCAATCTGAAAACCACCACTGCACAAGAACAGCTTCAAAAGTAGGCTTAAATATCACAAGAAAGCCAATCTTTACATAGTTGCAGCAACTGTTTGCTGGCATCGACAGCAATAGGACAGATGCTGTATACCAAACTAAGATGACAAAACCAGAGTCTATCACTACAGCAGAACCACACACAAGACAATGGCGACAGCTGGTAAATTTTGCAAGCTGTTTTTCTAAAGCAAGTAACCTTACAGAATGAGATCTTATGCTTTGTTGGGACTGCGATTCCTCCAAGGGACCCCAAGTTATCCCAAGTTGCTCACACCAGGTCTTCAGATAAAAGCACACAGGCATAAAGAGTCCAAAGAATTTACTGAAACAGAACTGAGCTCTCCTTGTCACTTTGCAAGCATTGAATGTGGTTTCAGGAGGGTGGGGTGGGAACTCAGCATAAAGAGCACAGCCTCCTTATGCAGGCAACACATATGCCCCATACATGCAACTCACTAGTCCCAGGTACGTGATGCAGCACCTCAAGTTGACACTAAACAGCTCTGTGTTCAATCAATGCTTAGACAGGAAACCCCATTTATTTAACGCATTTCAAAAAGTCTGATACCTAAGGTGGAGCTACAAGTCTACGTACCCTTAACAAACTACAGATCCCAAGATTTGGGGGTGGGGAGAGAGAGAGAGAATGTGCTTTACATGTGTGGTGTGCAAGAAAAGACTCGGTTCACTTTAATGCAAGAGGGCAGGTTGTAAATAAGCTATTTTTCACCAAGCAAAGAGCTGACTAGATAATAAAAGTGCATCCTCTGAATCAAGTGATATATGGAAGGAGAAGGGGGCAGATTCAGCTGTTAGTTGCTGGTCACTGGCATACACAAGACAACTCAGTGGAGGAGGAGGAAACCAAGGAAGCCTGTTCAGAAAAGACCAGAACAGTCATCCCTTGACTGTCAGTCTAGCTTTCCAAGCTACTCTGGACCAGGGCAGTTTCTTTCATCTAGCATATGTCAATGAATCACCCCAAGGCAAGCAGGCATGCAATGACAACTCCATTCTTGGAGCAGGACAGGAAAGATCAACCCACAAACTGACTGGGCATAATCCGCAGGAATTTTTCCAGAGAGGGAGACTGAGAAGGCTAATGTATCACCAAAAAAATGAGATTTAGTTCTGTACATTTTGCTTCATATCTCAGGTTCTACAAATGCTAGAAACTTATTATTTTCTCCTTTTCTAAGAAAGCAGAGAATCTGGGAATTATTGTGCACAGAGGGTGCTTGTAGTCACCCAAGACAGCAGGCGTGCGGGCAGATGGGTGGATGGGTGGGGGAAGAGAGACAGATCACAGCAGCAAACCAACTGGCCCAAACTATATTCCTTCCACCATGAGACCAAAAGATCTCCCAGAAACAAAACATCAACTTCAGAAACAATGGTGTTTTCCACAAAAGGGAGAGAAGAAAACTCGAGATCGGCTTCCTCATAACAAGGGGAAGGGAGAGAAGGAAAATGGCCATTTAGGACACAGAGATTTACTTTCAGACATGATTGAAACAGGGGATATACACAAGAACTCACCATTCCTTCGGAAGCCGAGCTCTCAGCGAGATCCCTCAAGAAACCCACCTCTTCTTTGGTCTTCATCTGTACAGCCTCTGCAGTGACAGAAGGAGAACAGTCATGGGGCTTTTCGACAAACTTCCCTTCTCGCACCACCAGTACTGCTGATACAACTTTGCTCACCCAAATGCATTCTCAGTAACTCAGCAAGCTCTTCCCACCAACTCCCCCCACCCCATCTGCTTTCCACACAGCTGGTTTGTTTTATGTCATTTCTTAAAAACAGCTTGATTTTTCAGTAACTCGAAAAAGACAGCACAGTGTGCTGAGAAGCTTCAGGACAAAGATAATACAGTGGTGTCCCACAAGACGAATGCATCGCAAGACGAAAAACCCGCTAGACGAAAGGGTTTTCCGTTTTTCGAGGCGCTTCGCAAGACGAATTTCCCTATGGGCTTGCTTCGCAAGACGAAAACGTGTTGCGAGTCTTTTCCCTCCCCCCCCTTTTTCTAAGCCGCTAAGCCGCTAATAGCCACTAAGCCGATAAGCCGATAAGCCACTAATAGCCACTAATAGCGCTAATCCGCTAAGCGGGATGCTTCGCAAGACGAAAAAACCGCAAGACGAAGAGACTCGCGTAACGAATTATTTTCGTCTTGCGAGGCACCACCGTACCGGGATGTGAATTTGGAGAGCAGGCAACAAACAGCTCATTGGTAGAGCACACTTGCTTCATGTGCCGAATGCCCCAGGTTCAATCACTGCCATCTCCAGTTTCAAAGGTTGGGGTGGAATATGATGAGAAAGACATCTCCCAAACAGAGTAGGGAACACAAGGCTAGCTGGATCAATGGTCTGACTCAGCATAAGGCAGTTTTGTGCGCTCATGTGACAACAGCTTAGAGGCATGCACCTGGGGTGTTTTTGTACATTTGATGAGAACTTTTTCCGGCTGCTACTATGACCCACACTGTACTGGCCTACTGGGCTAGCAACTTTGCAGAGCTGGCTTAGCAACAAGTGATGGGACCATCCTCTAATACTGGGGTTGGGTGCCTTCTTCAGGCTGCATTCCCTCCCAGACAAACTTCCACTTGTCACACATCAGTGGTGGGCAGGGTCAGGAGGAAGTGTGGGCAGTGCAACTAATGTTCACATATTCAAACACCCTCTCTGTTTAATAGGTTATTGTATTTTAGTGTTCTGTTGGAAGCCGCCCAGAGTGGCTGGGGAAACCCAGCCAGATGGGCAGGATATAATACATTATCATTATCATCATCATCATCATCATCATCATCATCATCATCATCTCTGTATCATCCCATCCAGACAAGCAAGCAGCCCTTTCAGAATCGAAGGACACGTTTCAGCCTGCAAAAAAACATATAGGATTTGATGCAGGGCCAGCAAGGCCTGTGACTTGGAGAGAGTTCCAAGGGCTGGAGGGCCACATTTGGCACCCCAGGGCCCAAAGTGCCTCACCCCTGTGTTAATAGACATTCAAGAAGGAACACACATACAGAAACTGTTCCTTCAGGTTGTTTGAACAGTGACAGATTGAAGAGATCGAATGCGAGGAAAGAAATCAAAATTTGGTCTGACCTAGCAATGTCAAAATTTTAATGCTGGATTCAAATTATTTAACACACACATCTAGCGATCTGGGGAGTCATCTTACAAGCCTGCATAAAGGTACCCTACTACTACGACTAGGAGTTTTATCAGGCAGCAGCATCCCCCCAGCACCGGCATAATTTGTGAGGGAGGCACTTCTGGTAACACAGCTCAACATTTTGACAACTTGGCAGCAGTTGTAGAAAGATCCAGAGAAATAATGTTGCATTGTTGTTGTTTGGTTGCGAAGCCCCTCTCCTCTCACACAACAAAAGGAGCTGCCAAAAGAGGATTTCATGTTTGTTTTTGTAGCGTAGCGGTTACTTCTCCACAGACTCAAAAGAAGTGCAACTTATGACTTGGCAAGCGAGAACAAGTTCAGCTCCAGCTCAGAACAAGCATTCCAGGCATCCTTGGCCACCAAAATTTTTATACACACACATACAGACACACAGACACACACAGTGGTACCTTGGTTTATGAACGGACTCCAGAAGTTCGTTCTTAAACCAAAGCGTTCTTAAACCAAGGCGTGCTTTCCCATAGCAGCGGGGGACTCAATTTACAAATGGAACACACTCAACAGGAAGTGGAACATGTTCTGCTTCCAAGGCAAAGTTCACAAACCAAAACACCTACTTCTGGGTTTGCAGCGTTCTTAATCCAAGTTGTTCATAAACTAAGCTGTTCTTAAACCAAGGTACCACTGTATTATAAAGTCATGGTGATTTGGACCTTTCAGAAAATTCTGCAACAGAACCTTGAAGATAGAAAAGGGGAAAGAAAACCCACCACTTCATCTCTCCAATGAGAGTTGGAAAAGGTTAGAGAAAGGGATCAGGGGCTCAAGGGAACCTTTGGCCACTACAGATGTTGTTGCACTCCAGCTCCCAAGAGCCCTCAGTCGCCATGGCCAATAGTCAGGAATGATTGACGCTGTGGTATAGCAAACATCTGGAAGGTGCCAGGCTCACACTACCCATGCCACGAGAGGAAAGTCAAAGGTACACAGGTGTCTTTAGTTTAGAGAAGAGAGAAAAGATGGGGAACTCATGAGGGAGAATTTATTATAATCAGTCTGTTCCTCCCCACTCCCCACCCCAATATAATACAGGGTGGAAGAGAAGAATGGGGGTTACCCAAAAAGAATCACCCAGCAGGAAGTGCTTGACTGACAGAAGGAACTAGTTATTCACCTGGTACATAATCAATTTATGTAATTGCCAGCTGCAAGATGTGCTGAGGCCAACCAGCTGTAATGGCTTTCAAAGGGGTTGGAGGCCTATCCTTCCACAAGTGGTGGCACCCCAGCTATGGAACTCCCTCCCCACTGAAATCTGACTGCCCCCTACATTGCATGCAGTCAGATGGCAACCTCTTTGTTCCAACAGGCCTTTGGAGCACAGGCTGCATTCTCATGGCAGTTTATTCAGTTTTCACAACTCTTCCTTAGCTGTTAATGCTCTGCATTGCATTTGAGCTTTCACATGAAGTATAAGCTACTTCTGGAACTACAGTGGAAGATAGGTCAGAATCAGTGCTCATTTCCATGTTGTTTGCTTCCAAGAAAAAAATTTCATTTGCAAATATGGAAATGAATGCTAAAGATGTGTTATATTCCACTACAGTTCCACGATCCTTCACTTCGGTTCTGGAAGAGACTTTTACATTGTGTGAAAACTCAAATATAATGTGGAAATTAATAGTCAGAGAAGCATAGTGAAAATGGAATAAACTGCCCATGAATGCAGCCATTGTAAAACACAGATTACCACTCAAGGACTCAAGGAGATTTACACAGATTAAAACAACACAGATAAAATATAGAAAGCGGGGAAAATAAAAGATAATAAAAGATAGCAATTAAAAAGTGGTTAAACAATATTAAACAATTAAAACTATTTAAAATGATCTATTAAAATACAGATAGTAAAAACAGCACATCGCTATTTAAAAGCGCTGTTAGTCACTTTCCTCACAAAAGTGACCCAAAGTGGCTTACAAACACATAAACACATATATTTGCATGATTCAATGTCAAGAAAATTAATGCTAGATTCAAATTATGTAACATAAACATCTAGAACCCTGGGAAGTTACTTTCCATGCCTGCATAGATGCACCTCTACTAACTCCTTGTATATGTTTAATTTATAGAACTACAGAGTTGGAAGTATCATCTAATCCAGGCATGGCCAAAGTCCATTTTGGGGGCCTGTGGCAGTTTATGTCCTGGGGTAAAATCTTTAAAAAACCTCAACTACTTCAATCCTAAAAAAAAAAGTTAGCAACTTTGGTCGGCCCTTCACTTCATCATATCTGGCCCTCTTTGAAAAGAGTTTGGACACCACTGATCCTATCCAACTAAATTAATATGCAAGTACAAATTTGTACTCATGTAATAATTTAGTCTGTTGCAATTCGCATTGTGCTTACATTTCATTTTTAACATTGTACTATTTTGTTGTTAGCTACCTGGGCTCTCTTGAAAGGCTGGGCAGCATCAGCAGCAGCAACATCACCATCATTCATGGTTAGAAAGAGGACAAGAACAGAAGAACGGGAGAAGAGCCTGCTAGATCAGGCCAGGGGTCCATCTAGCGCAGCATTCTGCTTTCACAATGGACGACCAAATGCCTGTGAGAAATCTGCAAAGCCAGACCCGAGCGCAAGAGCACTCTCCCCTCCTCAGGTTTCCAGCAACTGATGTTCAGAAGCATTTGTGCCTCCAGCCGTGGAAGGAGCAAAGTCAACTAGGTGGCCTTTTAGTCTGATCCAGCAAGGCTATTATGATGATGATGATGATTATGATGATGATGATGCAGCTGGACTCGACAGAAAAGGGAAGGAGAGCACCTTTTGCCTCTGCAGCCAATAAAGCAGCAGGAGAAAAGTGCTGTAACCTCACCTTCTCTTCCCTCTCAGAAAAGCAACAACAAGCCGGGAGGGAGGAACCAGCAGGTGCTCCAGGGATCAGCAAGGAGGGACTGCCAGGGGAATAGGAGGCAGAGGAGACACGCAAGGCGGAAGGCGTAAAATGAAGGCTATGGATGCTGTCTTTCCAGGGTGCCAATGCTTTCTCCAAGGAGCCTGTTTGCCACACGCTGGAGGCAGAGGGGCACAGTATGAGCAATGGGAATAAATAAATAAGGGACACACTCCAAAGCTGTAGAGATGAGACAGGCACAAGGAGGTTTTCAGAAACACAGAAAAACTGGGTTGCAACCAATGTTAGTCACACTCAGGAGCAAACAGACATGGCAAGGCCCCATCTGCTCTACACATTTAAAGCAGCATTATTTGTGGTCAGGACTTTTATTGCCTGGGTTCAAATACTCAACTTGGCCACAACATTAAGGTCCGCTTCACATTAAGGCCCTTCTGTCGGCACTGTGCGTTCAAAGCGGCATCGTACCACTTTTAAGGGTGTTGTGAACCCTATTCCCCTGACAAAGCTACAATCCTCAGAGTGGTTTAACAGACAATCCCTTTTCCCAGGGAACTCTGGGAACTGGAGTTCTGTGAGGAGAATAAGGTCTTCTAACAATTCTCTGCTCCCATGACAAACTACAGCTCCCAGAATTATTTGGGGGAAGGCCTTGCTGTTTACAGTGGTACCTCGGGTTAAGTACTTAATTCGTTCCGGAGGTCTGTTCTTAACCTGAAGCACCACTTTAGCTAATGGGGCCTGCTGCTGCTGCCGTGCCGCCGGAGCACAATTTCTGTTCTCATCCTGAAGCAACCTGAAGCAGTATTTCTGTAACCAGAAGCGTATGTAACCTGAAGCGTATGTAACCCAAGGTACCACTGTAAATCGGTACGACACAGCTGTAAATATATAGAGCAGATGGGGCCTAACCTGGGTCTATTAATTAAGATGGGTCACCCTACAGTGATTAAACTACATGCCACACTCAGCTGTGTCATAGACAAGGTGGCATGCCTTTGTTACTTTATTATATATGTATGGATTGCCCCGTAATATAAATTATCTAGGCATCAAACAAATAAGAGAGTGTAAAATGAAAGCCATAAAATCATACTCCAAGAAAACCACAGTAAGTAAGCTTAAGAGAGGCAGGCCAGCATAAAACCCCCACCCAAAACAGCACTATAAACTACTAGATTCAGTACAGAACTAAAATCTATCACCAAATACATACATTAAAACCACCAACCATACTACAGATCTTTAAAATCCAGGGGGAAACATACATGCTAAGCTGGTACCAGAGACAGCAATATGAGTGCCAGCATTCCATAACTGGGAGGCCACCACAATAAAAGGCTTTTGTGGCCATTAAAAAGGGCACTCTCTTGAAAAGCATGCATTGGTGAGTACTCAGGGGTAGACTTCAACTCAAAATCCTTGCCCCATTATCCCATTGTGACCTGTTAGACAAATCAAGGTAAACGAGGCAGGTCTCAACTTTTAAAACGACTCTGCAGATTCTGCCAGTCATCCCTGAAGGAGCCACTTGGGCAAAGATGCCTAAACAAACAACCACCCTCTGCTTTGTCAATTTCCCCCTTGCCCGATTGCCTGGAAACCGTGCCTGCTTTGCATAAGCAAATATGTCCAAGGCTTTTCAGAGACAGTCTGCAACAGCCTTGCCCTGAGCTGGTGCCCTCCATCTGCTTTGGGGGGGTTGTGGTCCAAAACATCTGAAGGGCATCAGGTTGAGGGAATGTTGCACTACCAAAAAGCAAAGCAAAAAACAACAGCCACAGCTACTTAGCAGACCCAGCTCTGTTATCGGTGAACACCCTCCTACCTTTTGGCTGAGAAAATGGCGGCTGCTGGTGTTGACAGGAGAGGAACACTTGCCTCTGCTGTGCTCTGGCATGGTAGGCAAAACTACAGCTTAATCCTGTTTCTGTTTGTTCTCTTCAGCTGCCCAAGAGCCAACGCCAAACTGCACTTAACAAACGGTGCCTGGGCAAAAACAGCATCTCTCCCCTCCCACCCCTTCCAGTCCCAGCATCAAGTTTACAGCAGGTGCAGAGCAGGAAGTACTTCTAATTATAGGCTTCCATTCTCAGCCGCTGGCTTGCACCTTCCTACACTCCTTGGCCAACAACACTCCCCAACAAAGCTGTTTTGGATGCACTGATACCTTTTTCTCTGTTTAAGCTTCCTGCGAAGCCCACCACAGGCAGACAAACCCCCTCGCTTTCCTGAGCCCTCCAGACCTTTGGAGACACGCAGCAGCACTATTATTAGCCACTTGCCAGCCCACCTGGTGAGCTGTCCTTAATTATATCTAGAAGCCATCACTGGGCATGGCACTTTTCTTTTTAGCTGAAGTTGCAAATGCGGCGGTGTGGCTTCCACCCTTCACCTTTTCCTATTATTCCCTGCACCCATCAAAAGTTTCCGAGAAGGAAAGGTGGAGAAAGAAATTTTAGGAAGCAGCCACTGACGTCCGGAAGGAGGAGGAGGAGCTCTCACGAAGCCAAGCACTCCAGTGTCTCCCTTGCAACCGCTCCCATGCTATTGAAACATCAAACTAAAAATACAGCACAAAATTAAAATGAAATGGGAGCTTGTTAAATGCTGAATCATGCCAAGCAGAGGTGGCAGCTAGATTTTCCACTTTCACATCTAGTTCTTTTTTTCTTCACCACCTGTACACATGGCCCTAAGACATTTCAGCAGCCAGAAACTACTCAAATCTTTTACTCTCTTTGCCAACCAGATTTTTATTATTTTTGAAAGAGGGGAGGTTTAAGCTTTTATTTCATGCACATGCAAAAACACCAGCACTTCGATTTACAGTTCTACTTTGTATTAAGTCTGCTGGCACTAATTTATTGCAGATCAACCTTTGCTTGAGATGGGATGGGGCTGCTTGCCACACCTGTGATTCCTCGGGGCAAAACAGCATAATAGCACCAGACACCATACACATACGCACACAAAAAAGGGAGGGGGGAGGGAAGGGAGGAATCAGCTGTTTACATTTTAACAGCTGTCTGAGCAGGTGGGGCCCAAAAAGCCTGCATTAAAACTATCATTAAGCGTTGCTAAAGATTCCGCCTCTAGGATTTCAGCTCAGATTGGAAAAAGTCCCTCTCTTTCTCACTTTTTAAACCTTTTTTGTTTTCATTTTCTAAAAAGAAACTAAAAAGTGTTCAATGAACTCTTGTTGCAGAAGAGGCAAAATGCTTTAATAAAGGCACCCAACCGGTTTGTCCTGATGCCGTCAAGTCCTCTCCTGTCAAAGTTTGCTCATCAGCCAAAACCCATCAACCCTTTGTTTTGTCAAGTCGGAAATAAAGGCTTGAATCCCAGATCCAGCTCTTAAATGTGCTGGGAAGGGCATAATTGTGTTCGGTCAGGGTTTCAGAAATGCAAAAAGGGGATTTGGGTGGTGGCGGGGAGGGGAGTAAGACTGCTTCTCTCACTGTGCTGTGTGTGTGACCTAAAAGTACCACATTTAGAAACTGGCAGGCTCAGACTGGAAGGACACTTTTAGAACTTCAACAGCTGACATGAGGGAGAAGCTTCACACATAGCCCTTCTGGGTTCTCCAATTCCAAGTTAGCAGAGAAAGTTAGCACAAGCGAAGTTTGGATCAGCTTGGGCTCTTGTTTTAGAAGAAAAAACATAAGGTATAAAGCCCCAGTTGCTAACTATTTAACCATACATAGCCTCTCTTAATGCAATAAAACATTTAGTGTTTGTTATCCTGGGCTTATTTATATAGCAGCACAGGTGCACATTTATGGCAATTAAAAGAAGCAAAATACATGCCAAAAAAATGAGGACAGGGCGAGGTCTCTGCCTCAAGGGGCTTACAATCTGAATTTCAACTACAGGAAAGAGAACAAGCAGCGGGGAGGGACAGGAGAGAACAGCCAGGGAGACATAAGATTCTCTATGGATTGTGGAAATGCAGATTCTGGGAAATTGCTGAAAGGATCCATGAAAACAAAATAATGTAAGGAAGATGGGGGAGAAGAAAGGAAGTGATAACCTCATCCCCTCTTTCACACACAACAAGTTCCCATGAACCAAAGAACACATTCCCTTTGCTTGCCTAGGAAAAACACAAATCCCATGGCCCTAACGTAGAATCAGTCTAACTTCGCTTACCTGCAACAGGTGAACAGCTTGGAAGTGCTGGGCTTGCAGCTCCCTCCGTCAGTCCGCCAGGCTGCAAACTTAAATCTGCTTCTCCATTAGGGATGGATCCAGCATCCGCCGCATGCTGTGCCTCAGATCTGGACTCTGCTAAGGGGGTGATTTCCACAGAGCTTCCAGCCAGACACACCAAGGGACCACATGCTTCTGCCACGGCTGTCGCCTGATCGGCGCTTGTAACTGTCTTGTCAACATTATCCACCAAGGAACCGTCAGCTTCTTGAACAGAACCTGCTGCCTCCCCTTTTCCTAGCAGCTCGACAGCCACGCAGGGAGAGGGTTGCAAAAGCTGGGAGTCCTGTTCAGCTTGGCTTTCCTCCCCTGTGCCATTGCTGGGCTGAGCTAGGCCCTCCATCTGGGCTGCTTCAACTCCGGGCCTAGCTTCCCCCTCGCTGGCCAAAAAGAACATTTCAGAGCCAGGGTCCCCATCGCACGGGGGCTCTTCGGCAATCGGCTGAAGCAATACTCTGGAAGGCACGTTCTCCACATCCTCCCCTCCTTCCCGTGGAAGAATGGCTGCAACAGGTAGATCGCTAGTGACCAAGGGGGCTTCCATTAAATCAGAGAAGCCACCAGGTGAAGGGGCTGCACACAGATCTGGGCAGCTGGGCTCAAGTTCTTGGTTCAGCGTAGCATCGGGGAAGGGGGCCTCGCGGGGACACAGAGAGCCATCCTCTGGAGGTCCAGGGCCTGGCAGGGCATCCCCAGACATACACGCCTTCACATTCTCATCGGCGCCTGAGCTGGAGGCTTCTCCCTTCAACCCTGCTTTAGCATTACTTTCCTTGCCTCCCAGCTCCTTGCCCTGACAACAAGGAGGAGGGGATTGCACAACAGCTGCTGGTGCCGGGCCCTCCGACAAAGCCTCCTCTTTGCCAGGCAGCTCCTGTCCGCTTCCAGGCAGCTGTGCAGAAAAGCCCTCTTGGTTTTCTCCCCGGTGATCCACCAGAGAGAGAGTCTCTGCTGTTTCCTCGCTGCAAAAAGGGCTTCCCTCTGCGGCAGCTGCTGTCGGCTCTGTTGCTGTCTCTGCTGCTGCTGCTGCTCCTACTTCCTGGATTTGTTTGGATTCTCTATTATGAATAGCAGAGGGTGTGCCCATTACATTATCCTGTGCACACTCGGTGCCCTTGCCACCCAAAGGTAGGGCAAGGTCCTGGTGGTGCAGAGATGCCTCCTGGCCAACAGGGGCTGCTCTGGCCTTGCTCTCCTGAGCGACGATCAGCTGGGCCTGCTGGATCGCTTCTTCGACAAGCAAGGAAGAAGCCAGGGCAATGAATTCCTGAGCGCTTTTGCTAAACCGGTCCAGCTCTCGGCTGCTTTCCTCCACCTCTGCCTGTTTGGGAAGGGGAAGAGGCTCCTCTTGGGCTGGGGACGACACTGGAGGGCTGAGCGAGTCTGCCTGCAGTTCAGAGGCATCAGCAGAATCTGCACACAATACAGGGGCGCTAACTTGTTCCTCAACATTGACAGCTCCTTTCTGAGCATCGCAAGTCTCAGATGCCCCCTGGCTGAGGCTGGTAGAGGCAGCACTTCCTCCACAGCCACAGCTAGCAGTTTCGGTTCCCGCTTGCATCGGCTCAAGGTCTTTTTGCTTATCCCCCACCTCAGCCACAGGCTCTGTTCTCTTATCAGTGAAGCCAGGGGCTTTGGGCTCCACCACAAACGTTCGACCCAGCTCATCATTTTCCACATTGGCATCAGAATGAGTGTCAGTAGGCAGGTTTCCACCTTCCGGTTTCTGCCCACACTCATGCACTTCCACCCCAGGGTCACGCTTTGGAGAAGACTCTGAAATCCCTGTCACGTTCACTGCTGCTGCCGTCGCTTCTGTCGCAGGGCTCGGGGCTGTGCTCTGTGCCTCCTCACCAGGAAGCTCACAGCCCTCTGGACATTTTGTAAAATCCTCCTTCGTGCTGTCGCTAGGAGTCTCTGATCCTGCCGTTTTGCTACTTCCGCTCTCGAAAATACTAACACCTGCGCCACTATCTGCAGGTGCATCCCTCTGCAGATCCACCGCTTTACCCCCCTCACCTTTGCGGGTAGCAGAAGCAGCGCTGGCTCCTGGGAAGTTTGCAGCAGGCTCTCTCAGCACTGTACCGGCTGGAAGCAAAGTTTCTCTGGCTCCAGCAGGCTCACAATCCCGCTCCCCATTCGCCACACGCTGCTGGGTTGCAGCATCCGCAGTCCCCGTACAGCTCCTGCATTCGCTCTGCCCCATGCTTGCATCCTGGTCCTTGCGGGAAGTCAGAGGCTTTGAAGGGGCACTTCCAGCTTCTTTCACTTCAGCTGCCTGCACTTCCTGGTCAGAGGTACCCCTTCCACACAGGTGTCCTTCCTCCAAAGCAATGCTGGGGGTTGTCATTCCAACTTCCTGGCTTGTATTTCCACAGGCCGGGAGGCCGACAGCACTGTGAAGTCCAGCAAGCGCACTCAGCTTGCCGTCATTTGCCTCCAGTGTTGCCCCGGCCTCTACAGCAAAGGCTGACTCCGCCTCTTCCTCTTTGTGCAGCCTGGTAACTGTATTTTGACTCTCACAGGAAGACTCTGGGTTTGCCACTTCCTCCAGCCTCAACGAATCTTTTGGCGTGTCTAAGGGCACCTTCGGCTGTCTATCTTCCTCAGGGCAGGCAAGGGCCAAAACCTGCATCGCAGCAAGAGCCAGCGGGACAGAAGCATCTCCTTGGTTTCCTTCTGACGTCATTTCACCAGGATGGCAGCTCGGAACAGCTGTGTGGCCCTCAGCTCCCTGGCCCAAATTACAGTCCTCGCAACTGGTTTCCTGCTCAGGGTGTGGGTGTTCACTGGTATTCTGGAAGAAGAGGAGAGAGATTTAACATTCATTTTATCGTACCATGCTCTGGAAGCAGACGTGCTCTGTTTCTGAGTAACTTTAATAGTTTTCTGCAACAACTCTAAGTAATTGTTCATAAAAGAAACCACACACACAACAATTAACCATAGGAAGACATCAGTCCCAGGGTGGCAATCACAGGAACATACAAAGACAGAGCATTGGTCCATCTAGCTCAGTATTGTCTTCACTGATTGGCTCTCCATTGTTTGAGGCAAGAGCCTCTCCCAGCCTGACCTGAAGACGCCAGGGATTAAACTTGGGACTTTATGCTTGCAAAGCAGATGTGTCTTCTGTTAAGATTCTTGCAGCCTTTTACCATCCTGTTTTTCAACTAGGTTTTGTTGGAGAGCCTCTTTGGGATGTGGCCCTCGCCTCCCTTCCACAAGGGAAAAATGTGTGCGCAGACACAGGCACACACAGCAAGGTCCATTGCCCCAGCCTTCATTAACAATTTGCCTCTAAATGCTGTTGTCAGAGACAATATGCCCCTGAGTACCAGTTGCTGAGGATCACAAATGAGGCTGTTGTGCTCAAGTCCTGCTTGTGAGCTTCCCACAGTCACCCGGTTGGCAATTGTGGCAACAGGATGCTGGACTAAGATGGGCCATTGGCCTGATTCCAACAGGCCTTTTATTATGCTCTTAAAGTGGCCATGGAAGACCACCTCAAATGGAGGACTGGACTCAAAGCTGCCAGCTGACAACTACTTTTCACAGGAGACCCTGTGGCCCTTCCAGCTCCTATCAGCCCCAGTCAGCATGGCAAGTGAGGAGGGATTAAGGGAGTGGTAGTCCAACAATATTGGAAGGACCACTGGTTTCCTGCCCCCAGCCTTTCCTCTGCAAATACCCAGAGCCTCAGTGAGCTTAGCTGCTTTTGGTTTATGACGCACTTTTGCCCAGATTGACCTCCCTAGCTGCTTTTATCATTTCAAGCTGTAGGCTAGATTACTCTCGTCTTTATTATTTCCTTCCCCGGCCCCCAATAAATAGAAAATGCAATTATGCCCTGCATGAAGAAGTTGCAGACTTTCCATGGGCACCTGACTGGCCACTGTGAAAGCAGGATGCTGGGCCAGATATGCCTTCGGTCTGATCCAGCAGGGTGGCTCTTATGCTTTTATCTTACCCTTTGCTTTAAACACGCACACACAGAACTCTGCATAAAGTAACTCAATCTCTCTTTCGTGAAAAGCTGGTCTCCCTGAATTATGTTAACATCATACAAACTGAGCAATTTGACACACCTTAGCTAGCGAACAGCATCAAAAATGACAAGGACTCAGGACACCCTCCTCTTAAGGAAAGGCACTGAAGCTTTTTAGTTTGTGGGAAGAAATACAACTGACAGGGGACTTTTCTAGAATGATGAATTAGAATTCCGGGGACCAGGTAGAGGGAGGGGCGGGTCAAGGTGATTAGCAGTACCATTTAGGACAGGCCAAAGGAAAGAGCTTCTGAAACTGAGTGTTTAATGTAACATAATTTGCTGCCACAAGTCATGGAGAGACACACTTATTTAGCTGGTGTTAAATGTTAAATTATGCAAGTTAATCGAGAAGTATTTATTAACCGTTACAGCTATGTGAAACCTCCAGCGACAGAGGCAGTCTACCGCTAAATTCCAGCTGCTCTGGAGGACAAAACTGCTTGCCCTGCTTGCAAGTTTTGCAATGACCCTAAGTATCTGCTGTTGAAAACAGAATGCTGGACTCTAGCTCAAACCTTGCAAGGCTTTTGTTATGTGGAGGCGCAAGGAATGATTATGTCAGGCAGAGAACTGCTATCCTCTGGAAATCGTGCTGAACACACCTAGCTGTGCCTCTCTCTGCTTCTACGATTTCACCATGAACAGAAGAGGCCTGCTGGATTAGATCAAAGGCCCATCTAGTCCACAATGGCCAACCAGATGCCTGTGGGAAGCCCATAAGCAAGACCTGAGCACAACAGCACTTGTGATTTCCAGCAGCTGAGATGCCAGTACAGAGCTAGCATTGATAGCTGCAATGCTCACACACATTTCCAAGCCTACAAACTTGACTTTTCAAAATCCAAAGCAGGGGCTCTCTCGGGATGCTGAATCCAGCGTTCAGATTCTGCGCTCGCATGGTATGTGAGAGCAACGCACACACAGCTGATTTGTAGAAGTAAATGCGCCTCTACTCTCGCTCTTTGTCGCAAATATCACCCACACGTCAGAAAAGAATAGATTTCTCTCCCCTCCCTCTCTGAAAATTATCAGCACAAGTGGACACACTCAAATGAAGCCTCAGCTGAATCTCCTGTAACTATTGATGCTGCTGCAAGAGCAGAGGGAGAATTTTCAGCTGGTTCCCAGCCAGCACCACGAGGGGAGACAGGGACAAGTGTCACTTGTTCTGGAACACAGAAGTGTCCTGGAGAGAAGCAAAGAGGGAAATGGGAGTTGTCCATCATCCTCTGAATGAAGTCATTCTGCTTCCACACAGACTGAATGGGGGGGGGGGGACCTCAGTCCCTTTCCAGAGGAAGCCGACAGCCTCTCAGCTGACCCTGCACGAACTGAAATGAAATAATTACAGGCCCTGGTCCAAATCCAAATTAGATTAGATGTGAAGCAAACCAGGCCTCAGAGGAAGGCCATCTAAACATAGCCTTTCCGATTTGTCAGACATGATGTACCCGTATCCAGTGCTTGCGCTATCATTTTAAAAAATCCTGGTACATGTGTTGCTGGCTGCACTTTACCGCTACCTGAAAACCAGTGGGAGTGTGAAGCAACAGGTTAAAGTGTTGTTCTATTTTAATACATACACACACCCCTCTCAATAACCTAGACTCTATTTTACTAACTGGGGTTCCAGGAGCTGATGAAATCTGGACATTTCTCAAAAGAAACACAGTGTTCCCTATTTTCTCCTGCTTAATGCAGGATCTATAATGCAAGATGCAATTACGGCAGAGATTAAGGAGCCATTTTCAGTCTCAGGGCCACATCCCCTTCTTTGAAACCTTCTGAGGGCCACATGCCAGTGGTGGGAGAGGCCAGAGGCAAAACCGGGTGCAGCAATTTATGTAGTTTTTGTACCTCTGTACAGTGAGCTACTTTCCACACACAACTCTCGCACAACTCTCTCCTGCATTCAGGCACACACGAGGCGATATCAGAGTGCAAGGACACATTCCAGCCAAGCAAAGCACTCAAGTTGCAGAGTCGTGTGAGAGTCAGGTAGCTGTGGTTCAGGGAAAAGAACCTTGTGAGCCAAACTGGGACCTTCGTTTGGGACCAGATTTGTCCTGCAGGCTGGACGTTCTCCACTCCTGCCGTAAATGCATGTCATTCCCTCCTTTCCAAAAACGGGAGACAAACAACCCAAATTGTGCGTGAGCAAAAAAAAGCAGGCAATTAAGCACCCATGAAATTCTGAACTGAATGGCTGGAAAGTTGTTGTTTTTTAACTCCTTAAATAAACTCCAAGCTTAGCGTGCCAAACTGACACAGTCCTCTTGCCCTCACCATGTGCTGATGGTTCTGTATGTGCCTTTGGAGGCAGACGACGTCGCTCTCCATGCTCGATCCCGCTCCTTCCTTCGTTTCGACCGTCAGGGTATAAATGTTTAGCCCCCGGTGGTACTTCACACAGTACTCCCCGGAATGCACTGTGTGCGACAAGGCGCTCCAGGAATCTGGTTCGCTGGCTCCTTCTCTGAAATGACAAACAGCACCAAAGGTTAAACCCACAAACTCGAGTTAATGCATGACAAAGTTGGCCAACGGGCTATATACTGCAGCCCAAACTAGCTTATTAACGTTACAATCAAAGCATATCTCTCCAGCTCCTTCCAAGCCCACTCAGGAATCATCAGAAATGCTCTCTTTGAGGCATTATCCAAAGACAGTATAGATTACTCTACAAAAATCATCTGCTAAGTGTGATGGATAGAGCATTTGAACAGGGTGACTGAGGTTCAAAATCCAACCTGTCTTTGACTGAGCTGGAGTGCGATGATGGAATACCCTATGAATCTTTCCTTTTGTAAACTGCTTTCAAGTTTCATTACAACCACACCATATTGTAAAACAAAACAAATAAATAATCCTCATTTCAGCTACTCGCAGGATCACTCTACTCCTTATGCCAGTCTGCGCAACTGGCACTGTCGTTGCAGGATCTCACCTGCACAGGTTACATTAACTGCATCCCTCTCTCCTCTCCCTTCTTTAAAAAAAAAATTGAAAGGATTGCAATTCTACTTATGTAATTAACTTATTATTATGAGTCACACAACACTTTTACACAAAGAAGTGAATGGGGACGAAGTTAACAAGAGCACTGCACTCTGCCCCAACAACCGGCTTTGTTGCCAGGTGTCCTTCTACAAGATGTTATGCAATTATTTCCTTGGTAGAACAGGTAGAAGACTCAGAGGGTGCTTCCCAATGACCTGCTTGTGCAGAGGTTAGATGAAGTTGCATGTGTTTATTCCACACCTACATAGTGAATTTTCCTATAACTTGCCTTTTTGCCACTGCCCCCCCCCCCAAAAGTCTGATCTTTTGAGGAAGTGGGTTAGTTGCACAAGAGCTCCTAGACCAGCTATAATGGCACAACCTTAATTTGCTGGTGTGTAGCTGAATCCCAGAGGGACGCGGGTGGTGCTGTGGGTTAAACCACAGTTTGAATCCCCGTGATGGGGTGAGCTCCCATTGCTCGGTCCCTGCTCCTGCCAACCTAGCAGTTCAAAAGCACGTCAAAGTGCAAGTAGATAAATAGGTACTGCTCTGGTGGGAAGGTAAACAGCGTTTCCGTACGCTGCTCTGGTTTCGCCAGAAGCGGCTTAGTCATGCTGGCCACATGACCCGGAAGCTGTACGCCGGCTCCCTCGGCCAATAAAGCGAGATGAGCGCCGCAACCCCAGAGTTGGCCACGACTGGACCTAATGGTCCGGGGTCCCTTTACCTTTTTAGCTGAATCCCACCCCCCAAATAGCAACTGTCTGCAAGGACCTAGAGAAGCAACAAAACTCCTAGGGCACAACCAAAGTAAACAGGGTCACATGCACACCGTACAAAGAATCTTGGGGAACTGTTGCTTGTACAGAGATACAATTCCTAGCACCCTTAGCATACCACAGTTCCCAGGATTCTCATGTGGCTTAAATCCATGTTGTGGATGTGGAGTGGTGCCAAGCACACGGTTGTACCCCTGCTCTTCAGATTACTCTCCACTCCCCTCACCCTCCAAGGATACACAGAGCTATTCTCACAGGCCAGCAGGAAGTGTTCCCCTCCTGCAAGAGAACAACACCTTTGTAAGCCAACCTGTTTCGAAATGTTCACATGGGATGCCGCGCAGCAAACAAACAAAAAAGGAAACTGCACACAACAGCAGTCGCTGGGGTTACTGTATTATAAATTCCAGTTGCTGTAATTGCCTCCCATTAGGAGAATCCTGCCTCTGGCTGTGGTTCTCACGCCCTTATCAGCTCGGAAATCAAAGTGCTCTTTGGCCACCTGCTGGCTCAGAAAGGATCCATGCACAAAACACATTTAAAGCTTGTTATTTCCCCCAAAGGATCATGGGAGCTGTAGTTTGCTAAGGGTGCTGGGGAACGGAGCTCTGAAAGGGGTAAACTACAGCTCCCAGGATTCTTCAGGGGAAATAATGTGATTTATATGTCTGGCCAAAAACAGACAACTCCCTTTCAGGATACTCCACCAAGCTGCCCAATAAAGTGCTTTGCCAGCTCAGAACAAGGGTTTGGAACAATGTAATTAATGTTCTTAATTGCTTTGCTCCCCTTTTTCTTCTTTTCTCTTTTTGTTTTCAATTTTCAATTTTGAGTTATAATATTAATTATTGTTGCTTAAAGTTTACTCATAATTTTATGTATTCTTCTAAATTGTAACTATCAGCTTGTTTTCATTTTGGTTTTTGAATTCGCAATGTACTGATATGTACATAATTCTAATGGTGGCAGTGGTGATGTAATTCTTGGGTTCTTATGCTCTGGATTGAAGATTAACTAAGCCTGAGTACAAAATGGAACTGTTAAAAAACGTTAGCAGGCTGCAATTTTTTTAGGAAGGAAGTGGCCAAGTCTTTCAAGCTCATGCCTCTGCTACGGAGTGGGGGACGTTATCCAGCAAAAGGACCAGATTCCCTTCAGGTCAGCGTTTTCCCACAGGCCAGAAAGCAGGGGGTTCTTTTCCGGGGGGGGGGGGGACATTCAAGCAGGACCTCACCTGCAGTCTGATGTGGTCCAGTTCAGGAAAAACTTTCAGACTCTGCTGAATGTATACAATACAGTGGTACCTTGGGTTACAGACGCTTCAGGTTACAGACACTTCAGACTACAGACACTGCTAACCCAGAAATAGTACCTCAGGTTAAGAACTTTGCTTCAGTATGAGAACAGAAATCGCGCAGCGGCAGGCTCAATTAGCTAAAGTGGTACCTCAGGTTAAGAACAGTTTCAGATTAAGAACGGACCTCCAGAACAAATTAAGTTCTTAACCCAAGGTACCACTGTACAAACTTAGACCAGGAACATAAGGTGGATAGCTCAGTCAGTAGAGCAGGGGTCGGCAAACTAAGGCCCAGGGGCCGGATCAGGCCCAATTGCCTTCAGGGTCCGGCCCGCTGTCTGTCCACAGATCAGCGTCGGGATTCTGTTCGTTCGGGCTGCACATTTTTCCCACCTGCGCCATTCCATTCCCCCCCCCCCACTCACAAACACCACGGCGACGCCTCTTCCCTCCCTCCTCCTGGCTTCTCCCCGCCCTGCCTAGAGGAGGAAGGAGGCTGGGCTGAGCTCGCCCTTTCCAGCTCTATGATTCTATATACTGAGTCAGATCCTTTGGTCTACCTAGCTCAATACTGTCTGCAGTGACTGGCAGAGGCTCTCCAGGGTTTCAGACCAGGGTCTTCTCCAAGCCCTGTCTAGAGAAACTGGGAGTTGGTCCTGGGAAGCTGGCACCTTCTGCATTAAAAGCAGATGCCCTCCCATTGAATTATAGGCGCCAATACCAAGAAGGCCCTCTGCCTGGTTCCCTGTCACAGGGAGGGAACTGCCAGAAGGCCCTCAGAACCCGACCTCAGTGTCCGGGCTGAATGATGGGGGTGGAGACGCTCCTTCAGATATACTGGACCGAGGCCGTTGAGGGCTTTAAAGGTCAGCAACATCACTTTGAATTGTGCTCAGAAACATACTGGGAGCCAATGTAGGTCTTTCGAAACCAGTCTTATATGGTCTCGGCGGCCACTCCCAGTCACCAGTCTAGCTGCCACATTCTGGATTAGTTGTAGTTTCCGGGTCACCTTAAAGGTAGCCCCACGTAGAGCGCATTGCCATAGTCCAAGCAGGCACCATGGAAACAATTCTGCTAAGAGACCACCACTGTTTGGAATGGGCAAGGATTTCTTGTTTGGTTCAATGGGTCAGACTGAGCTTGACAGCCACCTTCTGGCTCTGAAATGAAAAAGCCGTGTTGCCTTGCTGAAGAGGCGATTTACAGCTTCACAACCTGCTCAGTAACCCTTTATATTGCAGCTCCAAGCCGCATTTACTAAAACAACAGACACACTAAAAACAAATGCCTGTCCCCCAAAACAAATGACTCCAAGCTTAGAGGAAGATGCTCTAGAATTTGAATATACCCCTTCAAACTTTTAGAATGTAATATGCACGGCAGTCGATGGAGGGGCTGACTCATTCTGGCTCCTAGTACTTCCCTCAATGCTGCCAGGGCCATGATTAGCTGCACAGAGATTACAGGCACTTAGATTAAGAGCTCTAAAGCTGTTTAAGAAGGTGGTACTTGGCAGATGGATGTGCAAGTGGAAAAAGAGGGGACTCGGAGACAAGAACAGTGATAAGAACATAGGGTTCTTAATAAAGGACCACCTTTCCACATGTGAACCTGACCGGGCTCTGAGATCACCATCTGAGGGATTTCTCTTCATGCAGCCTCGAAGGGAGACAAGAGAACAGGAAGCTGAAATGGATGGGCCATTGTTCTTGTGACCACAGAACAGACCCTTTCTGTAGCTCGCCATCTACGAAACATTCTCCACAGGGTGGGTTGACTGGCATCACCTTGGTCATAGTTTCGGCACCAGGCACTGATATTTAGCCCTTCCTGGGTATTTTTGGAAGTACCAGTGATAGGGTGGTTTTTATTCCGATTAGATTATTAAGGGGTTTTGTTTTGTTTTGCTTTTTTCTACTGTTACATTGTGGATCATTTGAGGCTGTTGTGGGAGGTGATAAATACATTCAATAAACTAAGAAAAGAAAAGAAAAATAAAGAAGAAAAAGAAAAACTAACTGCCGAATTAGACAATTTGCTAGTATAATTATGACTGGAAGCCACTCTCCAGGGTTTTTCCCACCGCCTGCTAACTGGAAATACCACAGATTGATTATGGGAGCTTCTGAAGGCAAAGTCTCCTCCTCCCTCAACAGCTTTAATTCCATTTATTAATTTGTTACTAAGTTTGTATCCCAACTTTCGTCCAAGGAGCTCCAGATGGTGTACATGCTTCTCCCTCCCACCACCACCACCCCTTTTATGAAGCAGTTTAGGCAGAGAGATGCAATGACTGGGCCTAGGTCACCAAGCGAGCTTCACGGCTGAGTGGGGACTTGAATCCAGGTCTCCGAAGTCCTAGTCCAGGCTTCCTCAACCTCGGCCCTCCAGATTTTTTGGCCTACAAGGCCCATGATCGCTAGCTAGCAGGACCAGTGGCCAGGGATGATGGGAATTGTAGTCTCAAAACACCTGGAGAGCCAAGGTTGAGGAAGCTTGTCCTAGTCCTACACTCTAACCACTACGCCACACTGTGGGATACGGGGTACCTTGGCACTGATCAGCACACTAACCAGGGCTCCTGTTAAAACTGAAACCAGTTTTACAATGCTAAACCCTGGTTATCATCAACCACAACTAACAACATGCAGTGGTGACACTTTATCATGGCTAAAGTTGTTCAGGGAAGGAATTTGTGCACGTGAGGAGAGAGACCAGCTACAGAAAACAAAACAAGCATCCCAGGGCATGGTTCATGCACAATGCAGTGGAATAACAACAACAACAACAACAACAACAACAACAACAACAACGATAATAATAAATTATTTATACCCTGCCCATCTGGCTGGGTTTCCCCAGCCACTCTGGGCAGCTTCCAACTGAATGTTAAAAACAATACAGCATCAGACATTAAAAACTTCCCTAAACAGGGAACAGTTGTCTTTTAAAAGTAAAATAGTTGTTTATTGCCTTGACATCTGCTGGGAGGGCGTTCCACAGGGCAGGTGCCACTACCGAGAAGGCCCTCTGCCTGGTTCACTGTAATCTCACTTCTTGCAGGGAGGGAACCACCAGAAGGCCCTCGGCGCTGGACCTCAGTGTCTGGGCTGGATGATGGGGGTGGAGACGCTCCTTCAGGTATACAGGACCGAGGCCGTCTAGGCAACTGGCAATGTTACAAGTGCCACCTATTACTCGTTCTGCATTTGTAAGAAACCTGTCTTTTAGTATGGAATGGTTCATAACGCCCTGCCTACTGACATCAGGCGGGCATTTTCACTGTACTCAGAATGTTGGGGTGCATATTAATCTAGCTTTAGCTTATCATTGATTTTAATTACTTTCTTAATGTTTTAACTGTCCTCCTGTTGATAATTTCATTGTGGGGTTTTTTGGGGGGGGAGGAAACTGCTTTGAGGTTGTTTTTTAAAACAATCAATTTTATGAAATAAAATAAAACAACAGCACTGAAGCTGAGCAGGTATGGGTCTGGTCAGTGTTTGGATGAGAGACCACTCGGAAACCCCTCATGTATGTCGTCAGGGTATAATAAACAGAATCGCCACGGCAATCAGAAAGTCAGCCTTACTCTGTCAGGAGTTGATGCAGCTTCTGATAGCCCTTCTCCAAGGCCAAGCTCACGGGAGTGGCTCCTTCACGGTTGGGGACACTGAGGGCTCCTCTTCCGCCTGGCTGTTGCAAGAGGAACCACGTAAGTCGCAGCAGTCCAAGCCTTACAGCAAAATGCATCAATGTCTCCCGGGGAACATTCTCTGAGAGGAAGAAGAACCAGAAGGAAACAAAACGTGTTTAGCTTTAATGCCATCTCCAGAAATCTCCATTACTATAAAGAGGTGGAATGATAGAACATTTGCACTCTCTTTCTCTCACATAACACACACACACACACACACAGAGAGAGAGAGAGAGAGAGAGAGTGTGTGTGTGTGTGTGCGCAACGGCTGGTATTAAAAGCCAAAGTGCCGTTGTGAGCCAAGAGGAGCTAATAATTAAATCAGTTGGGAAACATATAACAGAGAGCGTATTGGCTCAAACTCAGAAGTTGTTGATCATCCAGGCCTGATTCAAGGTGTTGACATTCGTCTAAAAAAGCCCTAAGGTAAAGGTAAAGGGACCCCTGACCATTAGGTCCAGTCATGGCCGACTCTGGGGTTGCGGCGCTCATCTCACTATATTGGCCGAGGCAGCCGGCGTACAGCTTCCGGGTCATGTGGCCAGCATGACTAAGCTGCTTCTGGCGAACCAGAGCAGCACACACAAACGCCGTTTACCTTCCCACTGGAGCGGTACCTATTTATCTACTTGCACTTTGACGTGCTTTCGAACTGCTAGGTTGGCAGGAGCAGGGACCGAGCAACGGGAGCTCACCCCGTCGCAGGGATTCGAACCGCCGACCTTCTGATCGGCAAGTTCTAGGCTCTGTGGTTTAACCCACAGCGCCACAATAAACGCTTTCCATAATACCTGCCTGCCTTAAGATCTGCTGTGATTCCAACCGGGTCTAAACTGAGGTAGGTGGGGGGAAACAGTGGCATGTGCCCTGGGCAGCAGGTTAGTGGGTGACAAACTGCGTCCTGCTCAGCCCCCATGATGATGCAGACATGGTGGGTGGGGGCAGGCCCTTGTGTGCTGGGTGACTTGAATTTGGCCCCCAGGACTGAGGTTCTCCAACCCTACTCTGAAACAAGATACAATACAACCTCTCACTCAGTACGCAATCTGCACTTAAATGCCACCAAGCACTGTCCTGTTCCCAAATCAAGTAGGTAGCTAAGAGAATTTCTACACCACCTTAAAAGAAAAGCTGGCTTACTGCCTTCATTAGCAGGCTGTCTCTCTCCTTCTCATATCCCATTTCAAATAAATCAGGATTTTGGCATTGCTGAAAGGCAATATGCAACTCAAACACACTGGATTTTTCCAGGACGTAGCAAGAACAACAGGCAGAAAACACTCCAGAGACAGAAAAGAACAGTCCAAAATTCTCTCGCACAAAGGAAATACTAGACATGTAAACAAAGTGGGGCTTCTTGTTTGTTTGCAGAAAGACCTACTTTGCAGTGCAGCTTTTAAGGAAACAGGATTGCCTGCATTTGTATTGATCATTACTTTTTTATACTGCACTTTGCAGAGTATCACAGAAGCAGTTCTCTGCACAAAGGAACATTATTTAAGGACACACAAGCATACGCTTTAGGTAAAAAGGCTTCTACAGAAGCTTACAAAAATCAGGGGGTTTTTTATCTTAAAGATATGGCACAAAAGGAAAAAGGGATGAGGAGGGCAGCAGTCCAGTTCGTCTAATGAGTACCTGGGATGGAAACAATTTAGGTAGCCAGATGGAACAGCCAGCACTAGATGAACAGGTGAGTGATGACCAAAGGCAGGGGTCGGCATGGTTTTACCGCCTGGGCCAGTCAAGTCCCGCGGAGATCTCTCTGTGGGCCAGAGTGCGCATGCGTGCGCGATTTCCAGCATCTGGGCATGCGCTGATGCGATTTCTGGCGCTGCGAAAGCGAGTCCCCGTGCCGTGCCAGTTTAGTGCAGCGCACAAGGACTCGCCAAGTGGGCGGCTCGGTTCAGGGGCGCCTCAGGGGCTGGTTAAACTGCCCCTGTGGGCCACTTGTGGTCCATGGGCTACAAGTTGCCGACCCCTGACCAAAGGCATCTGGTCTTGGCAGAACTTATAGGATAAACACTGCTTCACTCTCCTCCCTCTGTTCTGTGTACAACACAATCTATCAGCATGTGTACGTATCTTCTGGATGACACCTAGCGAGGTCTGTAACAGAATGTTCCTTACCATATTCTCTCCCCATGGTTGACAGGCACCACCTGATAGTTTGATAAAATTAAGTCTGATCTGATAGGATGTTTTAGTCCTACCATTTCAATAGATACATAGATAGATAGATAGATAGATGATTGATAGATAGATAGATAGATAGATAGATAGATAGATAGATAGAAAGAATTTCAGATTTTATTCTATTTTAGTTTCGAGCTGGTTTTAACGTATGCGTTGTTTTTTGTTGTAAATTGCTTTGAGTTACATTGTGTTTAAAAGGCGGGGGGACTAATACGTTCAATAAACAAATAAAATCATCGTGTCTGTCTCAGTCTGTAACCAACTTGAAAGAACTCATCTGCACTATGTGGAATGTATTGCACAGCATTTATCATCTCTGCATTTAGAACTCCTGAGGACATTTTTTATTAATAATGGTAGTATTATAAATGATGTTTGCTTCTGCTACCGCGTAGCTCGATAGAGCACAGCTGCAGCAATTCAATCAAGCAAAGAGATCTGGAAGAGCACCTTGAGCGATAATAGCAGTGATTTATGAGTTTATATAAAACAGGTTGGGTATGAGACCCACACAAGAAGTTTCCAGTGAAAACCACAACTCTTTCTAGTTTGTCAATGAGTTAACTGTGGTCTCAAGTGTACAGGTATAAGCCAGGACCGTGTGTTTACTTGGCGATGATGATGATGATGATGATGATACAGTGGAACCTTGGTTCTTGAACAGCTTGGCTCCCAAACAAATCAGCTCCCAAACGCTGCAAACCCAGAAGTAAGTGTTCCAGTTTACGAACGTTTTTTGGAAGCCGAATGTCCAATGCGGCTTCCGCTTGAGTGCAGGAAGCTCCTGCAGCCAATCGGAAGCCGTGCCTTGGTTTTCAAACGGTTTTGGGAGTCGAACGGACTCCCGGAACGGATTAAGTTCGAGAACCAAGGCACCACTGTAATAGGAAAGCTTGTGCTCACTTCTGTGACCTGTAAAAAATATATACCAAAATGCCATTTTAAAAATCTGCTTCTTACTATTTTCCATCATTTTTTGGTAGACACAGGAAAGGGGGTGGGTGAGGTACATAAGAAACTAAAGACGGGTAGCACCTTCCAAGTCTTGGACTTTCTATACCACCAAACCAAGTAAGTATAGCTAATCATAGGAACATAACAACATACAGTGGTACCTCAGGTTACATACGCTTCAGGTTACATACGCTTCAGGTTACAAACTCCGCTAACCCAGAAATAGTACCTCAGGTTAAGAACTTTGCTTCAGGATAAGAACAGAAATCGTGCTCCAGTGGCGTGGTGGCAGCAGGAGGCCCCATTAGCTAAAGTGGTGCTTCAGGTTAAAAACAGTTTCAGGTTAAGAATGGACCTCCGGAACGAATTAAGTACTTAACCCGAGGTACCACTGTACAAAGCTATCTTACAGTGAGTTACACCCAGTGCTGTTTTTCTAGAAAAAGAGGTTCCTGAACTCACCATGAACACCTCCCTTTTTCTCTTATAATGGCGATGGCGCCCACCTGAGAGGTGCCAGAGTTGAGTTCTGGCTAGAAAAAAAAACCCTGGTTGCATCATTAGTCCATCTAGCTCAGTATTGTCTCCATCTAGCTCAGTATTGTCTCCGGGGGGTGGGGGGTTAAAGGAGGGAATCATTTCCAGGCCTACCAGGAAATGCCTCTGGAGGCTACATTTCTGGCCTTCTGCATGCAAGGCTGAAGCTCTGCAACCTTTCCCTCAATGGAAGCTGATGGGAGTTGGAATCCAACCATTTCTAGTACCTGGAACTGCCCTGAGACCTACAGGTATAAGGGCAGTATACAAATTTAATAAATAAATAATGCCTATAGGCAAGAAGGAATTATATAGCAGAGGTTTGGAGTGCTCTGCCCCTCATCTGTGCCCAGCCGTAGAAATACAGAGAGTTCCGGCAGGACAGGAATTCGTTGTCCCACCTCTGCAATCCCTCAGCAGTCCAGTAATTATTATTATTTTTTTGAGATTAGTAACTTTTGCAGGCTTATAATTAGAAGGCTTATTGTCCTACTTCTAAACATACCCTCACAACCATGAGGCCCAGAAGCAGCTTGCTTTGTTTTTACAATTAAAGATTCAGGTGGGTAGCCGTGTTGGTCTGACACAGTCGAAACATAAAAAAATAAAAAGTAAAATTGCCCAGTAGCACCTTAGAGACCAACTAAGTTTGTTCTTGGTATCAGCTTTCGTATGCATGCACACCTCTTCAGATATCTGAAGAAGTGTGCATGCACACGAAAGCTTATACCAAGAACAAACTTAGTTGGTCTCTAAGGTGCTACTGGACATTTTTTAATTTTATATGTTTTTACAATTAAAGACAGAGATTCTCAGAGAGCTGGGCTCTACATCCCTCACGGGTGCCACAAACTCCTGGGCTCTTGGAGGCTGTCCCATTCAGGCGAACAGGGTACTGCCCCCCAAGAAACCTCAGCCAGCCCCCAGCTGCCTGACTGCCTCCTTGCTTACAGCCACTCCAGTATTGCCCCTCAGTATTGCCCCTTGTATAACTCAGCAGGGAGGACAGTAGGGACAAATCCAGAATCAGTTGGTATTGCCTGTCATTTGCTGCAGCTTCACATACAGTTGGGATCCCTGCCTTCTGCCCCACCAGCGCCAATTGGCACCAGCAACCATTACAGACACCTGGTTGATAAGGACATCTAAACAAGATCTAGGTTGCCACTGAGGTCATGAAGAACATCTCTCCTGCTACCTGGGGCTCCCGGAACATTTCACCAGCTCCTAAATTTGGCAAACACTTTGGCATAGACATCGTCAGAACATAAGGACCTTGTTTCAGTGCTCTGAGTCAAACAGAATTTGCTGTGTGACTCAAAAGCACTTGGGCTTCTTAACCTGTGCTCACAAGCCAAAAAAGGTTCCTGGGTCCTGGCACGCCTCCCCAAGCATATTTGAATTAAACTTGGCAGGAAGCCACTGCAGCCTCACCCCGATAAGAGCCGAACAAGGAATCAACACCTTGTGCACTTGGTAGCAGGTTTCAAACACACCTGGAACCGTTCAGAGAAAGGAACGCAATTGATCTTATTCAGAGGCAATATTAATTTGAAGACAGGTAATCTGTTCCTGTCCTGGCTGGAGATGCTGAGGTCTAAACCTAGGGCCTTTTGCGTGCAAAGCAGATGCTCTACCACTAAGCTACTCCTTCCATATCCTGCCTCAGGGTCAGCTCAATGAATTTTGGCACCCAAGGCAAGCCACGAAATGGTACATACACACACACACACACACACACACACACACACACCAAGCCAGAGAAGAAGCGGAAAGTGAAACTCTACATCAGGAATGGGGGGGGGGCTGAAGATCCGCATGCAATGTGTTGCTTGGGGGCTGCCCTGGTGGGTCCTGCCACCCAAGGTGGTCGCCTCACCTTGTCTCATGGGAGGGCCGGCCCTGTCCTGCCTCCATCAGCAGCTCTGAACTGCAGGTGGCAACGTTCTACATGCAAAATCACTTTTTTCACAACACAAGGGATGAAGAAATCCACAGGCACAGAATCAGCTTTCTGGTGGCATTTAACTCCGGGATTAACTTCCAAAATCCTTTCTAATTCTCAGGAACCAGAGCAGATCCTTTCGGTGGCTCATTTCCAGCCTTTCTGATCATGTTCCAATATAACCTTTGCAGCTCACTTTCTCAAAGACTTGCCTGGTCACCGGGCAAGTCTTTCCAGATACCATCAGCTTAACCTACAGCAAACATGGCTCCCCCACACGAATTTTATGTGCAATTTTCCCATGTAGCTAATTTTCTTTTCTTGGGGCTTCAAACACCTTTCTGCACCCTTCTTATGCCATTTCTTTCTGATTGCATTTATCCCCCACCCCCAAGGAGCTCAAAGTAGTGCTCATGGTCCTCCCTCTCATTTTATCTCCACAACAAACAAGGATTGAGTGCAGGCCCACAAACATACCCAGGACCCTTCTGCACCACACAGGGATCTCGTGAGCATAAGAAGAGCCTGCTGGATCAGGCCAATGGCCCATGTATCCCAGCATCCTGTTCTCACAACAGCCAACCAGATGCCTGAGGAATAAACCCTCAAGCAGGACCTCTGAAAACAAGAGTTTTCTCCTGCAGTTTTCAGCAACTGGTGTTCAGAAGCATTACTGCATCTGTCTGCCTCTGAAAGAGGGGAGGTTGTTTTGTCTGGTGAGCAGAAATGCTTATGCTGATGGAATGATCTCCTTAGTGTGTGTGTGTGTGTGTGTGTGTGTGTGTGTGTGTGTGTGTTTTTACTGTGTCACCGACTTCCACCTAAAGAAGTAAAGCAACGTGGCTTAATTTAGGTCCATTCATTTCAATATGTCTACTGTAACTTGGATGCAGCCCATTGGCTTTGACATGCTCAGTGTGATTTTTGGCTCTTGAGCAGCAGAACAGCTGGATCACACATTGCTTTGGGAAGCCCCTCCATCCCGCTGTGTGTCTGAAAAATCTTTTGTTATGTGGCATGGCGGGGGGGCAACTATTATCAATGCCAAGCCTAAAGCACACCCCCACCCCTGGTGTATGGAAATTGCAGGACTCCATCAGGCCTCGTCTCCAGTCTCTTGGAAGCCCACTTCCACAAGGAGAGGGGATGGCCAACAGCTTAGATGGCTTCAAAAGTCAAATTCAACGACTGCTAGCCAGGATTGCTTTGCATGGCACCCAGGGTCAGAGGGAGCGTGCCACTTGTTACCACTTTAAACAAACAAAAAACCCTTCAGTTTTCCAAAAACCATTTAGATGGAAAACAAAAGTATGCTCTTGTGTTGGATGTTAGCGTTGGAATATTTTGCCCCTGGTTGTACCTTCACCCACTGCCAACCACATTGCTGGGCCAGAAGTAGAATTAGTTGGTTGGTTTTCCAGCCTGTCTGACCTCTGCTTATTCCAGCTAAAACCACTTCCTCCCCCCTATTATTTGAGTGTCGAGTGGGAGGGAATGTTTATAGAGGGAGAACAGTGAGATAAGTGGACACATACTCCCATAATCTCATACATGCACCTCATTCTCCAAGAGCCCATACTTATGTCTCCAAACAGCACCACTCTCACACACAAAAAACCGAGGTATTGAAGTGCAGAACACATCAGAACAGAAAACCAGAAATGTTGGTGCCTTTTCTCTCTATGAATATAGTTCTCAGAGTGGTTAAGTAGTCAGTCCCTCTTCGCCCATGACGGGGTGAGCTCCCGTTGTTTGGTCCCTGCTCCTGCCAACCTAGCAGTTCGAAAGCACGTCAAAGTGCAAGTAAATAAATAGGTACCGCTCTGGTGGGGAGGTAAACGCCATTTCCGTGCGCTGCTCTGGTTCGCCAGAAGCAGCTTAGTCATGCTGGCCACATGACCCGGAGGCTGTACGCTGGCTCCCTGGGCCAATAAAGCGAGATGAGCGCCGCAACCCCAGAGTCGGCCACGACTGGACCTAATGGTCAGGGGTCCCTTTACCTTTAAGTGTTGAGTGGGAGGGAGAATAATTTCTGCCCCTGAATGTGGAGGCAGAGCATAGCTAGTAGCCGTTGATAGCCTTATCTTATGTTGCAAGAGCTCCTTGGCAGCTGGATTGAGGTAGAGCTTCCTGGCAATTGGAGGCTTTACAGGAAAGAGCTGTGGCTCAGAGATAGAGCATCTGCTATGTATGCAAAAGGTCCGAAGTTCAACCCTAGCATCCCCTGGTAGGGCTGGCGAAAGACCCCCTGCCTGAAACCTTGGAGAGCAGCTGCCAGTCAAAATAGAGAATACTGAGCTGTTGGTCTGGCCCAATAGAAAGCAGCCTCCTCTCTTCCCAAGTTTGAAGAATGAATGAGAGGATGTGGAGCACTCATGGGTGGTTGATTATGTAGTGCAAGCACGTCATGGCATGCAGAGTGGTTGGGCTTCAGTTTCAAGAAAGCCCACTGAATGCAAACATTGTGACCACTCAGAAACAATTGCTGGTTCAACTGCGGCCGCTTTCCTCATGCTTTCCTTGTTTGCATAAAGAACAAATGGTGGTTACTATACAGTAACTCGTGAGAAGCAGCCACAGGGGGGGTGGAATGGGAAACAGCCAGGCAAAGAATCAACCACCATTTAAGAGCATCCCATAGTAACCTGAAGATTTCCCCCCCACATATTCAAAAGGAGGGAAAACAGCACAGAGCACCGAGGTCACAATCCCAATTCACCCCGAAGACATTTTCCACAAGTCACAGAAAGAAAGAGGAAACTGAATGGAATCATTTGAAAGAAAACTGAAATAAAAAGTTTTTTTAAAAACCCACTATCAAAATCCCATTAAAATATTAGTGTCCAAAACTCATTCAGGTATTTTAATTTAGATTTTCCGCTCTACCTTTTCATTCAGTTCCATTTAATTTGGCAACATGGATATAAAAGGATCTCGACAAACCATCTTACCATTTGCAGTGTGGTCTGCTCCCAGCACATTCCACCCAGCCGGCAATTTCAGATGACGAAACGCCAAAGCCACTTTCTCATCCAGGAAGTCCACATCCCCAGCCGGAGGCCTGGACTTGTCCAGGAACCTTGTGAAGTTCAGAGCCTGTTGGTTGCCAGCGCAGGTTGCCAAGAACTGAGCTGCGTCATAAGCTTCATCCTGAACAAACTGCAGGCTGTCCTCTGCCACCACCAAGAGAGGGGAGCCTTGCTTGGCAGCGCAGAGAGAGACTTTCACCGTCTCGCAGCAATCGTGGCCTGTGGAACAAGAACGGACACAGCTGACAGTCTCCATCTGCAAAAAAAAACCCCTTCCATTGCACCCTAATTCTACTCCTAAAACCACATTGCAGTCAGTTATTCTGCCATAGCATCTACATGATGGATTCAAATGCTGCTTAAACATTGCACCAGCTTCCTTTCAGATTTGTTCCGCTATGGGCAAAGAAAACCATTGTGGCAGTCCCATGCTTATTAGTACTGAGGAAGAATCTCAGCTTGCGCACCACAATGTAATGAGCCTGGGATTAGACTAGATGGGGTTTTGTGGTCACCTCCAGTCCTGTGATTTTAAAGCGGCAAGATGGGATTCTGTAGGAAATGAGGACCACAAAAATTGTCAAAACACTTCCTTTCTTAAGTAAATAGCCTAGCCAGGTCTGTTTTGTAATTAAGCTAGAGAAGGGTTCCCATCATTCCTAACCACTGTTCCTGCTAGCTAGGGTTGATGGGAGTCGTAGTCCAACAACTGGAGACCCAAGTCTGGGAAACCCTGAGCTAGCACAATGAGTTGCTACAGACACTAAATAGCTAGAGACCCTTCTAAAAGGTGAGTGTGCACACAGATCATTGCACTACAACTACCAAGTGGATTTAGGTTTCTTGTGGGGGGGGGCCCACAGGGCAGCATCGGTGCCAGTGTGGTGGAGTGCTTAAGAGTGCCAAACCAGGCCATGAGAGACCACAGTTCAAATCCCTTACTCAGTCATGATATAGCGCACTGGATGACCGTGGGTCAGTCGCTGCCTCTCCACCTGACTCACGTCATAGGGTTGTTTGTGGGGATTAAATGAGGAGGAGGAGGAGGAGGAGGAGAAGAAGAAGAAGAGGAGGAGGAGGAGTTTGGATTTGATATCCCGCTTTATCACTACCTGAAGGAGTCTCAAAGCAGCTAACATTCTCCTTTCCCTTCCTCCCCCACAACACCACTCTGTGAGGTGAGTGGGGCTGAGAGACTTCAGAGAAGTGTGACTAGCCCAAGGTCACCCAGCAGCTGCATGTGGAGGAGCGGAGACTCGAACCCGGTTCCCCAGATTACGAGTCTACCGCTCTTAACCACTACACCACACTGGCTCTCTGAGAAGAACCACATACGCCTCCTTGAGCTTCCGGGGGGGGGGTATAAATAACAGGGTATAAATAACAGAATTGTAGAGCTGGAAGGGACCCTGAGGATCACCTTGTGCAACCCCCTACAATATGAAGCAGAGGCGTCGCAAGGTGGGTGTGCCCTGGGTGTCATCTCCAAAGGTGACAAAATGCTGTGTGGCAGTCAACAGCTGTGAGAGACGCTGTTGCTTTAGCGCACGCAGGCTTCCCACTGCCAAAATGATCTACCCGCTGGCTCTCCCTCAGCTGTATGGAGGCCGCCAGGTTCCTCGTCACAAGGCACCGCGATCTCCCCAAAAAAGCTCAACAACTTTGGCTCCCCCCCCCCCCAAATGAAATGAAGTCAAACCATTGTTGCGGGGGGGGGGGAGAAAAATTCAAAGGGGGCAGGGAGGTGACAAGAAATTTTCTGCACCGTGTACCACCCGACCTTGTTCTGCCACTGATATGAAGCTGCCCCATACAGAGATTGAACCTGCAACCTTGGTATTATCAGCACTATGCTCTAACCAGCTACATGCAACAAATAGATAATGCAGTGAATATGAATTTATGAGCCTAAGTAATTGAAGGAGGAGAGAGGTGAGGAAGAAAGAGTGTGTTTGGGGCACGTCTTTGAACTTAACCGTCCAAGCAAGTTGTGCAGACCCAGGAAACGCGTGACGAACTTCAAACAGCATGCTGAGAGGTGGAAGTTTCATATTTTCAGCACAGCCATTGTTCCATAATTACCAGCCCAGCCCCCTTTAATAGTCAGGTTGGTGACTTATGTCCTCTGCAGGCTCTGTACCCTCCCCTCTTTCCCCACTGCTGCACTGACGTCACGACTCCTTGTGCCAGAACAGCAGAGACCATTCACTAATTACTGGAAAAGTTGCTCTGCCCCATTACCTCAGTCTCGGACTGTGTGAATCAACTCTTATCCTCCTTTTCTCTTTGTTTTTAATTGCATAAATGGAGTCGGATCCCTCATCGCCCCCTTGCCACCGCCCAGAAACAAATTTGAAATTTACAACTGGCTCACTTGGGACAGTGGCAGGCGGGAATGTTCCTTTTCCAGAAGTACAGAAAGGAACTTTGCTCCCAGTTGAAGAGAAGAACCCCCCCCCCCCACCATCAAAGCTGAAATTACAGGCTCAAGCAGACTAGGAAGTTTTAAATAATTGTGACTTCACAAGCAAGGAAAAGGAAGCAGCTGGGATTGTTCTTTACAGCAATGACTGCATTTATTTCTTTAACCTAGGGGGGAAAACTCAGCTGCTTCGCTCCTCCTGCGCTATTGGGGACTAAGCCATAGTTTTGCTGGTTATATCTAAACCCAGAACTGTGGCTTGTTCCCCCCCCCCCCAAAAAAAAAACCCATAAGCAATAAAAAGGCAAGAAAAAAGACATTGGTTACAGCTTGTGAAAGGTCTAGAGCCAGACAAACCATGAACCCGGGTTTGGTCACAATGCTAATCCAAACCATGGCTTAGCTCTGGTTAATATGGCAGGGACGAGGAGCAGGGGAAGAGGGAAGCAGCCATAACTTTTTCACTGTGCACCAAACCATATTGTAGCTTCCAGTTATGTGTGAACGAGTATTATTAAGTACAGGGGCAGTGACTCAGGTAACAAATTGGGCTGTGAGAAGGGTCACGAATACACACACACATACCTCTGCCTATTTTCACCAGTGAAATTCTGGGAGGGGATGCAGAACTAAGCAGCATCTGAAAAACCCCAGCTTTCAGAGACTTGGACGAGGTGACAAATTGGATTTGATCAGATCAAACGCATATCCGGCTACAGCAAAGGAGTTTAATGTGTTCCTCGAGGGCAACATGTTCAGTCCCTTTCAAGTGCTTTGATGTCCCCCCCCCCTTCCCTTACAACTGACAAAGATTTGAGGCCAAGAGTGGGGGGGGGCATGGGCCGGGGGGGGGAGGGGAGATAAGTTTTTGACTTTGGCAATTAGTTCAAAAGATCAGGGGAGCTATTCCATAATGAGCAAGCGACTCCAGGAGGCCCCAGAACCTGTCACTTGAAATTGTCTGCCTAGTTTCTGCAATAGCCGAAAAGAGAAAAGAATTACGAACACAAAATAGGCCTTGGTAAGGCTTTGCACTAAAAATGTAGTCAAATGCAGAACCAAAACCAACTTGTTAAAAACTGCATAACCCTCCACCCCACCCAAATATGGGAAATGTTTAAATTTAAATTAGGACTCCTGCACTTCCAGAGCTCTCCTCCAAACAAAATGCAACCCTGCTGCCACTGGGCAGAGAAACTAAACCAATGATTTCGCAGCAAGCTGCAGCTTTTCCTCCCATATTTATTTTCCCATCTCCGTCATGGCTGGTCTTAAGTGGAATTTAATGTTGTGTGGCGCATGCATTTTATTGTTTGTTTGTTTGCACTGTAATTTCAAAGGACAAAGGTAGAACAGAATACAGCAGCAGAATACAGAATACAGCACCTTTGGGTAATGTAAACTTCAGGTTGCGAAAGCGGCAAACTCGGAAGTGTTTCGCCGCGCGCACATGCACAGAAGTGGCCCCTCCAGTTGCGGAAACCTCGGGATCCGACTGGAGTTCCGGAACAGAACCTGTCCACAACTGGAGGTATCAGTGTAGATAGATAGATGATAGATAGATGATAGATAGAGAGAGATGATAGATAGATAGATGATAGATAGATAGATAGATAGATAGATAGATAGATGATAGATAGATAGATAGATAGATAGATAGATAGATAGATAGATGATAGATAGATAGATAGATAGATAGATAGATAGATGGCCTCCAATATGACAGACCCTCCAAGTTTCCCTATTTTCCATGCCTTTCCCTAACTTGTAAATGTACTTTTGGCAATAAATACCTAATTCTTCACTCTGGACATCGCATGCCTGTCAGCACAGTGACACTGTCCGGCACTTGGAAAAACCACGGGTCGCAGCCAATGCTAGTCCTTCTCAGAGCAGACCAACTGAAATTGTTGCAAATGACTAACTTAAATTCATTGATTTGACTGGATCTACTCTGAATAGGTACCACTCCAGCGGGAAGATAAACGGTGTTTTCGTGTGCTGCTCTGGTTCGCCAGAAGCGGCTTAGTCATGCTGGCCACGTGACCCGGAAGCTGTACGCCGACTCCCTCTGCCAGTAAAGCAACCACAGAGTCATTCGCGACTGGACCTAACGGTCAGGGGTCCCTTTACCTTTTTACTCTGAATAGGATTAGCAATCGATAAAACACCATGATACTGCTTGCTGATTTTTGCATTTGCGCAGCAGGGATGAGCTCCTATTCTCCTGCGCCATGCAAGAGAGATGGGGGCTCACCGCAATCCCCTCCATATACACACAGTTGGGCTGAGTTTTACACGTGAATTAATTTCAGAAGACCATGCCCCACCCAACTGTCTCTGGTCTATGCCCCTTCAAAATACACTTTGCAGAATTCTTTGGGACTCTTTAAAGATACTGCTTTAAATGCAAAGTGCAGGTAGGGCCTTAGTGTGAAACAGACCTCAATTCTGTGGCCAGTTTCAGTGTTTGAACCCATTGGCCTATCTTTTGAGATAGGGAAGGCAACAAAAGTCTAGACAGGCAAACAGCAAAAAGTGGCGCAGCCCACAGTTCAGCATTTTGGCTCGCGTCACGGTCAGCCGCTTTCCAAACGAGTGGTAACCATCCAAGCAGGCTCCTTTATCGTCAAGCTGCATGGAGACAAAAACACTGCTGTAGCTAAACAAGTGGCAGCTGGAAGCCAAGCTCAGCGCATGACTTCATGGCCTGTCCAGCCAGGAGTGGAAGCCGACCCATCCAAGAGCTCCTATTTTGAGGACTCGGATCTCACAGAACAAACAATAGGCATTCAGCTCCAGCAGCTATTTTTAAGTTTCCATAGAAAAGGCAGGATAGCATTGCCTCTGAAGGCAACCGCAGACAGCAGCTCACCAGGACTGAAGTCTGGGGGTGCAAATCTCAAAGTGCATAAAACTAGATTAGGCATCTCTAAAATGCACCCTTGTGTGTACGTGCACCACACTAAAAGTGGTTTAGGACCTGAAAGGGGGGGGTTAACTTATTAAGCTTATTATTGGCCACTTAATGTAAGAGAGATGCCTCAAAGCAACTTAAAGGTAAAGGTACCCCTGACCATTAGGTCCAGTTGCGGACGACTCTGGGGTTGCGGCGCTCATCTTGCTCTATAGGCCGAGGGAGCCGGCATTTGTCCGCAGATAGCGTCCGGGTCATATGGCCAGCATGACTAAGCCGCTTCTGGCAAACCAGAGCAGCACAAAGAAATGCTGTTTACCTTCCCGCAGAAGCGGTACCTATTTATCTACTTGCACTTTGACGTGCTTTCGAACTGCTAGGTTGGCAGGAGCAGCGATCGAGCAACAGGAGCTCACCCCGTCGCGGGGATTCGAACTGCTGACCTTCTGATTGGCAGGCCCTAGGCTCTGTGGTTTAGACCACAGCGGCACCCGCGTCCCCAAAGCAAGTTACGACAGCATAAAATACAAAAGAGCTAAAAAATCAGTTAAATATCAGAAAACAAAATGCAATCAACAAAATTATTTTATTCAATAATACTGCAAAAATGGGAAATCCTACCCCAAACATGTACCAGCAAAGCTATGGTTTCTTTACTTTACTGTAGGGGGTCAGCAACTGGTATATCCCAAGCTAAATCCAGCCCCATTAGAGTTCCTCCTTGGTCTCCCAGGCAACACACATGCACATATTGCTCCAACTGGACTGCTTAACTGTGCTTCTAGGCCCAATTCAAATTGCTGATGTTAAACTCTAAAACTCTAAATGGCTTGGAACTGGGTTGTCTAAAGGACTGCCTTTGCCCAAATAATCCTGCCAGTTTATTAAAACCAACTACTGTGTGCTTGATAAGACAGTCAATTAGATTGGTTGGGCACAATAGACAGGGCCTTCCCTGTGCTGGCTCCCATAATTATAGAACTCCCCCTCCAATGGGCTGCACCCAACATTTTCTGTCTGCTAGTGTGAGGGAACTTGTGTTAGTGAACAGGTGAGTTTTAACGTCACACAACAGAGGAATCAAATGCAGAAGCTGCGCTAGTGGGAAACCATTGTGCAACAGACTGTGCAATTCATTGTGCATCAAAGTCACCAGCAACCTTGGCATTCTCTTGTGCAACAACATTTCACCAGCAGAACAAGTACCACTAAGTGGCTTTACCTTAACACTAAATTTGATGCAACCCCACGAACTATCACTTCAGTACAGGCCTTCAAATGTCAAAGACCCATTTGTTCTCGTGTGCCTTTTCTTTCTTTCTTTCTTTCTTTCTTTCTTTCTTTCTTTCTTTCTTTCTTTCTTTCCTTTAATGCCACTGTCTTTATGTAATAAAAGTTAATGGTCAGCCCCTTTAAGGGGCCTTCTAAGAAAAATTCTTGCTCAACAGGGCTTCATGGCGCTCTCTTTTGCCTTTGGGGTGGGGAAATGATGCTATGTTCCATACGAAAGTGTATTTTTTAAGAAAGAAAAATCAAGGCCACATGACTGCTGCCTTCAAGTGACCATCTCTTACACAACTTGTTTACTCATGTGGTCTCCCAGGACAAAGATTATTTCATAAAAGGAAGAAGGGAAGAGAATTATTTTTACAGCAAACATTTAAAAACTCACAAGAAATTGAGAATGGGTTGCGCCCTGGGCAAAAATAGCAAAATTAAAGTATTTATATTTATTAACCTAACTGAACGAGAAGGTAGAAAGCATGCCACTTTTTTTAACAAAGCTGCAGATCTTCATAGGCAACTCAGTTAAGAAGGGTGCAGCTGCCCACACAGGCTGTTCCCTGGGCTAAGCAACCACAGACACACCAGGGGACCCTTGCTTAGCCATGGTTAAATGGTTGGGAGAGCACTGAAGATTATGTGCTCCTTTCGCTGCCCCATCGCTTCCCCAGCTAAAGTCGCCCCATCTATCTAAACCACAGTTGATGTTCCCCAGCTACACATCATTTCGCCGGGCTGGAATGTGTCCTTGAATCGTGATAATGCCTGTTGCTTGCCAGGGAGGAGGATAAAGGGTGTGTGTTTATAGAAACTAGCCTACTATACAAATCTAAAGACCCCCAATTTTGCCTCTGGTGCTGCTCACAAACTGCCACAGGCTGTCCAGAGAGGAAGGCTGAAAAACAGGTTCCCTCGCTCACCCCAGCTTATACAGTGGTGCCCCGCAAGACGAATGCCTCGCAAGATGGAAAACCCGCTAGACGAAAGGGTTTTCCGTTTTGGAGGTGCTTCGCAAAACGAATTTCCTATGGGCTTGCTTCGCAAGACGAAAATGTCTTGTGAGTTTTTCCGACTTTTTTTTCCTCCCCCCCCCCTTTTCTAAGCCGCTAAGCCGCTTATCTGATTATCCGCTAAGCCGCTAAAAGCCGCTAATAGCGCTAATCCGCTAAGCCATCAATGGGCTTGCTTCGCAAGACGAAAAAACCGCTAGACGAAGAGACTCGCGGAACGGATTAATTTCGTCTTGCGAGGCACCACTGTAATGGTAGATTTGCGGGAGATCTTTTTTGTAAAAAAAAGGAACTTACCAGGCGCAATGGTCTCCAATGTCCCTGAATCAAGCTTCCTAGTGCTGGTGCAGTGCTGAACAGCGGATCCAGTAAACACAAGGTAGAAAACTACATCATCGCTTCCAGCTTTGTCATCCTCAGTAAGCAATACGGTGATTATGCAGTCGCCCTAAGAGGAGAAGAAGAGCATAAGGATTTAATATTTCTGGAATTTATTTTTTGCATTTCTGGCTCACAGCCTTGTGAGAGAAAGTGACTGTGAGCTTCATGGCTCAGAGTGGGGATTTGAACCCTGGTCTCCCAGGCCCTAATCCAATACTTCATCCATTCAAAGGTCTGGGGTAGAGATACAGTCTAACAACCACCTTTCCCTTTCCCAAGAAGCACATTTAAAAGAAAATGTGTTGGTTTTTTAGAATAAAAAAGAATACACAAAGACACAGCCAAAGAGAAGCAATAATTTACTCCTTTCCGTGGGGAGAGCAAAGTCCATTCAGCTGCTACCACCAGGATCAAGCTGCCAGTAGGCACTGAGGAATTCTCTCACACCTCTTAATCGCCAATAAGATAAAGGAAGCATGAATAAAAAACATCAGACCTGGAACTCCAAGACCAGAGTTCAGGTCCCCAGTTACAAAGCTCAGCAGGTGACCTAGGGTCTGCTCTCAGTCTAGTCTACCTAATAGGATTGCCAAGGGGAGAAATCCACACAGTGCCCTAAATTCCTTACGGAAGGGGGTCTGGTACAGATGAGATACTTAGTGCATGTTTTCCAGCTGCGAATACTAAGGAAAAATAACCACCACCGGTTCTTTCTTTCTTTCTTTCTAAGTAAAACTGGGTCCAGAAATATGTTTCCCTCCCACACACATAATAAACCCTGTCAGTAATATAAATTCACAATTTCTGGTGGAAGGTTCACGGTTTTAAACAACTCTGGAGCTACAGCAAAGCGCAGATGAATTCCTGTAACCTAGGAAGGCAATCTGTTTCCAAAAGCACTGCTGCCCTCAACCCAGAGAGAGACGTTTTAATTCATGCATGTTTACCTTTCCTCATTTATTATTACCCAAATAATGTCATCTGCTTGAGATCACTACCACACAAGGTGGTTATTATAACCCCGGTTCATTTGAAGCAGCCAAGCCGGGCAGCCAAACCCCATTTGGAGAAAAGTCTCCCAAGATCAAAAGAGCCTCTGGCACAGGCCGGCAAACAAAAGTATAACTTAATTTCGTACCTAGCTTTGATTGACTAATGTTTACCTGGCTTGGTGCCCCGCTGCCAACGAAAACACACCATTTAACTCCACCACGCGCGCACACACACACACACACACACACACACACACAAAGGTCACCTTTACTTTCAAGTCAGGAACCTTTCAGAGACGTGTACCTGGAAGTAGCTGTGTCTTCACAGCCCACTCCATTTTTAGCTACAAAAAGTGGGAGAAAGCTACACCAACAGTCCCACAGCCAAAAGGCAACAATGGTCAAGAGAGCCAGGCTGCAGCATTTTGTAGGAAAAGCCCTGCTAGATCAGGCCAAAGGTTCAGCAACTTCTTCTCCCAGTGGTCAACCAACTCCAGGCCAAAAGCAGGACCTGATCATAGCAGGCCTCTCTCTGCTCATGACCTCCAGCAACAGGTAAAGGTAAGGTAAAGGGACCCCTGACCATTAGGTCCAGTCGTGGCCGACTCTGGGGTTGTGGCGCTCATCTCGCTTTATTGGCCAAGGGAGCCGGCATACAGCTTCCGGGTCATGTGGCCAGCATGACTAAGCCGCTTCTGGCAAACCAGAGCAGCAGCGCACGGAAACGCCATTTACCTTCCCGCCGGAGCAGTACCTATTTATCTACTTGCACTTTGACGTGCTTTCGGACTGCTAGGTTGGCAGGAGCAGGGACCGAGCAACGGGAGCTCACCCCGTCGCGGGGATTCGAACCGCCAACCTTCTGATCGGCAAGTCCTAGGCTCTGTGGTTTAACCCACAGTGCCACCCACGTCCCTCCAGCAACAGGTACTCAAGAGGAAATCCTGAGCAATGGTCTGGCTTAGCATAAGGCAGTTTGCTATGTCCTACATCAGCCTTCTCCAAGGGAAGACTTAAGAACGTAAGAGGAGCCTTGCAGGATCAGACCAGAGGCCCCTCTAGTCCAGCATCATGTTCTCACAGTAGCCAAACGGATGCCTATGGGAAGCTGAAAAGCAGGACCTGAGCAATTGACATTCAGAGGCACACTGCCTCCAATGGTGGGGGCTGCACACAGAATTTGTCTCAATTCATGTAGGGAAGGAATGGCTAACCTTTTTCAGACTGAGGGCAAGAGTGACCCACCCTTGCACTTCTTAATGTGGCCCTGGGGAGTGTTCCCCTTTTCCTCCAAATATGAAAAAAAAAGGGCAGGTTTTCCTTCAGAGCCAACAATTTGCTTGTCGCCGGCAAACACATTTGCAAACCACGCGGTCACAGCTATCGCAAGATAGGGATGGCGCTTAAACAAAAGTGTCCACCTACTCTAAACCTACAATCTAATGAAATCCAGACATCAACACAATGGCTTTTGTTTTCTTTTTAACTGAAGGGCAGCAATTCTTTGCAAAATTAAAAAAACAGCGTGCCAAACGGAATGAAAAACTAACAGTCAACACTTGCTCATAACGCAGCCATTCTCTGCACTAGCAGAGGATTGTTAATACTAAGCAAGCAAAGCCTCTGGTGACAGTTTGCATCAATCCCTTCGTAGCAGGACTGGCCACTAAACCGTATCGCAGATGGTCAAGGACGATTTCCCAAAGTGGCTGCCCACAAAACAGACCTGACACCTTTCATCAGCTCCCTTTGTAAGCAGGCGTTAGCCAGGGGAGCATCTAACACTTTGTTAAAGGTTTCTGCCTGGGAGTTAGATTAGATATGCAAGAATAACACAGACCCATGAACATGTCTAGTTGTTCTACATTTTTTTCAAAAAAAAAAAAAAAACCAATTATTTCTCCTGGAGTTAATGTGCAGGTTACATTATTGGATGAGGGCCACATTCACACCATACATTTAAAGCACTGTGACACCAATTTAAACACCCATGCCCCCCCCAAAGAATTACGGTTAAGGGTGCTGAGAGTGGTGCTGTGGTCTAAATCACTGATCCTCTTGGGCCTGCCAATCAGAAGGTCGATGGTTCAAATCCCCATGATGGAGTGAGCTCCCCTTGCTCTGTCCCAGCTACTGCCAACCTAGCAGTTCAAAAGCATGCCAGTGCAAGTAGATAAATAGGTACCCCTGCGGCGGGAAGGTAAATGATGTTTCTGTGCGCTCTGGTTTCCATCATAGTGTCCTGTTGCACCAGAAGCGTTTTAGTCATGCTGGCCGCATGACCCGGAAAGCTGTCTGTGGACAAGCACCGGCTCCCTCGACCTGAAAAGTGAGATAAGAACCACACCCGATAGTCGCCTTTGACTGGACTTAACCGTCCAGGTGTCCTTTACCTTTACCCTTCACAGGGAGCTACAAATTGTAGCTCTGTGAGGTTTAACAAGGTTTGCTGATTTTATCTGTGTTTTATTCATAGAATCTTAATACTAGCAAACTCACACCAATTGCTCGGGAATTCTAAAAGATCACACACACAAATCAGTGCCATTTTGAAATCAGGAATTAACATTTGTGCTGTTTTGAAAACCTCAGTTTGCCATCTTGATTCAAAATGGGATCCAATTGCATCCAGAAGAAAACTTGTCCTTTCATCTCAGGATGAATGCATCATGCAAATGCATGGTGAACAAATAACATTCCAAAATATATAGTACATTATTTTATTATGTACACCACTTAAGAGAGATTTTTCTGATTCAGCAGATTATTCATTTTTCTAAACCAATGAAGTAAAATAAAGTAACTATAGACCAGTGGCATTGGCATGGGAAAATTACCACCCACCAACCCCCAGGCTCTTGCTTATTTATACAGGTTACAAAAGCAGTATGAGCTTTAAAAAGAGGCAGCCTCCAGTTGCAAACTTACAACCCAAAGGATATACTTCCCCCCGTCCTGCTCCACATGGAAAGATGCCAGGAAAAATGTGCAAATCATATGGGAAAAGGCGAAGAAAGGAGTCTTTAAAAATTCATCTTCCGGGTAGTGATGGATGAAATGAGACAGCTCTCCAGTGTTGCAGGGTGGGGTGGGGGAGAATAAGCTTGGCAGCCATGCCAGTGTAGTCACGTGAGCTAATACCAAGACCCCTAGCCTTTATTCGCTGGACTTTACCTGGAGAAATCTGGGCCCAAACTCACACTCATGAACTTCGCTGGCTCACCTTTCCTCAGCCACTCTCTCTCATACAAATATACCTCTCAGGGTTGTTATGAGCATAAGAACATAGGAAGCTAGATGATACCATTTGCCCACTGAGACCAGTGTTGTATGCTCTGACTGGCAGCCACTCTCCAGTGTCCCAAGTTCAGACACATTCCTTGCATTCTTCCTGGGGATTGATCTTGAGGCCTTCTGTTTTGCAAAGCAGATGTTCTGTCGCTGTGGCGGAATGATCTCCACGTCATCCTGAGTTCCTTGCGACCAACTATGTAAACTAAGGAACCTGTGGCTCTCCAGATGTTAAGACTCCCCCCGGCCCAAATCAATATGGCCAATGATCAGGGATGATGGGAGCTGTTTGTGCAGCAACACAAGTTGCCTGGCCCCGATGCAAACCCTTCCATCACCCAGCCCCAAACTTTTGTCTTTGCACATTTATCCAGAGAACAACACCTGGAAAACTGCCTAGGAATGCATGGGCTTTGCAGGGCTGCAGGTGATGGGTGTTCATAACGTAAGCCTGTCTCTGAAGCTCGAGAGATACCTGTTTGTGCAACAACAACAAAATAGCCCCCAGTAAAAACAGTGACCTGGGTCAAGCACGCAGAGAAAGAGACATATGTCATATGCCGGCTTCAGCAGATAAATGCCTCCAAGGGAAAAATTCCAGAAATAAATGGAATGGAAAATTGCCTGTTGGAGTTGAGGCATTTCAAGTTACTTGCCCAGTGTAAGAAGAGTATATATCTGCTGCAAGTATTTTCACAACATGCGGGGGAAACACTACATAAAGAAGACATGAAGATATTTTAATTTTACCAAGCTTTACAATTTCATATTGAAATTTCCAGTGTCGTTTTTTAAAAATAAAATCCACATCGCTTACAAGCTGATAATGGTTCCAGGGTTCCAAATATTAAGACCAGGGGCCATTTGAGCATACTAGTTTTAGGTGCTGTTCACATTAACAAACATATTTGAATATGATGAGTAAGCAGTAGCCAGGTAGAGAAAATGAAATTTTGCTTCACGCAATGTCTGTTTAGATGTAACGCTAAAGAACCAATTAGCAGGAATGGGCCATTTAGAAAGAAAATGGTCCCCTTTCCTGCTCTCCTGCCCCAATAAAGCCATGAGACAACTGGAAGCTTCTTTTCTGCTAACTACAGTCTCTTGTTTCATTTGGACAGAGAACTGTGTTTAGTATTACCTATGGTTTGTTACAATCCTCCCCAACCTGGTGCCCTCCTGATGGTTTAGACTACAGCTCCCATAATCTGTTAACAATAGCCATTCTGGCTATGGCTGATAGGAGTTGTAGTACAAAAACATTTGAAGGACAACATTTGGGGGAAGCTGGTTTAGGGAAAACAAAGTAAGGATTATAAACCATGATCAAAACTTGGTTTCTTGCCCTAAGCCAGAGGTTTTCAACCTTTTTAAGTCCACGGCTCCCTTGACCAACCACATTCTTTCTGCAGCACCCTGTGGGGCTTAGGAGTAGAGCTCACCCTTTTTCAAACACCCTCCCTTGTGGAGTATTCCCTCAGCCTCCTCTCGAGAGTCCTCCGGGCATCCACTGCTGTCACCCCTGGTCTCTGAGCTGCACCCCCTCCCGCCCCAAAGAGAGGTGCCTCCTCACACTGTCCCACAGGGCCCTGGGACTTGCCTGTCCATTCCCAACAGTGATGGCTGGTGGACTGGCTGGCTGGGCTCCCTGGCCTGCTTGCTTGCTTGCTTACTGAGGCCACCTCAGCTCCTGGCAACCAGCACCCCCTGGCTAGCCCCAGAGGCACCATTCACCTGCTAAGCTTGCACCCAGGGCTGCTGCAACAAACAGCTGTGCAAGCCTTTGGGAGGCAGAGACACGGGAGAGCATCAAAGGAGGGAGGGCAGGAAAGAGGGACAGAGGCCAGTGTTGCCTGCAGCACCCCTGACCATCATTCAAGGCACCCCAGGGTGCCACAGCACACTGGTTGAAAACCACTGCCCAAAACCATAAAAGGTAAAGGGACCCCAGACCATTAGGTCCAGTCGTGACCGACTCTGGGGTTGCAGCGCTCATCTCACTTTATTGGCTGACTTTATACAGCTTCCAGGTCACGTGGCCAGCATGACTAAGCCGCTTCTGGCAAAACCAGAGCAGCAGCGCACGGAAACGCCGTTTACCTTCCCGCTAGAGCGGTACCTATCTATCTACTTGCACTTCATGCTTTCAAACTGCTAGGTTGGCAGGAGCTGGGACTGAGCAAGGGGAGCTCACCCCATTGTGGGGATTCGAACCGCCGACCTTCTGATCGGCAAGCCCTAGGCTCTGTGGTTTAACCCACAGCGCCACCCGCATCCCTGCCCAAAACCATAGTTAAGACTAACAATAGTATGTCCATATTTGCACATATTGCGTCAGTCAAAAAACAGAGGCAAAAATATTTGATCACGTAGCCATGCCACGGAAGGGGGGAGGAACATGCAAGCCCCAAGATTCATGCAACTCTATGATTCTATGTAATGCTCAGCCATAGTTTAGGGTTACATGTGAACCAGGTCAATGTGTTAAAACAGCCGTAAGAACCTTCCTACTGAATACCTACAGAGCAGTAGATTCTGCCAACAAGGACACTGATCCACTAGAACATTGGACCAAGAAATCCAGGTGAACCCTCAACATCTAAAGAGCTGACAAATAGTATCACTGTTTAACCGCAGACCACAACTAGGGTAAAAATCTGAAGAGCCCTGGCTCCATCTCTCTGCAGGATAAAAGTGTTTTCCATGAGAACTTCAAAACACGTCCCTTAACATTCTTGCTCCTTGAATTATTTTCCAGATCCAAAGTCCAAGGCCAAGATTGCAGAGCTAGCGCTAGCCGACTCTCCGCCTAATCCCCTTAAAGCCATTTGCCAAAAGACACAGCAGGGCCGGGTGGTGCGTTTCAGCTTTCTGAGCAGCTGCTGAAGTATCCCAATGGCAAATATTTCAGACCGAGTGCACGGGTCAGTGCAGATGTAACTCTTAACTCCTCAACAGATGAGGAGCAGCACCGTGCAAATGTAAGACTGGCTCTTCCAACTGCAACTGAGAGATTGGGAGCAGGAGGCAGGGCTGCATTCTTCGTATCCATGGACCCTCTTTAAATTAAGAGTTTGTAAGTAAATCATTGCCCCCTCTGATAGCCAACAGGATTGGCACAAAAAGCTAAGCTACTAGAAACTAGAAGGGACATTAGGTGAATCCTGAGGAATACAGAAGTATCAATACACAAAGAGTGGACAACATCCCTGCCCCTACCAAAAAAAAAATCCCAGTGAGGACACTCTCCAGAAACCATGGAACATTACGTTATGATTAGAAAAGAAATATGAAAACTTGAGAAAGAATAAGAGGCTTCCTTGAGTCCTTAACACAAAGGTGGGGGAAACTTTGCCAAGTGACAGGGAAACAGGCAGAGGGCCTTCTCAGTAGTGGTGCCCACCCTGTGGAATGCCCTCCCACCAGATGTCAAAGAAAAAAAACAACTACCAGACTTTTAGAAGACATCTGAAGGCAGCCCTGTTTAGAGAAGCTTTTATTGTTTAATACACTATTGTATTTTAATACAGTGGTGCCCCGCAAGACGAACGCCTCGCAAGACGGAAAACCCGCTAGACGAAAGGGTTTTCCGTTTTGGAGGTGCTTCGCAAAACGAATTTCCCTATGGGCTTGCTTCGCAAGACGAAAATGTCTTGCGAGTTCCTGCGGGGGTTTTTTCCTCCCCCCCCTTTTTCTAAGCCGCTAAGCCGCTTATCAGCTGATCCGCTAAGCCGCTAATAGCGCTAATCCGCTAAGCCGTCAATGGGCTTGCTTCGCAAGACGAAAAAACCGCTAGACGAAGAGACTCGCGGAAAGGATTAATTTCGTCTTGCGAGGCACCACTGTATTCTGTTGGAAGCCTCCCAAAGTGGCTGGGGAAACCCAGACAGATGGGCGGGGTATAAATAATTTATTATTATTATTATTATTATTATTATTATTATTATTATTATTGTCGTCGTCGTCGTTATTATTATCATTTGTCAGCCTGAGGGTCATCCCTTTTCATGAGCAGTCATCTGGGGGGGCTACACCGGTTGCACACAGGGGGTGCAGAGGTAAAATGGGGTGCAGCAACAGAGGTGACGTTTACCTTTGTGAAGCAGGCTGCAAGTCAACCATACCAAAGTCTGAAGATTTCTACATGCCATCCCTCCAGCCAGACACACAAAAGACATTATCGCAGTTTAAGGACACATTTCTTCTGGGCCAAAGTACCCCATGAAGTCGCGGTGTGGCCTGGGGTGAAATTGCAAGTCCCAAATGGAGGCCTGGGTGGGTGGGAGGAGGCTCATTCAGTCCCCAGGTCTGAGGGTCCTCACCCAAGGACTCTAAAGGATATGAAGAGGCTCCAAGACAGAAAACTAAATCTTCGTTTCTTATCGATCCTGTGTTGATGGTAAGAAACACCGCAGATATTCTTCAGATTCAAGACCCTCTGTAGTGTCTCGTGTCAAAACCAAACTGCTGTTTGAACTGTACTACCCCTGTGTCTATTTATTTGGTTGAAAATGAGATTTGCATCATGCAGAGGGCCTCTGAAGAATCGTTGCCAGCAGGGATTACTAACCGGTGGCATGCATACGTTGCTGGAATACAACTCCCATCATTCATGACCACTGGCTATGCTAGTTAGGGCTGATGGGATCTGGAGTCCAACAACAATTGGAGAGTCACAAGTTAGCCAATCCCATCTCAGAGTGACATCTGTAAAGGAGCACTCCTGTTGGAGACTAAGGATATACGCAACATTATGTTGCAGGTCCCAGCAAACCATGCTTTGCTCTAGGAAGCAGCAAAAGAGGGAGAGTGCTCATCTGAAGCTGGTTTAGGATCTCTTTAAAACATTGAGTAAGAGAGCCAGTGCCTTCTGTTTACAGCAACCTTAGCTGGAGCAATGGCGATTATTTTGAAAGCAGAGTCTTGATCGAAACAGAAACGCGGTTTACTAGTATTTCAATGTGAGGGCCACTTCTGCAAAAGCTGAGAGAAACGGGGACTTTGAAGAAACAAAAGAAGCTGGTTTCTCTCAGCTTTTTAGCGCTAACAAAGGCAAGGGAAACTTTGGGACAGAAACCAAGATCAGAATTTGATGTGTACGTTCTGCAGCGGGCACCAGGTGGTGCTGCACAGCCCTCAACCTAGGCTTGCATTTTATATGCCACACAGACTTAAGAACATGGAGGAGAAGTCTGGAAGGGAACAACTAATTTCAGACAAAGCTTCCAAAACTCACTTTCAGACAGTAAACCCTTCAGACTGGCGGCGGTGGGGGTTTTTTGTTTTGTTTTTTGCCAGTGTATTCCGGAAGGTGTCACTGATGCACCAATGGAGCATTAGGTGAGATTTACACTGAACCGTCGACACGTCATCCCACTTTACTAGTTGCTTCTGCTAGGCTCCACCAATGTTTCTGCATTATTGCCATCTGAGTAGCACAGACTCTGGTTCAGGCAACAGCCAGAACTGTTGGCTCTCAGGAATTAGCACCAAACCCACAAAAAACTGCAAGGGCCTGCCCCTGCCCCCAAATACAGCCCCAGCATGCCACTTCCTCTGAAGCACCACGTTACCAGAGCCATGGTCAAGGGACCTTTTTAAGGAAGCTGGCCTTCCAAACGGGGCTCGCTTATTGAGTTGCCAGCAATGACTTCCACAGTTATTCCAGGCAATTCCAGGTTTGAAAGCTGTGGGGGGCTTCCCACAGACAACCTGTTTACTGAGCTTTCATCCCAATTTGCCGCACAAACCTTTCACAGATGTTAAGACTATATACCCAGCCTTCACTGAGAATACATTCCAATTTTTTATGGAGCGGTTATATGACAATGAGCATTCCTCCTGAACTACTTTCTGCAGTGTTTGCACGTCTTCCTGTTAATTATTCATTCTTCCCAGTTTTCAGTGCATTTCCTGTTACTTTTTTAACCACAAAAGTGCCAGGGCAACAAGAGCACTTAGTTTCACTTTTATTACACAAAGCTATAAAGTTCTAGTATGCGTTTCCATCCCTCCTGCAAAATACTGACAGTCTAGAGACAACCTAAGAGCCACTTCCCTTCGTGTTTACCATAGGATGATTACCCACCCTCAGTCCTCCTCCATATACCCTTCCCACAATCCATCATGGCTCCCCACCAACACAGAGAAACACTTTCATGCACCCCTTTAATTAATTAAATAATAATAATAATAATAATAATAATAATAATTTATTTATTTATTTATATCCTGCCCATCTGGCTGGGTTTCCCCAGTCACTCTGAGCAGCTCCCAACAGAATATTAAAAACATGATAAAACACTGAACATTAAAAACTTCCCTAAACAGCGTTGCCTTCAGATGTTTTCTAAAAGTCAGGTAGTTGTTTTATTTCCTTGACATCTGATGGTAGGGCACCAGCACCGAGAAGGCCCTCTGTCTGGTTCCCTGTAACCTCACTTCTCGCAGTGGGGGAACCGCCAGAAGGCCCTTGGCGCTGGACCTCAGTGTCCGGGCTGAACGATGAGGGTGAAGACACTCCTTCAGGTATACTGGACCGAGGCCTTTTAGGGCTTTAAAGGTCAGCACTTTGAATTGTTCTTGGAAACGTACTGGGAGCCAATGTAGGTCTCTTATAGTGTATAGCTGGTCTTTTCCAAATGTTTCACAGGAAAAAGGTATTGCAAAGCAATGTTCACTTGTTCAAATTATGTCATCCTGTTTTCTCAGTCACACATACTAAGTACTGCACCATTCTCTCAGTCGATGTCTTTTCTTTAAGGAAAATGAGTAAGCATGAACACCTGATTGGAAGTACCAAATATGATCTCCAGAACTGCTTGGTGGATTCTGGGATATTGTCCAGAAACTCAAGTGTAAACAAAAATGTGCTCAGCAACCACATTTTAATATAAGGGACCACATGAAAAGGATGTCTGAGCAGCTTACACAGAGCTGGAAAACCGCAGGTTGCATCCTTGCCACAAGGTAATTCGTGTATTTTTTTTTATTAAAAAACCTAGCGTGCAAAGAATTCTTTTTATTAAGCACTATAAAGCAAGGTGGCATTCTACCAACAAATGCAGGTCCCTGACTACTGGCCATCTTCCTTCCTTCATTATGTTAGCAAAGTCACTTAAATAATGCAGACACAGAGTCCAGAGAGAAAAGAAATCTCACAGCACAATACTTCACAGCACACTTTTGGCTTGCTTGGTGACTCGAGTTGTGATCTCTACAGGTGTACAAGCATCACATGGTTCACCCCCAAAGGAGGCTAAGGTTTTGCAAGTGCTCAATTAGACTAGCTAATGGTTCAAGGTCACTCACAGGAGTACCGAACTTGCTCACCTAAGCACTGACAAGTGACCCTCCTGGTCCAATATCCTGTTCTCACAGCGGCCAAACAGATTCCTCTTTCCCTAAAGCCCCCAAATTTACCTTTGAAGAAGAAAGAGGCAGCAGCTGCTCCTGGGGGCCCAACAGAATATCCTTCCCCACTAGGAACAGGACACTAATTAGGGTTGCCATATTTAAAATGGTTAAAATCCAGAGATAATTTTTATTTTTTGCCAAAGTTGTTGAGCTTCTTTGTCAAAATAGCAAAAGACGACATTTCTGGACCCTTTTAAGGAAAATTGGCAAAAACGACACTGCCATACATTGCCAAAAGTCGGGATTTTCACTGGCATTTTGCCAATTTCCACCCAGACACTGCTTATGACTGCGGTATTCCGGATATATTCAGGAAATCCCATACGTATGGCAACCCTACACTAATCCCGGTATGGTGCAGGGGTTAGGCCTGAGTAACCAAAGTTCAAATCCCCACTCAGCCATGAAGGAGGAATAGAGCACAGTGGTAGTAGATCTCCTTTACATGCAGAGGGTGTCAAGGTTCAATCCTTCCAAAATGTTCAGAAACCAAGCCGCGGCTTCTAATTGGATGCAGGAAGCTCCTGAAGCCAATCAGAAGCCATGTTGGACTTTCAGGTTCCAAAGAATGTTCGCAAACCAGAACACTCACTTTCAGGTTTGCGGCATTCGGGAGCCAAAACGTTTGACTTACAAAGCGTCCGGGATCCAAGGTACGACTGTACTCTAAATTATATGCTGCTTTCAGTAAATCCTTGAATCAGGTCCAGTTTAACTTCTCGTCAACAATACTATAATTTCAAACAATTGCAATTGTTTCTCAGTAGTATGGATTTTCAAAGGACATTTGGTTATTAGGTAAAAAGAGTATCAAAGTTTAGTTTCAATAACCCACATGAATAGAAAAAGTAGGTAAAAAAGTTTTACTCACATACAACGGAGCTTGCTGTGGATTAAGTTTCATGACCCAGAACGCTGAAAAAGAAAGGAAAGGAAAAAGAAAAAAGGATTACCAGAATAATTTTCCAACATCCACATCGCAAAAATAGCATCCACTTCTGATGAAGTGGAATCTAGTACATAAAAGCTTGTGCTTATGTGCTAAGGTTTCACAAGATTCGGTCCAATATTTTCAAAAAAGAACAAACCCTAAAAACTCATACATTATTTCCAAGATCATTCATGGTCATGCTTAAAAATACTTTGAAGGTGTGATTTAACTCAGTTTCTCAGTGGCAAATGTTTTTTTTGTTGTTGTTGTTTTAGTCAAACACAGTGGAACAAATTAGAGAAACATCATCTGAAGGTTTTCAAGAAACGAAATGCTGAAATATATAGATTTACACTCTTAAGTGTGGTGTAGTAGTTAAGAGCAGTGGACTCGTAATCTGGTGTACCGGGTTTGCATCTCCGCTCCTCCACATGCAGCTGCTGGGTGACCTTGGGCTAGTCACACTTCTCTGAAGTCTCTCAGCCTCACTCACCTCACAGAGTGTTTGTTGTGGGGGAGGAAGTGAAAGGAGAATGTTAGCCGCTTTGAGACTCCTTCAGGTAGTGATAAAGCGGGATATCAAATCCAAACTCCTCTTCTTCTTAAGAGAACAATCCTAAAGTCATTATTGACAATCACAGTTGACACAGATGCATACCTAAGTCACAGTACTCAACTAGCTGCCTTAGAATGTGACAGCTACACCTGTCAATGCAAATATACCTCTCCTTCCAGGGCTGCTAGATGCAAAAAAAACAGCAGAGACAAAACCAGGGGTCTTGAAATTGCAAACACCTTTTATGTGTCCGAGGTCTGGAGCCAATAGCTGCCATTAGGAACTTCACTTTCAACTTTCCCCACACACCATCTGCTTAACTTATCAGAAAACTGACCTATCACTGGTTAACAAGAAACATTTTAAGTATGCCCCTAGTATCCTGACTAAAAGAATGTCCCCATTGCCTGGGAGAATATGCAAAGCAAAACTTTAGGCACACAAGACAACATAGTCGCGTGCTTATTTGCTGACCTCAACTGATACTGAATCAATGCGAGAGAGAAACTCATCAGGATCTCCAGAACATGCAGCTGCCTCTTTCTGCCTGACCTCTAACCTAATCAAATCAGGATCTCTGAAATGATTTAATCTACTTAAAGCCCTAAAGGAAGGTGTCAAATGCCCAAGGCACTGCCACCTCCACCCATTATCCCTTGTTAGAAGGAATCAAGGTTAGAATCCTCCAGCAGATATCTGCACACTATTTGCTACTTCCAGAGTCACACAGTAAAGTCATGGTCCATAAGAAATATTCTCAAATCCATTATAAAAGCAATACTTTTGTTAGGCCAACAAAAAAAACACACCCAAAACAGTGTGCAACCTCTTGTATTCTCCAGAGTTCTTCACTGCCCAACAAAGAACTTGTGTCTAAGGATGGAGACACTACGGGGTAATAAGTTTTTGTGTTCCCAGGTATGGGGAAACAACCACTGTTGTATTTCTTGTTCTCAGCAAGATGCAAAATTAACGGCTTCAACAGCACCCATCTCCACTTACCACCACCTTGGTCTGTTTACCACCCTAACTATATAAAAAGTTCTGCACAACATGGAAACTTGGTCTAATAAAGTCCCCCCCCCAACTTGTTTCATCCTCTTTTCTCCCCCCCCCCAGCTGCTTTGTAGTGACCAGCATATGAAATCCATTTTTTGCAATCTGCCACAAATTTGATTATTAGTTTTCTTTGTTACCCAACACCCAATTTCCCTGGGTATAAACATGTGATGCATATAATTTGCCCCATGGCACACTGGGACTCTAAGCTCAAGACCCCAAAAACTGGGCCTTTCAATTGGATTGCATCAACAGGGGAGATGGGAAACAGACCTTACTTACTCCATAAGTTATGATATGGCAGACCAGCTCCTACCCCTGAACAGTGCAAGCTGGTCCTTGTAAGAACAACTGTTCAAGAATTGGCGACTGAGTTTGATTTCTCCTCTTCCTCCCCTATTCCATTTCCCTTGTGTGTTGTGTTTTTAAGATTGTAAGCCTGTGGGCAGCGACTGTTTCATTTTAACTGACTGTATGTAAGCTACTATGGAGCCCTTTTTTTACTTGTCCGCAGAGCAGAAGGAAAGGAGGAGCTTTTTCTGCCTCCCCACTTCCAGCCACTCTCTGAAGACTGCAGAAGGGACCCTCAATAGGAATATTAGGGGGACATGCAGGGAAGCATGACTTTGTTTTTTGAAGTCTTCAGATGAGGCCTAGACCATGTGAAAAATGAACAAAACATTTTAGCTGCGGTTCATTCATTTTCAGCTTTGTATTCTTATTATTTAAAAAGTGTGCCTAGACATTCCATTGTTACGCCCATAACCTAGGTTTAAGGTGCCATTCAGCTCCTCGCTTTCGTATCTCAGTTTCTAACACTGCCTGGCGGGTAGACAGGACCTGTTGTTGGAACAGCCATGCAGCCTCACATAGCAGATCCTGGAATCCTGATCCCTGGGCCTTGTCCCTGAACTGTGATTGGGGAACCTTGAAGCACTTCTCCTAAGTTGTTTTGATCCTTGCCTCATCACTGGAGCCTTAGGGCATCTGGACTGATTCCTGCTCTCCTACTTTTGCTGCGTTTGCACTGTCAAATTGCTAGAATAAAGCTTGGCTTCTTTACTTACAAGAAAGTGCACCTGCTGTTATTCTTGGGCAGGAGCCAGGACTCTGAGCTACACTTTTCCTCTGTGTGAATATAGGGTTAAGTACACACACACATTGCTCTGATCACATTCAGTCTCCCTACTATCCACGGCTACTTCATTAGACTAAGTAAAACTTGCCAGCAGGCTCTCCATCAGTGAAGGCTAATACATATGGGTGAGTGAGCCACAGCCCCACCAACCTCAGTTTGTCACCAACCCACCCTCACCTGGCTACAATCAGCCCAGGAGATGGTCCTGACTATCAGCCAGGTCTCTACGTTGCCCTTGCAGAATGCAGGGAGGAAGATTGAGAATAAACTAGAATCATTAGGCTCAACCAATCATAGGCTCTTGCTCCACTAGCCATTTACTCTGGCGCCCCCTACTGCTGGCCTCCCTGCCTTCCGCTCTACTATTCCCCTACTAGCATCCTTTGCACTCCATGCATCTCCTGTGTCACACTAAGTTTAGCCCAAAGAACAACTAAGAATATATTTTTTTGGCTGGTTCCAATAAATGGGAAACCTTCAGCCCTCCAGATGTAATTGAACCTTATCTCCCATCAGCCCTAGCAAGAATGGCCAATGATCAGGGGTTATTACCCGATTGTGGAGTTTGATAATCGACTGACTGATAATACTTCCTCTGGTTTTTCTATAGCTTAACTTATTTGCTTTTTCCTCTACCCCACTTCCTTGTTTAAACCATCTAATTTTATTTTTCATTCAAAGTTATTAATGCTTCAATACCGGAAATGAAAAAGCAATTTTAAAAAACAGCATCACTTTAAACTCGTGTATTTAAAAAGCACTCTAGTATCCTTTGGGCATCTGCATGGGTTTCTTAAGAAACACTAAGTTGAACAAGCCTCTTAAAGATTTGTCAAACGCAGGGACGCCTTAGAGTTTCAAAAGCATAACCATACTTGGTTGCCTCTTACCTTGATAGCTCGTAGCTCATGCAAACCTCAGTTATTAACTGTTCCTTAAACGTTTTCAGAATCTGATAAAACTTCTCCATGTATGGCATTAGTATTGCTGTGTTATACAATTGTTATATGATTCTCCCATTTCACTCTCTGCCAGACGTACTACGCAAACAATTTGCTCCTGGTACATTTAACAAGACAGATTCTTTGCTCTGGTAACATCATCTTTTTCTTTTCTTGCAGAAACAGGATGCAGAGATTTATGGGAAGGAATAGAGCACTGTGAATAAGAAAGCATTCCATCCAAAATATTAAGGCTATTTTTAGGAAGGGTTGCATGACAATGCCCAAAAATGTTTCCTTTTCAAATTTTGGAAGAAGGCACAACACAACAGGACCATGTCCTCTTTTTAGCAGGCATCTGTACTACTGATTTAAACGAGATTTAATAACCATTCATGCGCCCCAAACATGGTGGATGGAAGCCATAGGAATTCTTAGCACCCCTGCCAAACTACATTTCCCATAAGTCTCTAGTGGAATCCATGACAGCTAAACTAGTATAAAACGGTACACATCTTCGGTATACAGTGGTACTTCTAGATGCGAACGCGATCCATTCCGGAGCCCCGTTCGCATCGAGAAGCAAGCGTAACCAGCGACAGCACTTCTGCGCATGCGTGTGATGTCATTTTGAGCATCTGCGCATGCGCAAGCGGTGAAACCCGGAAGTAACACTGTTACTTCCAGGGTGCTATGGAGTGCAACTCGAACATTCAACCCAAGGTATGACTGTAAATACACCCAGAGTTGTGTATCCTGTTTATTTTCCAAGCTAAAAATATTCAAGTTTTGGAATGGGCAAAAACTACAAATTGAGTCAGTTTCCCGCAAATTAGCACAACTTGCGTATTTGGGTTTTGCTAATCAGCGGGAGGTAAGGAGCAGCAATGCAGGGCAGCAGGTAACAAACCTCTTGAGGCCTAATTTCAAATCATATTTCTAGTACCTCTGGTTTTAATAAGCATTGCTTATGCTGCATCATATCACAATGCAGGAGTACTAAAAACTTTGCTCTTTTTTTTTTTCCTTTTGAGATGAAACCCAAGAAAGCTAAAGCCGTGGCACAAACACCACATTCTACATTATTCAGTGCTCCTGCAGAATCACTACAAACTCTCAGCCCTGGCTGAGTACATGCTACCCATTGAAGTGTACCAACATCACAGAAGAGGGAGCCTGTCGTGTCCGATTGTGTATGTTCATGGTTAATGTGAATTAAGCCATTCTCAGGCATTATTACAGCTCTGTCCAAGAGGAGTCTGACCCATTCAAGCCCGATTCTTTGTGGCACAGGGAAAACCTGCAGCTTAGTGCAGAGAATCTGCAGAAGGTCTCAGATTCAATCCCCAACATCTCCCAGGGAGGGCGCCGAGAGAACCCTACCTGAAACCGTGAAGATCTGCTGCCAAATCAGTGTAGGCCAGTCATTCCCAACCTGGTGCCCTCCAGATCTTACGTTTCGGTGTTCCACATGAAGCTCAAATCCAAATATACAGCAAAGAGCCTGGTGCCTAGATCCAGCTTCAGATCTACTCCACTAATCTCAGCAAGAAACAAACTTTCCCAACTGAGGCATTAAAACCCATGTGTTGCAAAATAAATAAATAACCTGTTTCTTTAAACAACAACAACAACAACAACACCACAATCTAAGTCAAGAGTTTTGTTTAAACTCGTTTAATGGACAAAATCTCCAGTGAAGAGAAACTGGACACATTTCTGATCTCCGTGTTTTAGCAGACATGCCAAGTGGCCGATACCAAAATAATTACAATGAGTACTGTATGGAGATACACTAGGCTTTTACCCAATTAGCATACAACAGGTCATCTAGGGGTGCTGAGGTCAAATAAGAGGGAGCAAACAACACCAAACCAGTGGCAAGGTTGCACAAGTTTTAAGAACCAGTCTGCATATGAAGAGAACTGGGGTGGGTGGCAGAACATCATATACAGGGGCTGTGGTTTGCACATGGTAAAACACAGCTGTGCCCAGGGCTGGATATTTGCTGGAATTCCATAGGAGAAAAGAATATGAAACTGTATTCAGAATTCAGCTTCGGAACATCACCTATCATTTTATGTGAAATCAAGTATCTAGACCTTGTGGCTGCAAATATTTACTTGAAAGTTTCTGAGCGACACTTACCAGATTCTAAGAAACCAAGCAGCCAAGTGAGATTTCCACTAGGTGAAATCTTGGGGCGGGGATTCAGTGCTCTGAATAGTTTCTTGCCTTTCCCCAGTAACAGAAAACCCAGATTTTCTGGGTGCAAAAACTGAAGAAAAGCAAAAAAACATTTTTTAAAAAAATGCTCAATTTCCCTAAATATATAGTGAGCGCTAAGGATAGCAAGATAGCCACTTCCGGGCCTGCCCCAGGAGGTGGGGTTGCGGGCTTCACGCCCACCCCACGTGAGCGGGGGCTGGGTCCAGCCCCCGCGAGAGCAGGGGAATCCCCGTCAGGCCTGCCCCCCCCCCGCCAGCCAATCAGCTGGTCGGATGGGGGGCGTGGCCTGCCCTATTTAGGGCCAGCGCGGAGGGGGCTCGCCCTCTTTTCGCCGGCTCGCCCTCACGTTTTCCCACCCTCCCTCCCTTTAGGTTAGGCTTAGGCAGGCCTTTGACATTGCTACGGACTTCGGTCTGTCGCCGAAGGGGGCATGGTAGGAATTTTTCCCAATTGGCAATTTCGGGCCTTTTGGTTTTTCGCCTACCTCGTAGCAACTCGTCACAACTTCTCGGCATTGGCGGTAGGCATTGGTATGAAGGGGTTAAGACGATGTGGGGGGGGAGGAACGCCATCACCTCCCCCCAGCGAGCGAAGGGTGGTCCGTTAAAGGACCCCGGGGGGCGTGGCCCTGTCCGAAGCCTATGGAGGTGTGGGCCAAAGGCACGCCCCAGAGCGGTGACCCGGGGGAGCTCCTAGCCGAAGTGCCTCGCGGGAGTCTCCCCCGATATAAGGTTAACCCTTCCCAGTGTCTCCAGCAAATGGGCTGGAGCCGGATAGTCGTTAGGACCAATGCCTATGCCAATGCCTCTCATTCCTGAATTCAATAAAGTTGTGGCCTAATTCGCCCAATTAACCTTACATTACGGTGTCTTGTGTCTTTATTTATCCGGGTGGGGGCGGGAACTCGCCACACAACTGTCAGTTTTTGTTCTCTCGGTTACTCACTTTTTCCAATCTTAAATTTAGTTCTCCAAATTTCTGCAAGAAGTTGTGGTTTATAAAATCCTCATGAAAACTTAACCAGTGCTTTAGTGCAAATTTCTCCTCATCATTTTTCTATGCAGTTTTGACTAATGTACGTATTTCTGCAAGCAATTTTTCTTTAGACAGTGAGTTGTTGTATCTTATTTTCATTAATATATTCATCTGTAGGTATACTTTTACCTAATATATGTGTTTTTGTAAACAATGGTTGGTTGGAGAACTGCGAAATTCAAACAAGCACAATTTCGAAGGATGGCTGTGTTTTGGTTCTCATATTGCTTCAGAAAGTGCGGATTTGACAGATTCATCTTTAGAGGCGAACTGAATCAAATTTCTCCCCCATCCCCACAGAGCCCAGAACTTAGTTTTTCTTTGTGCAAAATCTGGATTTCCTGGGTACAGAATTCATTATGTAATCACACATAGAATTTTCTTAAAACCAGGGCTATTGGCTACAAATGACTTGGCCACATGACAAGGGATGACAACATGATGTCTAGGAGAAAGGACTTCGTTTGGAGTAGTCCAAAGGAAGTTATGCAAGGGAAGCTCAATGGGGCAAAACAGTTACAGAGACAAAAGTGGAACTTGCTTATAAGTGAGCTATTCAAAGCAGCAAAAAAAAATTTGAAAGGAAGGGGGGAAGTAGAGGAAGAGACCACAGATGGGTGGTGGGAGAAAAGAGGTGAGAGATGCAAGCTTAAAGTCTAAACAAAAGAACAATTGTGTTGCATCCTTGACGTTTAACAAGGATGTTTACAGAGCCTCAAGGGAAGATGATCACTGTCAGTGGCTGCTCAGAGCATGAAAGGGTTTGGCTTTTTTTGGTTCTCCTGCTCAGGAGGAGTCTTGGGGTGGGAGGAGGCGGTTGTGGGGAGTTGATTTCCCTACAACAGTGTCTTTCAAGCTCTCCTGCTAGGCTCACAAAAGAATAATCAGTAAGGGCAGACAAATGTCCCACTACAATAGCATGGCTGATCTTACACTGCTGGGGAGTGTCGGGCACATCCCAGGGCATGCCCTAAGATCAACAAAGAGCAATGCTGAGGTCCAGCTCGCTTGGCTGTTGCCCTGCACATCACAGAGACATGTCCAACTATCAGGGTCAGTCCTACCATTAGGCAGAGGGAGGCGGCAGATGCTGGGGAAAGGGCAAAGGAACAGAGGTGATGCGCTGGGGACAAAGTCGTGTGAACCACATAGCAGGCCCTGCACCCTCTAAGTCATGGGTGGGGAACCTCCAGATGTTGCTGAGCTTCATCTCCCATCGGCTCCAGCCAGTGCAGCCAATAGCAAAGCCTGATGGGAGTTGTAGTCCAACATCATCTGGAAGGCCTCCTTGCTTTACAGAACAGTTTCAAGGGAGCAGCACACCCCATTAGGAAAACTTCTGCTGATTGCTACACTTTGGATGATTTCTATCAGGCAACTATTATTATTATTTCATTAATTGTTATTGATTAAAAACGGGCAATTTTATACTACCGGATCAAGCTAATAGTTCAGCTGAGTTGTTTAAAGGGTTGTATAACAATGCTGGAGAAGCAGGATTGCACTTGCACAATAGGACTTCCAATTTCCACTCCTCACCCCATGTCTTGTCATCAGCATTGAGACGTGGGAGACCTTTCTCCCTGCCTTGCAGGTCTTTTTCCATCTGGCCTGAGAGGGGAGGGCCCTGACTGACGCTAGTTACAAAAGCTGAGACTGCTGAACAGAGTGCTATTTAGGGGTTTCTGCTGGCACAGGGAGTGTTGTTGCTGTTGCTGGTTTTGATATTGTTTTTGTATCTTTATTTTATACCTTTTTATGATTGAATAATAAAAATAAAATACAACAACAACGTCTGTAATCCGCCCATCTGACTGGGTTGTCCCAGTCACTATGGGCAGCTTTCAGCATATATAAAAACATAGTAGAAATTGTTTAATTTGGTTGTGTCTTTTGGGGTGTTTTACTGTTTTTACTGCTTTTGTTATGTTTGTAATTATGTTGTTTTTTCATGTTGTAAGCCACCTTGAGCATGGTTTTAACTATGGAAAGGTGGCATACGAATAACATCATGTATGTATGTATGTATGCCACCCCTACCCCCAAATCTGCTCCGGAGGGTCCCCCACCTGGAGAGGAAAGGAAGAGGAAGAGGAAGAGGAAGTTTTGATGTGCACAAAAAGGTGTGTTGTACCAGTGGAGCTGCAGTGTTGGATAATACTGAAATCTGTTGTTGTTTTGAAGAGATACAGAAGAGGTCAGCCTCTAGTAACTTCCATTGGCTCGTTGGGCACCCTTCACAGAAAAGTGCAATACTTTCAAAATCCCTGGGAACAGATCATGCTGAAGATAGGACACTGGAGAAGAATGCTGCTGCTGATGATTTATTTAATTTATGTACTGCCCTATACCGGGAAGTTTCAGAGCAGTTCACATAAAAGGGTCACAGTATATAAAATTAAAATAAAAGCAATAACTCAATAATGCCCCCCCCAAAAGAGCCACATTTTAAAAGGGTATGGGAAGTTGATCAGGTCAACCAAAGGCCTGGTTAAAAAGGAACGTTTTTGCCTGGCGCCTAAAGGTGTATAATGAAGGCGCCAGGCAAACATCCCTGGGGAGAGCATTCCACAGACAGGGAGCCACTGCAGAGAAGGCCCCGTTCTCATGTTGCCACCCTCCAGACCTCTCGATTAAGAAGCTCAAGTTCAGACCTGTTGGTGGAAGACTCAGCACAAGACACCCAAAACAGGCCAACGTCATTAGCAAAATACAGACATGAAAGAAAATAAACAAAGCTGCTTTTTAAAGCAGACAGTATTTTTACAAAAAGGCCGCACTAAAGTTAAAAGCAAGGCACGCCTATGCCTTCTTCAGAAGTGTTTTGAGAGGAGCTCCACAAACTGATCTCTTCCGTGTTTAAATTGCAACCCCAGTTTCTGGCTTCCTGATGAGAGCCAACAACTCTTTTAAGATGTGCTCCCTGCAACACTCACAGAGCACCAAGGTATGTTCCCCAGCAGTATCCTGTCTGCTGCAAAGGGAATTGCACTGCACCACCCAGAATGTAGTCAGGCAGCACCTACAACAGGAGCTGGTCTGGGCTGCAACTGGATTATACAGTACTTAGAAAAGACAAGTGAATAAGAAGAAGAAGAAGAAGAAGAAGAAGAAGAAGAAGAAGAAGAAGAAGAAGAAGAAGAGGAGAAGGAGGAGTTTGGATTTGATATCCCGCTTTATCACTACCCGAAGGAGTCTCAAAGTGGCTAACATTCTCCTTTCCCTTCCTCCCCCACAACAAACACTCTGTGGGGTGAGTGGGGCTGAGAGACTTCAAAGAAGTGTGACTAGTCCAAGGTCACCCAGCAGCTGCATGTGGAGGAACGGAGACGCGAACCCAGTTCACCAGATTACGAGTCTACCGTACCACGCTTAACCACTACACCACATTGGATTCCCCAACACTCTAGCCTACCTCTCTTCTCAGTGATGCTCTGCACATCTTAGTGAGCACACATAACTGTGCATGCACAAGCCCTCTCCTGCAATTCCTTAGCTCCGTTTTGCCCAACAATGACACTTCATGTACCCATACAGCATCACTGCTATGATTTTGCAACCCTATTCATCTCCTCTGTGCAAGGTACCAACTAGGGCTGCAACAATCAGGTTGACTAATTAAAATCAGGAAGGTGGCTTTAAAAATGACTTGTATCAAACAAATCTTAACATAAAAAACACATAGGTAGAATGTGCACTTATACAAGAGGTAACCCCCTCTCACGGACAGGCAGGGCAGAATGCCTCTTCTAAGATGGCAGTGGCAGTAACATAGCTAAAAACAGAAGTAATTTTCCTTACGCAAATTGCTTTTTATGCATATGCAACTATAAGGTAAAGGTAAAGGGACCCGTGACCATTAGGTCCAGTCGTGGCCAACTCTGGGGTTGTGGCGCTCATCTCACTTTATTGGCCGAGGGAGCTGGCACACAGCTTCCAGGTCATGTGGCCAGCATGACTAAGCTGCTTTTGGCGAACCAGAGCAGCACACGGAAGCGCCGTTTACCTTCCCGCTGGAGCGATACCTATTTATCTACTTGCACTTTGATGTGCTTTCGAACTGCTAGGTTGGCAGGAACAGGGACCGAGCAACGGGAGCTAACCCCGTTGCAGGGATTCGAACCTTCCGATCGGCAAGTCCTAGGCTCTGTGGTTTAACCCACAGCGCCACCTGTGCCCCTTATATGCAACTATAGGCAGATTTAATTTATATTTAAAACCAACTCAGTTAAGCTTGCTAAGATGTTCTTAATAGGGCCAACCGCCTCAATTTCATCATCAATTTCCCAAGAAGCTCTCTTTCACAGCTTAAACCTCCATCCTCTTCAACCTGCCATTAGATACTTCTTAGGGACATGTGAATATAGGAAACTGCTTTATACTGCATGATAGCATTTGTCCACTCAAGTCATTAATAGCCACAATGACTGGTTGCTGCCTCATCACAACTAACTCCAGAATTGCAAGACTGGTACAGAAGCAGATAGGAATTCCTAAGCAAATCAGTTTAAAAAAAACAAAAACTGGAGGGTTGGGAGAGAGAATGAGAACTTTAAAGAGAAGAGCTAAAGCTCAGGGGGTAGAGGATTCACTTTGCATTCAGAAGGTCCCTGGCATCTCCCAATCCTGGAGATCTGCTGCCAACTGCTGTGAACCTACTGAGCAAGATGGACCAATGGTCAGTACAAAGGCAGCTTCCCCTGCGCCTAAAAATAATCTTTCTGCAAATAGCTCAAAGTGGTTCCAGGAAGAAATGTTGCAAAGTTTTCAACACGCCTCACTCAAAATTCCTAGAAATGCAGCCTCCAGCTCCCTCATCCAAGGAAGTGCTGCAAGCAGACAAAACAGGGACAAGAAGTAAATAATGCCAATAGACATCTTATCGGCCATTCTCTGAGGGAAGGGAGGACAGCAACAGCTTTCCTCCTCTTTGAATCCAGGCGTCTTGCTCTTCTCCTCCATTCCACTTCTGTCCACTCTGCAAAAGACTCCACTCCCAAAAACACTATTTCAGAACCCTGCCAAGAAGCAATTGTCTGCCACTCACCATTCTCGCCCTTTCTGCACTCTCGTTTCGGATATAGCAGAAATATTGTCGATGCAGTAACGGGTGTGTAAAAGGATTATCAGCTGGCTCTAATAATACTGACTGAGCTCACCCTCGTCATAAGCTTCTTTCCCTTGTCCAGAATCTGTAACACAATGCTCACTGTTTTACCACAAGTATTGATGCACATAGCTGAACGGAGAATACACAATTGCCTGCCCGCGATGACTCAATCTACTTTTCAGAAAGGTATGCGGAACTGAAAGCCAAAGCTAGATAACTCTATTTCTGTGACTATTTTTATGCAGTGGCCCTTTCCAAACATAGCCTTGTTCTATCTGCTTTCAAATTGGAAAATAAAGCAGCAACTCAATAGTTCCTTAAGACAACTAAACAACTTCCGACTTGTCCAGAATACAGCAGCACCAAGTGTTTGTTGTGATATGTTCCAACTGCGAAGCCCCAGTAATGCTGTACCAGAGATCGTTTGTACTATACTCTGAGAACAATATCATGGTATTTTGAGGAACTGCAGTTTGTTATGGGTGCTGAGAGTTGTTAAGAGACACTCTATCCCCTCACAGAGCTACAGTTCCCAGAGTTCCCTGCGAAGAGGGACTGAATACTTAACCACTGTGAGAACTATACCCATAGAGAGAAAAGGCACCATTTGGATTCTCCATCTTGAGCACCAACATTTCTGATTTTCTGTTCTAACGTGTTCTGCACTTCAGTACAGTGGCACCTTGGTTTATGAACTTATTCAGTTCTGGAAATCCATTCTTAAACCAAGGTGTGCTTTCCCATAGCAGCGGGAGACTCAATTTTAAAATGGAACACACTCAACATGAAACAGAATATGTTCTGCTTCAAAGGCAAAGTTCATAAACCAAAACACGTACTTCCAGGTTTGCAGCGTTCTTAATCCAAGTTGTTCATAAACTAAGCTGTTCTTAAACCAAGGTACCACTGTCCCTCGATTTTGTGCGTGAGAGTGGTGCTGTTTGGAGACATGAGTATGGGCTCTTGGAGAATGAGGTGCATGTATGAGATTATGGGAGTATGTGTGCATTTATCTCACTGTTCTCCCTCTATAAACATTCCCTCCCACTCAACACTCAAGAAATAGGGGGGAGGAAGTGGTTTTAGCTGGAATAAGCAGAGGTCAGACAGGCTGGGAAACCAACTAACCGATTACACTTCTGGCGGTTAGTTAGCAATGTGGTTGGCGGTGGGTGAAATAAGGTACAGCCAGGGGCAAAATATTTCAAGAGCTAACATCCAACACAAGAACATACTTCTGTTCCGTTTAAATGCTTTTTGGAAAACTGCAGGGTTTTGTTGTTGTTTTTTTTGTTTAAAGTAGTAACAAGTATTTCAGAGTGCAAATTCACAAGGAGTACACTGAGTACATTGAAGCAAGATTTATCTTGCCACACCTGGAAGACTAAGTACTTAAGAGCAGCCCTGCTGGATCTGACCAATGGTCCATTCAGTCCTGCATCGTATTCTCGCAGTGGCCAACCAGATACCTACGGGAAATCTGCAAGCAGAATGCAAGCAACTGCTATTCAGTGGCACGCTCCCTCTGACACTGGGGGCCATGCAAAGCAATCCTGGCTAGTAGTCACCGAATTTGTCTTTTAAAGCCATCTAAGCTGTTGGGCATCTCCTCTCCTTGTGGAAGTGGGCTTCCTAGAGACTGGAGACTGGGCCTGATGGAGTCCTGCAATTTCCATACACCAGGGGTGGGGGTGTGCTTTAGGCTTGGCACTGATAATAGTCCCCCCAATGTCACACAACAAAAGATTTTTCAGGCACACAGCGGGGTGGAGGGGCTTCCCAAAGCAATGTGTGATCCAGCTGTTCTGCTGCTCAAGAGCCAAAAATCAACACTGAGCATGTCAAAGTCAATGGGCTGTATCCAAGTTACAGCAGACACATTGAAATGAATGGACCTAAATTAAGCCACGTTGCTTTATTTCTTTAGGTGGAAGTCGGTGTCACAATAAATTTTAAAAAGCTTACTAAGGAGATCATTCCATCAGCATTAGCATTTCTGCTCACCAGACAAAACAATCTCCCTTCTTTCACAGGCAGACAGAAGCAGTAATGCTTCTGAACACCAGTTGCTAGAAACCACAGAGTCCTGCTTAGGTCCTGCTTTAAGATTTATTCCCCAGGCATCTGGGCGGCCATTATGAGAACAGGATCCTGGACTAGATGGGCCATTGGCCTGATCCAGCAGCCTCTTATTTTTTATTATTTTTTTGTTCTCCCTCCCCACCCCCAATTCTGTTCTGGAGGATTTTCCTGATACTTCCAAGCATTTGGGGAGAGGCAGGGGGAGAAATGTACAGTTGCACTAGTGGGACTTGTTGCGCTAGCACAGCAACTTGGTTGAATCTGACTCAATGGGTCTACTTTGAACAGGTCTTGCCTTCCCTGTGTAAGCCCCTTGGACACAACTTTGGATCCCAGCTCATTACATGCATTGCAGCATGAGCACCTGAGAATGTAAGAGACCTGCTGGATCAGGCAACAGGCTATCTAGTCTAGCATTCTGTGGTGTCAGGTCAATTGGAAATCTCCATAAAAAGGTACAGATTATTATGTGTGTGTGTTTTTTTTAACTTACTGTAACTGCATGAAGCAGCATGCAAGCTCCAGCAACTTCTGCCAAACCCCAAGAATCAGGCACAGCAGATCACCATAAATTATGGCAGAGCCCTAGAGAAAAGAGAAAACATTGTGCATAAGTAGAAAACATGGAACTTGCCAACAATACAATGACTAGTCTATTTAACTGTTTGGCATATATATTGATCCTTTATTAATTCAACATCTTTGTATTTAAACAAAACGTTCACTTTATTAACACATAAGAAGAAAGAAAAACAAAAAAGAATGAAAATTAAGATTAAACACACACACACACACACACACACACACAGAACAAAAGTTGGGTTGTTTAATTCATATTCCCTGGGGGAATATTATTATTATTATTATTATTATTATTATTATTATTATTAGGGTTGAGGTAGAAATATTTTTTAAAAGATTTAATTTATTTATAAATATAAACTGGAAGTCGTTGTTGCTGTTCTAAGGTGTTTTGTACTTCTGCAAACCTTGAAGTTTGGCAAAACTTGCATTTGTGGCTGCTGCTTTTTGGTGACATAAATATATATATCAATTATTTATTTTTAAAGGGACAATCGCAAGAACTTTCTGAAAGTGAAAAGGGTACAAACCCACCATTCAACTTTACCTAACAGTAATTCTCATGCAATAAAATCTGCCCCAGATATTTTAATCACCTTTAACTATCAATTAAGACCTAATCAAAATCTGAAGGGAAAGCGCTGTGAGACAGATCTAAATGTTACTTGGGGAAATTCTCACCGAATTGGTAAATGCATACAAACACCCCAGCCTTGACTGAGCTTACTACTTCTGGTTGCACGTTTTGCAGGAAGGACTCACACGAACTGCTCCTCTGCACACAAAAAATTGCCTCCGAATAGAAAGCTATCATGACAGAATTCCTGACACACTATGTTTCTATGTGCAAGGAACTTTTTCACATGGAAGGGCCCTCTTCAACCAGGTGAGCACAGCTCCAGGCAGGGATTGACCACTAACAATGAGAACTTGGTCAAGGGGCAGCAACAGCTACGAGTGACTTAGATTGGCATAACTGGTGCTAAATGTACTGCTCTTGCTTTCCATTGGACCACATTAGCAAGGCAAAAGAGGGGTCTTGTCTGCGCAGTCCAGGACCTCCATACACACTGCCCAGCCTTGCACTTGGGGGAGGTTACTTCAGTGATTGCTAACACAGTGAATTAACTTCACCTCCGGAGACGCACTTCACTGTCTCTCGAGACAAATGGATGTCAACAATGCCATGCAAATGTGAATCTAGACTCATGGTTTCAGAATTCAGAGCAGAATCAAAATGAACTTTGGTTTTAGGGATGCTCTAAAGCAGGCTTCCTCAAACTCGGTCCTCCAGATGTTTTTGGCCTACAACTCCCATGATCCCTAGCTGGCAGGGGTCAGGGATGATGGGAATTGTAGTCTCAAAATATCTTGAGGGCCAAGTTTGAGGAAGCCTTCTCTGAAGCAAGGTTAGCAATTAGTCCTACGTAATATCAAATCAAGGTAGAGGTGAATCAGAGGAGGTGGGATGGAGTGATTTCACAAGAATGAAAAGAAGGCAGAAGGAACTACTCAGCCCGAGCCAAATCCTGATACTATGGTTCGGTTTCATATCTCCCAGCCACAATAACTTCTCTTTCTCCCACCCAGTGTTAGAAACTCAGAGATATAAGCTCGGCGTCAAATAGCTCCTTAAACCAGTTACCACAACAGAATGCCGAGTTGCCATCTTGGAGCCAGATGGCTCGAGAGTCGTATTTTTCAATACGACTTTTTGCTTCCTGAAATGCATTCTGATTGTGCAGATAAGGTATAACTGATAGAATTCTACAGGATGTGTTGCTAGTGTGTGAAAACAGTCATGATCCAAGGATCCCCAGGCATGCACCTACAGACAGTAAAGATGTCAGGAGCCATCCTAGTGCCTGGGCATCTTTAAAGGTAAAGGTAAAGGGACCCCTGACCATTAGGTCGGGTCGTGGCCGACTCTGGGGTTGCGGTGCTCATCTCACTTTATTGGCCGAGGGAGCCGATGTTTGTCCACAGACAGTTTTTCCGGGTCATGTGGCCAGCATGACTAAGCCACTTCTGGCAAACCAGAGCAGCGCATGGAAACGCCGTTTACCTTTCCGCCGGAGCGGTACCTATTTATCTACTTGCACTTTGACGTGCTTTCGAACTGCTAGGTGGGCAGGAGCAGGGACTGAGCAACGGGAGCTCACCCCGTCACGGGGATTCGAACAGCCGACCATCTGATTGGCAAGTCCTAGGCTCTGTGGTTTAACCCACAGCACCACCCGCATCCCTTCCGGGCATCTGTACTTGGTCACAAGTGGCTAATAGACAGATGCAAAATGTGCCTGGCGCCTGGCAAATTTCGAACACTGCCGCCACCCTATTTGTTAAGTATGCAGTAAGAGAGAAACACTATTACCATGAGTGATCTCTTATAAATTACCATGTCACAAAGGGGATTTATTAGGTAAAGCTTATAAGCAATTAGCAATTTGACTAAGCCAGAAGAAGCAGCTGTTGCAACATCTCTCAATAGGAAGCAAATTCTAACAATGATTAAAATAACTGTGGCCAAGCAGATCAAATTATGTCTGAATTATCTGAATTTTGAACCCTGTATAAAACTATGCAAATCGGAAATTCTTAAGAGTTTTAAATAATTTATTCAGTCTTTAATAGTCATGGGTGCACAAAGAGGAGGGCTAGGATACCTATGCAAACAGCAGACCCATAGGAAATATTATTCAGCTGCCTCTTTGACGCCTAGGATTTTAGCAGTCATTGCCCACACAGTACACCTCGGTGTAAGTTTTACAAACTTATAAGCTGAATTTCTGTGTCCAATCAATGCCACTTCCAGAGCTGCTCCTCTGGAAAACCCCAATGTGCCCTGAGCAATAATGATGATGATGATGATGATGACGATTTATCAGTCACTCTTTCATGAGAAATTATCTAAAGTGGTGCCAGGAGATACAACTTCGGGGGGCCACACAGAGAAGGTTATCATCCCTTAAAGAGGAGGAAAAAATTCTACTGGTGTGCAGGATCTATCTCCAACTCCCAACCTTTGCCACACTTTCAAGTTACTAGGAAGTGGGGTTGGGCAGGGAGGGAACAGAGGGAGGGAACCCAGCTCTGGGACAGAGCACACATCTGGCATGGAGAAGGTCCAAAATTCAGCCGCTGGCATCTCCAGTTCAAACAAAAAGGTGAAGGGAAATACCTCTACCAACTGCCAGAGACGACAGTATCAGCCTACAGCAGGGTGGCTAAATTGAGTGATTCTATTAGCCTGCAGCTCCCATAATCTCCATAATGCTGCTTGGGGTTGATGGGATTTGTAGTACAGCAACACTATCCAGAGGGCCACAGTTTGGCCTAGACCAGGCTTCCTCAACCTCGGCCCTCCAGATGTTTTTGGCCTACAACTCCCATGATCGCTAGCTAGCAGGACCAGTGGTCAGGGATGATGGGAATTGTAGTCTCAAAACTTCTGGAGGGCCGAGGTTGAGGAAGCCTGGCCTAGACGGAAAAATAATCTGACTTAGCATCCGGCAGCTTCTTAGCTTTGGAAGACACATGGTGTTAGGTTGAAGCTTACCCTCCATCTCAACTTCAACCAAACACCTAAAAAGCAACCTTTTGCTTTGTTTTAGGTGGTCCGGTCCCTCCTAGGGCCTTGTAATTATAAATGTCCACCAATGTTCCACCTGTCACACTATTGCTTTCTCTAGGGGAAGAGTGGGGAACCTTTGCCCCTCCCGATTTCTGCTCAACAACAACTCCCATCAGCCCCCAGGAAGTATAGCCAATGGTCAGGGAGGATGTTGTAGGTTCCTGACACCTGCTGTGGGAAAACATCAACACAGCATACAATATGTATGTACCCTTTCTCCTTGCACTACTGCTGTACTCCCAACGCCAAAGCAATAGCACCTTAGCCTCAGGGCTACAATCAGTAAGGAATCCTTTTGCAACACACGATTAAAAGGCCACGTTCACACAATACATCTGAAGAGCTTCCCTCACAGACTTCTGGGAGATGTGTTTTGTCAAGAGCGTTGAGGATTATTATGGGACCCCTAACCCCCCCCCCAAGACAGAAGTGCCTGGCGTGCTCTAGTCCATGGGGTCACGAAGAGTCGGACACGACTAAACGACTAAACAACAACAACAACCCCCCCTCAATGGGGTTCCCTCAGAACTGCAGCTCTTCAAGGGGAATTGAGAGCCCCCTGAACACTCTCAGCCACCTTAACAATTCCCATAATTCTTTGGGTGGAAGCCATGCTTAAAGAGAGTTGCATCATAGTGCTTTAAAGGTATGGCATGAATGTAGCCAATTAAGATTCCGGTATCCACCGCACAACAACGTGGTCCTGCAATCTCTCTATGCCTCCCCCTTTTCAGAATCTGTAACCTTTGGTGTTTGAAACCCAATGCTTGAAGACTTCTTTTTTTTTTAATAAATATTTATTAAGGTTTTTAAATATAAATGCACACATAATAAACAATCTTATGTCTTTCACAACCATTTCATCACTTCTTTGGGCTCCCTCCCTCAATGCTTGAAGACTTCTTGTCTCCAAAAAAAAAAAAGGGGGGGGGGGGAGAGACGACTAGCCTACGGACATTGGATTGGAATGTGATGCTCCCAGAGTTTTTAAAAAGAACAGTTAAGAAGCAGATTTATGAGCATTCTTCTCCAATTGTTTACTTTTTGGAGGTGGGGAGGGATTTACTTACGCAACTGCCAGATAAGGAGACCAAGGTTCTTCCTCCCTGTTATTCCAGGAGCAGGTAGACTGGACACAGAGGACCCAACGCACACACACTTACAACCCAGCAGCAAAGACTCAGTTTAATTTTAAAAGGAGCTGCTGCTTCCTGCCCCCCCCCCAACCCAACACAGGCCTTTTTGCTGGCCTGCTACCTAAGTAACCAATCTCTTGGGAAGTTGGGATGGAGAGTAAGCAGCAGGAGCAGATTAAATCCTAAGCAACAAGGATCCTGTTTTCATGTAAATGCCCTGTACAATTAGAAGGAATTGTGAACAGACAAGGGAGCAACCAAAGACAGAGGGGAGCAGAAGTAGGGTTTCAATGGTTTAAAAAAGGGGGTAGATTTAGAAAACAAACATTTTAAAATTAACATAATTCCCGCTCCCCCAGTCCAAAGAAACAAATGTAATCACATACGGATCTGCTGATCAGGCCAAGACTCTCAGCAGCCAGATTTTATGCAATTTGTGAACTTAAATCTGCCTTTTTTTCTGAAGGCTGGAGTTTTATTTTATTTGTATTCTGTTCTGAAGGCTGGAATTATATTTTATTTGTATTCTGTTGTACTTCTTAAATATATCTTTGTTGATATAAACCACTCTGAGGCCCATTGGCAAAGGACAGAATACAAAACTCCTAAATAAGATTTAAACAGATCTGGCCATTGTAATCTACTGTACAGGACTGGCGCTACTCACTTTTATTATGTTCTGAGCCTTGAAAGGACCCTGAGCGCTTATTGTGATGACAGTAGTTTGTATTTTAGAGACGTTCCCTTAATTTGGGGCACCATGTCAACGCTTTCTTAAAGGGCAGTAATTTGTGGACATGCCCTAGTCATATGGAGCTGTTGAAGCAGAGGAAAAGCAAGAGACTGATGCTGTACAAACTGCTGGCTTGAATTCTGCTGATTAAAGCTGTATTGTTAACGCCTGTCTTCCATCTGCAATCTTTTGGAAAGAAAAAAAATCACTGCACTGGTAGCTAAATCCCAGCTTATTTCAAGCCCTCTTTTCATTGCAAGCAATCTCAAAGCAAAGAAAGACAAGAGTTGCATGTTCTTCCATGAAAAACACACACACAGAGATGTCATATTGCAATCTCAACTTATTAAGGCTGCATACATATAATACATCTAAAGCAAATTTCCCCCAAATAATAATAATAATAATATAGGAACTGTAGTTTGTTAAGGGTGCTGGGAATTGTAGCTCTGAGGTGTAAACTACAATTCCCATGGTTCTTATTTTGGGGGGTTGCTTTAAATATACTTTAAAATGAGTTCATTTTAAAGCATTTTAAAATAAGTTGGGTTCCTTTTGATTGACGCATGCCAACTATTTCTCATCATCTTCTGTGCTGCTGTGGGAGTGGTTAATGGGGAAGAACATAAGGAACCTATGGCTTGTTTGCTTCCAAGACACCATGTGCTCTTTTCTCTTAGTGGGGGGGGGATGTCTTCAAAATGACCCACCTCTGACCTCCCCACCCCACACTCCTGACTCAAACAGAGGAAATGAAAATACAAAAAAACAATACGCAGGGTTAGACTTTAAACTAACAAGGAAATTGCAAGTTAAGCCACCAAGCAATGCCCTCGCTTCACCTCTGTGGCATTCCTCACCCCTACTTCCATTCCGTTTAAAGGCACCCTTTGTCCTTCTGAATACCCAAAACTACAAGAGGGTTTGTCTACAGAGAACAGGTGGTCTCCACCCCAAATGAACACATGGTCACTTTCTCTCCCTTAAGCCAGACGCTCTTCCCTCAGCCCCTTCCCTCCCCATATCTGCAACACAGGCAGAATAAATATAGGCATAACAGCATGTGGCTCAAGCGTCTCCCCTCAAAACCTGACATTTCTACAACTTTGCATTGCTACAAGACTGGGGAAGGGACTGTGAAATTTGGAGGGTTGCAATGTTAGGGTCAAGCCCTAGACAAAGGCATGTCTATAGGCCTACTTAAATGGAGAAAGGCATTATACATCAACGGGGATGAAGAAAGAGCTCTCTAATATCGTGCCCATTCGGCAGTTATATTTATGTGCTTTTTAATAATAACAACCAACACCTCGACGGCTTCATGACTCAACATTCCCATCTCGTCACTCCCTTGCTGTACAAGCCTATCTACCGGTTGTTTCCAACAAGGTTTCTATGGCAACGGCACAAGCAACTAATTAGGAGGGGACATGAGTATTTGTTCAGTGGCTTATAAATCTCCACTCCTAGTCCCAAGTCATAAAAAAGAGGCACTATTCATCCTAGTGCAACTGGAGGTTTAAAAGGAAAAGAAACAAAATAAAAAATAAAAATGAGGAAGGTTTCGTTTTTATCGTTTTGCCATTTTCCAAGCAAATTTTTTATGAAACGGATCGCTTGTGGTTTACAACCAATTGAAACGCCGGAATGTAAAATAGCAAGCTGACAGGAATAGCATCACACCACAACATCCACATTCCGGCTGAAACAAAAAACCTAAAAAGGGACGAGCTCAACCACACCACACTACCACCCCGGAGAAAATTTAGGTTTAATTCAGATCACTTCTTTTTTCTTTTTTAATCCTACTTTTCTCCATAGTGGACAGGTTCACCCGTGCTAAACCATCGTTTAGTGCTACATGCATGCAGCTGGAAGGAGTCCAAGTGCGGACTTGCATGCTTCCACAAGAGCAAGAGGGGATGTCTTCTTCAGAGATTTGTTCTGTTTTCCACAAATCCTGGTTTATTACTCACAAGCCAGAGCACGTCTGGCTTAAGAACAAACTGGTTGAATAAGCCAACTTCGGAACTCATAGCTTGAAACTGGCTTGCCTTGAAATTGATGAGGGTTTGTTTTAAGCCACAACCCCCTACTTTGCAATTTGCAAACCAAGATTTGTGCAAAGTGGAACGATATGCTGCAGAAGTCCTTCCAGCAACTGCAGGAGAAGAAAGGGGGGAGTTCGAGAGTCAGCTGCTTCACTCGGGGGCAGCTCGTATATGTAGCCCTAAAGCAGCGTACTGTGACGCGCAGACCAAGCCAAAGCCTCAATAAATTACACAACAAAGTCCACTTTGTGTGTGTGTTTTTTTAAAAAAGTCAATAACACACAAAAATATAAATGGGCATAAAATACATTGTGGGCCCATGATGGATTTCTATTGCTCTTGGGGAAGGAGTACATCGAGTACTTTTTGCTAAATCTATGCTGTGGTTTGTTTATGAGAACTAGGATTTGAGTGTAGAGCGCTGTACACCAAATAATACTAAGGAACAGCTGCAGCTCCATGGTCAAGTATATGCTTTGCAAGTGTAGAGTCCCAAGTTCAGTGCCCAGCCTCTCCAGGTATACAGTGGTGCCTCGCAAGACGAAATTAATCCGTTCTGTGAGGCTCTTCGTATAGCGGTTTTTTCGTCTTGCGAAGCAAGCCCATTGACAGCTTAGCGGATTAGCGCTATTAGCGGTTTAGCGGCTTTTAGCGGATCAGCTGATAAGCGGCTTAGGGCTTAGGAAAAGGGGGGGAAAGGGAAAAAACCCCACAGGAACTCGCAAGACATTTTCGTCTTGCGAAGCAAGCCCATAGGGAAATTTGTTTTGCGAAGTGCCTCCAAAACGGAAAACCCTTTCGTCTAGCGGGTTTTCCGTCTTGCGAGGCGTTCGTCTTGCGGGGCACTACTGTATCTGGGAATGTCCACAGCCTGGAACACCCTGGAGAGCTGCTGCCAACCTGTGTTGGCAGGACTGGGCTAGATGGATCACTGGTACAAGGACAGGTTCTTATATTCCTAGAGGAAATTCTTTTGTGTTGCAAGCGTATATTCACAAGACCATTGTGGAAATCTCCCAGTTATGACAAACAAAACTTTGCCCTTCAGTATTCTCAGTGTAAGAGTACAGCTAGGAACTATGCGCACTTTAATTTTTAACTTCTACGAAAAAAATGTTATTCACTTTATTTGCTAGTACAGTGGTACCTCAGGTTACAGACTCCGCTAACCAAGAAATAGTACCTCGGGTTAAGAACTTTGCTTCAGGTCGAGAACAGAAATTGTGTGGCGGTGGCGCAGTGGCAGCGGGAGGTCCCATTAGCTAAAGTGGTGCTTCAGGTTAAGAACAGTTTCAGGTTAAGAACAGACCTCTGGAATGAATTAAGTTCTTAACTCGAGGTACCACTGTACTCCATGTACCAATTGCTGGTTCTATCGTTAATATCCGACTGCACCGTAAATGTTCGTCATATCCTATTCCAGCTTATATATTTTTCCTAAATGATATCAATTTATATGTTTCAAAGTTTGAGAGTTTATTTTATGAGTACTTTAAAATGTTTTAACAAATATGATCAAAACGATTTTTTTGTTGTCATGTTTTGAAATGAACCAGAATTTAGACCACTATTGCAGCGATGTATTGATTGGTGTTTGCTTTTTTTGCAGTGATGTGAGCTGCTCTGGACATGTTTATGTGGGAAAGCAGCATACAAAAGTGAACTATGAAATAAAATAAATTCCGAAAAGCTCTTCTGGGCAATAAGCATCGCAAGGTACCAGATATCTGGAGGATTGATGCCTTGGGACAATTGGACGCCCTCCTGAGGCTGCTGTGTTAAGACTATAATAACCATCATATCCCACCACTGACCACTCTAGATAGGAACTGGTGGGACTCAGGAGTTCACAAAGCCTGCCTGCCCTTGACTCCAGTCACCAGAGAATTTTCAGGCAGGAGTTTTGCCTGGGCACCACCATACTCTGGCTAAAAGGAAGAATTTTAAGTGGGGGAAGGTGGAGTCAGCCACAGCCTTGCTGTATTTATTTTGGAAGTGCAGTTCATGAATTCAATAAAATAAGAAAAGACAGCAGAAATCAGGTCTGACAACCAACAAGAATTAAAAATTATTTTTTTAAAAAACTGGAGTCAACAACAGCCTAATAATACTTTTATTTTAAAAAGAAATAAAAATACATATATTTATTTATTTATTTATTTATCCATCCTCACCGTTCACCCTAATGTTCCTGTGCAGGTTACAACAATATATTGAAAATAGTTGGAATATAATTTTCCATTCAACATTTGCAGCTATTGAGCCCGTTAGCAAAAACACTTGACCAGCAAAAATGCAGACTCCAAAAGCTGTGTCACAAGTATCCATTCTACGTCCAGTGAGCTTTATGACCGAGTGGGCCCACATAAAAGCTAGAGAAGAAATGCAAATTCATCTTTTTTATTTTTTATTTTTTAAAATCTAAGCAGGGACTCCTGCTTTTATTACAACGAACGTGTTGTGCTTACAGAGGGCAGAGGCAGCGGAGAAGAACATCAGCCAACTTAAGAGTGTTCCAGTAATAACACAAACTGCACCTACTCAAACATATAACCCCTTGTAAATTCAGCTGAACCAATTGTGTGTGTTGAGTGTATGCATATTATAATAGCTCAATTTGTTAGTGAGTACACACACACACACACACACACACACACGGTAACCATATGATGTTGTGGCCAAGTGACCTCGCAGGATCATAGAATTGTAGAATTGCAGAGTTAGAAGGGTTTGGATTTGATATCCCGCTTTATCACTACCCGAAGGAGTCTCAATGCGGCTAACATTCTCCTTTCCCTTCCTCCCCCCCACAACAAACACTCTGTGAGGTAAGTGGGGCTGAGAGACTTCAGAGAAGTGTGACTAGCCTAAGGTCACCCAGCAGCTGCATGTGGAGGAGCGGAGACGCGAACCCGGTTCACCAGATTATGAGTCTACCACTCTTAACCACTACACCACAGTGGAAGGCACCTCGAGGGTCATCTAAGTCCTTATATATGCTTTATGGCCGGAGATGCCAGGGACTGAACCTGGACTCTTGGGTGCTTCCACATGGCAGCTTATGGCAAACTGGGTGCTGCTCGTTCATACAAGTTTTCTGCAGCATCCAAATGTCATCCTCATGTCAAACTCATCTTCATCGAAATGCAGCTCGTATGTTCCCCTAATTTAATCTGGGTTTGATTGTTTTTCATTTTCAGATTTCTGTGGAAACTCTAGAGCAAAAAATTTGGGGGTGGGGGTGGTCAACACCAATAATTCTGGGCACAGTAACTGCTAACTAGGATGACACTGGATATTCCAGGAGTCCAACCCCTTCAGTTTTTCAAACAATAACCACCCAAGATAGTTTCACAGGGAGGTATGGAAAGGATTCCAAGCAGCCCAATATTGGTTTGGTTCTTAAAATATTAGGAATTGCATTCACTGCTGCAAAAGGCACTTAAACCACCACGACTGTAACTTAGTGAATTTTATCTAAGCCATGGAAATAGAGAACGCCACCTGCACAAGCCTTCTGTTTCACCATCCCAGTTAATATTAATTGTGCGTATCAGGCTGTGTATGCATTGAAAGCACACACTTTCCGTCCCCTCTTTAAATAAATGCCCAGAGCCTGCTTGCAAAAAGGTATGTTAATGCGTAGTTTAAGAGGAACAAGGTCTGATTTGCAAGATGCAGTAATGAGTAAAACAACTGCTTGACAACACCACAACACGGAGGCAACCTTTCTCTGTGTGTTTCAATTGTTTTAGGGCAAAAGGAAAGCACTCTAGCAGTGAGATGGAGTGTGAAAGCGTACCCACAGAATCACAATCTTTTATTATTTGCAAAAAATATTTATGCTCCAAGCCACTGTGCACATTGATCCTTACCACTAGAGAGTCAATGTGGCAAAAAAAAAAAAAAACTTGGAACGCTAGACAAGAGCGTGGGAGCTGTCAAAACTACAGCCTAAATAAGTTAGTTAGTGGGGGGTGGGGTTCATCTTTATCAAGAGCCAAGCGGTGGTGCTGATGAGGGCCTATTCCCACGCTATATCATGTTGTCTCCTACAAAGGCATCTTGTGGTCTGGTGCCAAGGCAGGAGGGAGGGAGGGTCAGAGATAAATAACTACCCTTATAGCAAGGGGAAACGGGAGGAGAACATGAGAGTCATCGAGGCACCTAGGTGACCAAAAGACAGCAGCGGCATGGGGGGGGTGGGAGGGCTTTTGCAAACACCTAACATTTATCACATCTGCAAAGAAGCTGTTCTGCATGGAATCCAGCTGCTGTACTAATTACCAGCCCACCACAGTGGGTAGAGGGGACCACACAAGAAAGAAAAGGAAAGGGGAGGGAGAGGAGTTAAGTTGCCTTAACTTGAAGATAAGGCTATCATCAATGCCGACTAGCCATGATGGTTATGTTCTGCCTCCATTTTCAGAGGCAGTAATGCTTCTAAATGCCAGTTACTGGAAACTGCAAGATGGGAGAGGGCTCTTATGCTCAAGTTTTGATTGTGGGTTTCCCACAAGACTCTGGTCAACCACAGCTACAACAGGATGTTATATTAGATGGGGCATTGCCCTGATCCAGCAGGTCCTTATGCTTCTGTTTTACACGAGGGGCAGAACTTTAGGGTGCTTTCAGAGCTGACAGAAATGACACGTTTCAGTCATGTTTTACTTTGGACTTAGACAACATATACCAAATATATGAAGAGCTCCAATATTATTATTATTATTTTAAAAAGCTCTACCTTGTCCATATTCTGCTTCCATCAGCAGCCAACCAAATATCTTTGAAAAGCACTTGCAGAGGTTCTATTTGGATATCCTAATAGTCATTGGTAAACTTGTCCACCTGGGAATGTGACTAATCTTTTAATAAGAAAATGCCCAAAGCTGATCTGCCTCATAACAAAGAATGGACAGATTTTTTAATTCTCAGGTTCTCATTTTTCTAGTCTCAAGTTCAGTTCATTGCCCTTTTCACATTAGATTGCGACTTTTTATTCTTTTTTAAGTCCTCATGAAAATCTGTCATCAGCATGTTCAGGGACATGGGCAAAACTGCTTGCAAGAAATTGTACTGCAATGCATATTTGCATGCTATTTTCATAAACATGCATTTTTAGGCACACTTTCCCCACTATAAACTCTTCTTCTTTTTTAAGAACTGCACTGAAAAAATTCAGAGAAGTGCAAAATTTCAAAGGTTAACCGTTTCAGTTCTCACACTGTTATATGAAGTGCAGAATTGGTAGGTTTGCCTTCAAATGCACGCCAAGCCAAATCCCTATGCCTTCCTGCCAAATGCTGGGAAACAATGTTAGAAGTCAAGTGACACTCGACTATATGCAACTGGCCGAGATGACTGGCAGAATCCGTGACCTGGGAGAAGAGAAGATGGAGGAAGACTGGGAGAAATTCAAGAAGTATCTACAAAAACATTGTAATTTGGTTGAATGCTAAGAAGGATGCTAGATTATAAAAAACTGGCCACCACTAAATTAGATTTGAAATTTGATGATAAGTGAGACTAAAGAAAATATAAATTTTTTTGGAAGAAGTGCTAGATTATATTTGAATGAGTGGACATGAGATTGTAAACAAGTTGATAATTTGTTTGGAAAAAACTTTTAACGATGTAAATGGGAGCGGGAGACGTGAGGGAGCCCAAAGAAGTGATGAAATTATGTCTGTGATAGAAGTAAGACTGTTTATTATTTGTGCATTTATATTTAAAAACTTTAATAAATATTTATAAAAAAAAAAAAATAAAAGTCAAAAAAAAAAAAAAAAGAAGTCAAGTGACACTCTTAGGTGTTTCACTTTCAAATGAGCAGAGCTGTATTCTTTAACTATACAGTACAGACGGCTATAGGCTATCAGCCTCTCTTACCACAAAGAAGCAAAACAATCAACCAAGCTCTCCTCCTAGCAACTTTGCTTCTCCCACACAGGAAGACATCCAATGGAGTATTTTGGAGAGAGCAGAACAGCTGATGCTCAGATTCGCATGCTATCACCAGGCAAGAAGAGACAGAAATTCAACACAAGAGCCTGTCTGGATCAGGCCAGAGGCCCATCTTGTCCAGCATCCTGTTCTCACAGTGGCCACCCCTGTTGGACTAGATCAGTGTTTCCCAACCTTGTGCCTCCAGCTGTTTTTGGACTACAATTCCCACCATCCCTTGCCACTGGTCTTGCTAGTCAGGGATGATGGGAGTTGTAGTTCAAAAACAGCTGGAGGCACAAGGTTGGGAAACACTGGACTAGATGATCCATGGGGTCCCTTCCAATCAATGTTAGATGTTCGCCAGACTGGGGAAAGCAGAATGTCACTTAGAGAAGGATCTGAAATATTTTCATTAAAGCTTGAATTATTCCGGATTGTTTTATTTGATGTTTTAATGTGTTGCAAACTGCTTTGAAATTTGTTCTTTAAAATATATAAAGCAGTATAGAACTGAAATGAATAATAATACAGGTTTTCGGGTTAAGAACTTAATTCATTCCAGAAGTCCGTTCTTAACCTGAAACTGTTCTTAACCTGAAGTACCACTTTAGCTAATGGGGCCTCCCGCTGCCACAGCACGATTTCAGTTCTCATCCTGAAGCAAAATTCTTAACCCAAGGTACTATTTCTGGGTTAGAGGAGTCTGTAACCTGAAGTGTCTGTAACCCAAGGTACCATTGTAACAGCAACAAACTTCACTGTAGGGGGGGGAAAGGCGCCTAAACATTTGTTGTGGCAGCCGTAACCTAGGTTTAAGGTGCCATTTGGATTATATATCTGAATTTCCAACACTGCTTCCAACTCTACAATTCTATGATTCCACGTCTATTGAGAAGCCCACAAGCAGAACCTGAGAACAACATCACTCTCTTCACCTGTGATTCTCAGCAATTGGTATTCAATAGCATATTGCCTTCGACAGTGGAAGGAGAACATAGCTTTATCCTCTACCTATGAATTTGTCTAATCTTATAAAGGTCACGGGCGCTGTGGGTTAAAGCACAGAGCCTAGGACTTGCCAATCAGAAGGTCGGCGGTTCGAATCCCCACAACGGGATGAGCTCCCGTTGCTCGGTCCCTGCTCCTGCCAGCCTAGCAGTTCAAAAGCATGTCAAAGTGCAAGTAAATAAATAGGTACCACTCCGGCGGGAAGGTAAACGGCGTTTCCGTGCGCTGCTCTGGTTCGCCAGAAGCAGCTTAGTCATGCTGGCCACATGACCCGGAAGCTGTACGCCAGCTCCCTCAGCCAATAAAGCGAGATGAGCACTGCAACCCCAGAGTCGGTCACGACTAGACCTAATGGTCAGGGGTCCCTTTACCTTTATAAAGGTCACATCCACACGAAAGCACAAGGCTTCTCCCAAAGAATCCTGTGAGCTACAATTACCAGCATGCTTAACAAACCACAGCTCCCATGGATTCTCTGGGGAAAGCCATGCGCTTTAATGCGCATGGCATGGGATGTGACCTAAAATCCAAGGGGCGGGTTGCACCCAGGTCTCACGGCTGATTATTCCTATAACCCAAACAAAAAACCAGGAGAGCCAGCTAATGGGCCAGTGTGCTCCACTTCCTCATAGCAAGTCATTAACTGCTGCAGAAAGAGTGAGCTTTATTCCTGGCTAAATTGTGCTGGGAAATTGCTGCTAAAAAAGGCAAAAGGTGATGACAGAAGGGTGATGATGGAAGGATGAGGTCAAAGAAAGGAGAGGAGGGAATCTGAATGGAAATAGACCTTTCAGGCAGGCTCCTCAGCAGCTGGCCTTTGCTGTCATTGCTTCCCATGAATAAGAAAGCCAGGATGAGACACTAGATGGAAGAGTCAAACAGCACTTCAGACAAGTTTGTTATGGAGCCTGGCAAAATGTAGTCCATTGCCAATAGCATATATTTATTCCAGTGACGAACAAAACAAATTCTTCATTCTCGCAGCAAAGCATATCTGCTTCTGCTTCTGCTTCCACCAGTCACTCAGCAAAAAAATAGCGCTGTGTCCAAGATGGTAGTTTTGGAACTCTGAAGAGGGAATGCTCAGAAAGGCTTTGTTCGCTGAAGCTAAGCAATGTTGGTACTATCCTTCAGGTTGAGGCCAGGCTGTGTTAGATGTCCAGTGTGTACATCCACAAATTCTCCCTTTAACACTGCTATAGGTAATGCCAACAGATCCAACAATTACTGGTAAGTCCAACACACAAACAAATGCGTGCAGGGTGGTCCACAGGAGGAAGCCATTTCTGAATTCGCCTGGTCACCAACTGGAGAATGTCATCCTCATCAGCTTCAGTTTATCTTATAACAAACATCATTACTTAGTGAAATAAGGCCACACCAGCACCATACATCTAGCGCATTACGACACAGGAAATAGCTGCCTTTTTTTCAACCCAAGAAACCGCCTTGAAAATTCCCATATCCATATTTGCGGGTGTACACATCCACACCATACATTTAAAACCCTATGATACAACGGGGGTGGCGCTGTGGTCTAAAACACAAAGCCTAGGGCTTGCCGATCAGAAGGTCGGCGGTTTGAATCCCCGCAACGGGGTGAGCTCCCATTGCTCGGACCCTGCTCCTGCCAACCTAGCAGTTTGAAAGCACGTCAAAGTGCAAGTAGATAAATAGGTACCATTCTGGAGGGAAGGGAAACAGCATTTCCATGCGCTACTCTGGTTCACCAGAAGCAGCTTAGTCATGCTGGCCACATGCCCCGGAAGCTGTCTGCGGACAAACGTCGGCTCCCTCGGCCAGTAAAGCGAGATGAGTGTCACAACCCCAGAGTCATCCGCGACCCCAGGGTCCCTTTACCTTTACCTACCACTTTAAACAGTTATAGCTTCCACAAAAGAATTATGGGAACTGTAGTTTGTTAAATGTGCTGAGTGTTGTTAGGAGACCCCGATTCCCCTCAGAGAGCTACAATTCCCAAAGTTCCCTAGGAAGAGAGGTTGGTTGTTAAACTGCATTGGGAATTGTAAGTCTGTGCAGTTCACATCATAGTTCTGGGGGATCCAATAATAATTAGGGACACCAAGCAAGCTAAAAAACCCCGGACTGTAACACTTAACATATCTCTGCCCAACAGCTGCATAGCTTGACCAGAGCAAGGCAGCCAAAATGAGAACACGAAGGAATGCAAAATGCTTCTACCTCCTGAGTTAGAAGAAGAATGGAATGCCCACCCCTAAGACTTAATAAAGCTTTTTAAGGAAGAAGTTGAAATAATAATTTGACAATTTAATTATTAAATAATGGAATGGCAGGCTGCCATTGAGATCTTTGGTTAAAAGCACACACACACACACACACACACACACACACACGTTCTTGTAGCAGTGAATTGTGTATAGAAGAGAGGCATACAATGGCGCTGGCAGTAATCCAATATGCAGGGCAGGTTTGAGAGGTTTGGCTGTGAATCTTTCAGTGCTAAGCAAATGGATATTTATATTATTCTGTGGCAATAGCAAATGGTCTTCTGTGAATATGAGAGAGGGAGGGGGGAGAGAGAGACAGAGAGGGAGAGAGAGAGAACCAACTACATATAAAGCACAGTGTGGATCAATGATTGAATTTTCAGGCTGCTGTCAATCATCGCATGTACACAGGTGAAAAAATTCTCTGAGAACAATAATAATGATTTGGGTTTTGATTATAAAATTAGGTGATCAAGAAAAACTCGCAAGCTATGTTTCAGGAGAATCTAAAGGAAATAATTAGCACCATGAGGATAATCTTTTATCCAATTTCTTAGTGCACCCTTCAATATAAGGTCCCAGGTAGGTTAAAACAATTTTAAAATACAGTATTAAAAACAAATCAGAACAGATTATAATCACAACAGTAGGATGGTCCTAAAATCAATCTCTCTCTCTCCCTCCACCCTGACATTTTGACACATGAGAACCTTCAGCATTCACAGAAAGCTGTATAGTGAAGGTGTCAAGACACACCTCTGTGGGTTGGGAATTTCTTGACTTAGGGGCTTCCACACAAAACGCCCTTTTCCCGGCTGCCACTCTCCATGCAAACACCCAACAGAGGGCAACAGAACTAGCAAAAGGACCCCCTCTGCAGATCTTAAAACCCAAAAGCATCACTGTAAGGAAGGAGTTAGCCTTTCGCAACACAAAAATTGAATGGCCCATTAGTGAATATGCATTGGAAGCAATTCAGCCTGAATTGCGATAAAAACAATTACCGGTATTTGGGACCCCAGATGTGGAGAAAGCAAGGCAAGCATTGCAGCAGGCAGCACAAGGGCTTAGCACTCACACACACTCTGCCGTTCTGGAAATCATTCCCTGCCGGTGCCATTTTTAAGGCAGAGCAGGTGGAATCTACATAACGTGAATTATCTGTGACTTTGTTTTAGTCTGGGAAACTCTGCAAACTGCATTATCTCAATGATACAGCAACTACTAACATGTCAGCAGATAAAAAACAAGAAGATGTAGTGGAAGGTCCTATCAGGTGTAGCTAAAGAATTCCATGAAGGAAGTGCATCAGATTAAGTCTGTCTCGGGGGCATAATCCGGCCCATCAATCCGTTTAATCCGGCCCCTGTGGCAGTTTATTTCCTGGGGAAAAACCCTAAAAAAAGAAAATTCTTGCCAAAAAAAAGGCAGCTCAACAACTTTGGTTGGCCCTCACGCATGTTCACTTCATCAAATATGGCCCTCTTTTTTCTTTTCTTTTTTGTCTTTCTTTCTTTTTATTTATTAAAGATTTTCTTGTTTTACAGACGTATGTGTAATGTCTCTCGTATTTTTTCCATGTAACATTTTTACAAATCCGTTTCATTTCTTGAGGCATTAAAATATGGCCCTCTTTGAAAAAAGTTTGGACTTCACATTTTCGCTCACCATGGCCAGCATGCTGCTGCCACCCTCTGACACGTGTGACTGGCCCCAGCTTGCCTCCAAACCTTGAAGTTGCAGGTATGGGAGAGGGCACAGTGGTCACCATCCACTCCCCAAACCCCACAAACGTTTGTCATTTCTGCGCAGCTAAGGCACCCCAAGAACCTCATGCTGGCAAGGCCAAACCAGCCACCTCCCCACCCCAGGTGGGTCCTGTCAACATTTTCTGATCCACCTCCGAGGCAAATCAGAATGCACCCATTGTCCTTTCCCGCTGGCAAGGGAGCTGGGGAAATTTGTGGTGGTTGCACAATGTTCAACTGGGGTAGAAGCAGGAGCCACAATTTTCGGCTTAGCGAAGGCAGGCTAGTCCAGGCTTCCTCAACCTCGGCCCTCCAGGTGTTTCGAGACTACAATTCCCATCATCCCTGACCACTGGTCCTGCTAGCTAGGGATCATGGGAGTTGTAGGCCAAAAACATCTGGAGGGCTGAGTTTGAGGAAGCCTGGGCTAGTCAAAACCTTTGGACAAGGGCTAATGCCAGAACATCTTCCCCTCCACCCCGAAAACTATTAGGCCAGGAAGAAATACACATGGGTCTATTAAAAACAAAAACAAAAACCAGAAGGAGCTGTGCTGAACATATGCTCAAGCACACATACACACACACACACACACACACACACACACACACACACACGTGTTTGGAATTTCCACCTGCTCCTGTGGAATGTGAAAGTCAAAACAACAAATGCCCCACACTTATGCAATAGTGCCAGGTCAGAACAAAAAACTACAAGGGTTAAAGCCACAAAACAGGTGCGAGAGGAAGGAGGAGGAAGGGGGAAAGGAAAAGGCGGTCACCTCTCTCCGTCTTGCACATATATTGCTCAGAACAGATGCCTTATCGTCTCGGTTGCTCTCAGGAAAGGTAAAATTGGGAAGATGATTTGGAAGATCATGTCTCAGCAGGCTCTAGAGAGCTGCCACCCAACCGGGCGGCACCTTCCACCTCTAAATCTACATGAGAAATGTAAATGTCTCCCCACTGACATGAGCTGCCACCCTTTTCCCTTCACCGCTTCAGAGCCCTCTGCAAAAACTGTCCCGCTTGTAAGGCCAGGGAGCAGAATACCTGGGTTCTGCTTTGGAAAGTTGCCCATGGGATTACTGAGCACTTGATGGGCTGGGTCCACACTTGGGAGGAAGCATTTGTTTATAGGTGTGTTTACTGCCTTTAGATGACGTTCATTAGCACAACTGCAGCTACATATCAAGTTCCTCCGGTGACACAGAACGTTTTCCAAAACAGATCATTTTCTGGAAAATTCCCAGTGCTTTATGTTTCTGCAGAACGTTTTCTAGTCCATTAGCAACAATGAATGGATGTACAGCTTTAGAGAAGTGTGGCAGTTGGGGTTTTTAACTCTTTGCTAAAGGCAAGTAAATCCAAGGGGCTTATCAAATCGATTGATGATCCATTTTTGTGTGTGCATTTTATATATATGTACTTTATGTTTGTACAGTGGTGCCCCGCAAGACGAACGCCTCGCAAGACGGAAAACCCACTAGACGAAAGGGTTTTCTGTTTTTCGAGGTGCTTCGCTAAACGAATTTCTCTATGGGGTTGCCTCGCAAGACGAAAAAAATCTTGCGAGTTCCTGCGGGTTTTTTTCGCTTTTTTTCGCCCTTTCCCTAAGCGCTAAGCCGCTTATCAGCTGTTCCGCTGATAAGCCGCTTCTCAGCTGATCGCTAAAAGCCGCTAGACCGCTAATAGCGCTAATCCGCTAAGCTGTCAATGGGCTTGCTTCGCAAGACGAACAAACCGCTAGACGAAGAGAATCGCGGAACGGATTAATTTCGTCTTGCGAGGCACCACTGTATTGTAATGGCTGTTGGCTACAAACCATAATAAAAACTCGACTGATGAATACAAGTAAAAACCAAATATGCTAGATTAGATCACTCTACAGTAAGAGTGGCCAATGTTGTATCCTCTGGATACTGTGGGACTACAACATGGGTTGGCAAACTAAGGCCTGGGGGGCCGGATCCGGCCCAATCGCCTTCTAAATCCGGCCCACGGACAGTCCAGAAATCAGCGTGTTTTTACATGAGTAGAATGTGTCCTTTTATTTAAAATGCATCTCTGGGTTATTTGTGGGGCATAGGATTCATTCATTCCCCCCCCCAAAAAAAAATAATATAGTCTGGCCCCCCACAAGGTCTGAGGGACAGTGGACCGACTCCCTGCTGAAAAAGTTTGCTGACCCCTTGACTACAACTTCCATCATCCTTTACACATTTTTCTGTGGTGGCTGAGGTTAATGAGACTTGTAGTGCAAGGAGGACACCAAATTGGCTACCCCTGCTCTACAACATTGGGGGGGGGGGCGGAATCAAATGCTAACTGAAAATTATCAGATGCAGACTACCCTAACACAGTTAAGAAAATTAATTTTTTTTCTTCTGATAAACCCACGTCACTGACAGTTGGCGGATGGATGGCAGCTAACAGATTGAGTTTGAATCCTGACAAGACAGAATTACTGTTTTGGGGGGACAGGGGGTGGGCAGGTGTGGGGGACTCCCTGGTCCTGAATGAGGTAACTATGCCCCTGAAGGACCAGGTGCGCAGCCTGGGAGTCATTCTGGACTCACAGCTGTCCATGGAGGCGCGGGTCAATTCTGTGTCCAGGGCAGCTGATTACCAGCTCCATCTGGTACGCAGGCTGAGACCCTATCTGCCCGCCGACTGTCTCGCCATAGTGGTGCAGGCTCTAGTTATCTCTCACTTGGACTACTGCAATGCGCTCTATGTGGGGCTACCTTTGAAGGTGACCCGGAAACTACAACTAATCCAGAATGTGGCATCTAGACTGGTGACTGGGAGCGGCTGCTGAGACCACATAACACCGGTCTTGAAAGACCTACATTGGCTCCCAGTACGTTTCCGAGCACAATTCAAAGTGTTGGTGCTTACCTTTAAAGCCCTAAACAGCCTCGGTCCAGTATACCTGAAGGAGCATCTCTACCCCATCGTTCAGCCCAGACGCTGAGGTCCAGCGCCGAGGGCCTTCTGGCAGTTCCCTCATTGCGAGAAGTGAGGTTACAGGGAACCAGGCAGAGGGCCTTCTCAGTAGTGGCACATGCCCTGTGGAACCACCAGATGTCAAAGAGAACAACAACTACCAGACTTTTAGAAGACATCTGAAGGCAGCCCTGTTTAGGGAAGCTTTTAATGTCTGATGGATTACTATATTTTAATATTTTGTTGGAAGCTGCCGAGAGTGGCTGGGGAAGCCCAGGCAGATGAGCGGGGCTTATTATTATTATTATTATTATTATTATTATTATTATTATTCTTCCTCACTCCCCCTCTGCCCATGCAATAAATATGGGAAGAACTGTGTTGCTGTGGGAAGCACCCTTTTGCATGCAGAAGGTTTCAGGTTCAGTTTGCAGCAGATACAACTGGGAAAGATGCCTAGAGAACTCCTGCTGGCATTCACTTCAATGCACCAACACAACATAAAGCAGCTCTCTATGTAGAGCCAAGTGAGCAGACAGCATAAGCGTGCAGGCCTACATTCACTCTGAACGTTGCACACTCAGAGGTGGGGAGAAAGAGCCATTTGAAATCCTGAAGCATCCCCACGCACCGCTGGTTGAGTGTACGCACCAAGGTCTTTCTCAAGCCAGCCCTCCAGAGACCTGGATGCCATTACATCACAGGCACCGCACCCAAGAACCACTAGCTGTACTTGATGCAAAAACAACATGCCCCTGAAATTCCAATTCCTAAACACAACCAAAGGTCACAACTGAAAACAGTCCACCCATCCATGCCACACACACATATCCTGGCCTTTTGTGTCTGTTTGCATCAATAAAGCCAAGACTCTGCACAGAGCAGTAACCCGGCCTGTATCCCATTTCACATCGTTCAAAGCCCAGTTGACATGAGCAGGTCCGATCAAATTCCTTGCTTTATCCACGCCTGAATGAAGGGCTCGGCCAAGAGCAAGGAAACCGAAAGGCGAGCTATATGATCCTTTGACCCAGTTTTCTGTGACAAAGGGTGAATTGGCCAAAGGCCTGGCTTAGTTAAGAGAAGGTCTCCAACAAAGAAGGCACCTGCGTCGGAAAGAGCTTCCTGGTCTACCACTGTATACTAGGTAAAATCAAGTTTGTGGAATTTGCAAGACATGGCAACTGATGTTGGCTCAAGACTGCTTTCAAAGGGGGAGTAGCAAACCCATGGAGGACAGTCGCATAAACAGCTGTAGGCCATGGCAGCAGAAACAGAACGATGAGGCTCAGAGGTGCAAGATTTCCCAAAGGCATCCGGTTGGCCACTCTGAAAAAGATGGTGCTGGACTAGGAAGGGCCACAGCTCAGTGGCAGAACTTTGCATGGAGAAGGTCTTCCAGGTTCAAGCCCCAGCATCTCCAGCTAGGGCTTGAAATGTCCCCTGCCTGATACCCTGGACAGCTGCTGCAGGTCAGCGTGAACAATACGGAACTAAATAGTCTGCGTTGGTATAAAGCAACTTCCCACATACTTCTGAGCAGCAGAAGCAGAACAACAGTACAAGAGAGGGCTGCTGCCATCAAAACCTTGCTTGTGGGCTTCCAAGAGGAACCCAACTGGCCATGGCAGGGAACAGAATGATGGACTTTCGGCCTGAGAAACAGGGATTTTTGTAGGCTGGGATCACCAACGTGACACACATGGGTACAACAGTGCCCTTCAAGCCTTTCTCTCCCTCCAACCACCCACAAAACCTCAGGGATGGATGGATGGACGGACACACACACACACACACACACACACACACTGCCCCCTTGTTCATGAGATGGCAAGGGCGGTTACCTTTTACTCCCATGGAAGGAACACAGAACTAAAGGTGAGCTTGGTAGAATAATACATTTTGCCCACTTCCTCCATTGTGCTTTTCAACACTCATATTAATTCAATCTCCAGGAATAAACTTTTACCCAGATCCTTTCATTCCTATTTTCAGGTGTGCTGGCAGCGGTCGATAGGACTGGATTGCAGTCCAAAGCAGTTCAGAGGGCACCGGGTTGGCAAAGGCTAAGCTGTATGTAGCCTTTGCAGGCTTTCAGAGCTACGATGCCAAGTGGGTCAGACGGAGGAAATGTCTCTGCACACTTGTGCGCTAGAACAGATGGCGAACTGGATGAATGAATGAACCCTCTGCAAGCCAATGAAATAGAAGCCAGGCGCTGCTCCTGGATGCTTTGAAAGCAGCTCATTTTCCCGTATCCTGTTACAAGTCATCATCAGCGAGAAAGCAAAAGAAGTGCCCTACAGCAGGAGCTGTACAGAGAAAGTGAGCAAGGAGGATAGAAACCAATTATTATTTTTAAATTAGAATTTTACATTGGATTTATTTGTTTGCGTTATTGCAATTATAAATGTCTCTATATAAATACAAATGGATAAAAGTAACATGAAATCTCAATCCAAGACTGACAAGTTAGAAACTACGAATTATATCCACTAAGTTAGCGGTACACTTGTTACACTGGTTAATTGTTTTGTCCCAGTTTAATGTCATTGTGCAAGGGAATGAATAAGCAGGTTGCTGGTAACTTTGTGCAACACATTTAACAAGTTTCCACTAGCTCAAATGTTGCACAGGATTCCTCTGTTGAACAACATTAAAACTCGCCTGTCCACTGATGCAACAGCCCTTGTGCTAGCGGACAGAAAACTACCTACTCAGGCCTACCGTTCCCACAGGGGTTGGCAGATACACAGGGTAGAGGTAGGAGGCTAAGACAGCTCAGATGTTGTGGACTACAACATCCATCTGTCCCACCCAGAATGGACAATGATCAAGGACTATGGGAGTTGTAGTTCACAACATCTGGGGGGCACCAACTCTCATCAGCCAAGCTCACTGCGGCTCATGGGGGTTATAGTCCACAGCAATATCTGGACAGTAACAGGTTAAGGATGGTTACGATCAGCGCAGAGGACCAACCTTGTTGCTTCCCACAGTGACCAAGTTGAAGAAACTACAGGGGCCACAGAGTGTTCCAGGCTGTGGTGCCCATTTCTGGTTTGTATTGTTCACAAATCTTCTAGTCAGCAAGAGAAATGGCTGTAGCTCCAATGGTAGGCAATTGAGGTCCCAAGTTCAATTCCCAACATCTCCAAGTAGAGAGAGTCCCCTGGAGAGACACTGCCAGAGTGTCTTTCACACTGAGCTAGATGTACCAGTGGTCTGACTCTGTATAATTGCAGCTTCCTACATTCCTAGTGGTGCAAGGAACTAGACTCACAGGTGTCCTCCCATCCAGAGTCCTAAGGTGCCACACAGAGATGTTTAGAAGTATGTAAAATTCTGAACTTGTACACCCTAGGTTGCCCACAAACCAATACTGCTTTAGACCCTCTCCAGATTTATGGTTTTAGATGGGTATATTCTGCAACATGTCATTGATGCAATAACAGTGTGTTCATGGCAGACCGCTTCATACTGCTTCACTAGCTGTTCTGAAAAGCTTCCCCAGTGTTACCACATTATTGCCATCTGGAGGGACATTCCTGCACTATAGCGCAACAAAAACAAGGCCAAAAAAAGCACAGAACATTTGTGGTATGGACAATTACAGGATTTCAGCAGGAAGCTATAGGAAGCTTTGCACTGATTGGAAATGAAAGTGTATGTTTGCCCCCAACCATATCGAAAGCGTGATCACGTATAACCACCCTGATACCATCATGAGCACAAACAGTCATGAATGCACAATAAAAAAGACCCCTGGAGGGGGCTCTCAGCTTGTCTTGGGAAGCCAGTTAAAACCTTTTAAGAGTCCAGGAAAAAGAGATAGGAGAGGGAAAGGGAACCCCCTGGCAATATTTATTCTGAGCAGGAAAGGGGGATTTAATGGACACGCTCTGCAAACAGACCAAACTTAAAGTCGCATTGTTAGCCAAAGAGGCCCAAAGAGAGCCCAGCACAAACAAGTTAAGGGCTCCAGCCTTTCCAAAGAAAACACATCTGGAGAAAAGAGCAGGAATCCTTGCAGAACTTCCTCTGGAAAGCAAGCATGTTGCTACAACAGTTCTCCCCATATGTTAATGCTCCAAAATGCCTGCAAGGTCACTACTGTGCAGATGTCTTCCCCCTGCAAACTCACCAGTCAGTAACATGTTTTGATGGAGATACCATTTTAGGAGATGATAAAGGAACAAAGGGAAGCTGCTGGCTTATACCAAGTCAGACTATTAGGTCCATCTAGCTAAGCACTGACTGACAGCAGCTCTCCACCGTTTCAGAGAGGGTCCATTCCCACTTGAAGATGCTGGGGATTGAACCAGTTACCGTCTGAATGCATGCTCTGCTACTGAGCAATGGCCCTTTCTGAAAAATGGTGGTGAATCAGATTCCCACATTCCCCCTACACTAGACTACAGGCAGGTCTCACAGCTGTATCCACCACTACACACACACACACACACACACACACACACACACACACACACACACCCTGGCTTATGAAATGACAACTGAGAGGTTCACACTGTTTCTGGGGCGGCTGAAGATTTGTCTGCCAAGCTGAGGATCTTTATTACACAGTGAGAAAGGGTGCCTCTCCATAGCTCCCTCTGTTTATCAACACAACAACGGCACACAGAGATGCAATTCCAAAAAGGTGCTTCAAGGCTGCAATGGAAGAAGCCTTGTTGAAGTTTTCTGCAATACCCTGCTTTCTTCAACAAACTGGAAGCTCAACTGCTATATATATATATATATATATATATATATATATATATATAGTGTGTGTGTGTGTGTGTGTGTGTGTCTCCGTCCAAGGGTGACTGGCCTAAAGCAGAAGTGGATGCAAGGTAGAACAGGATCTACTGGTAGATCTCCGGATGACTGGCAAGGATTTCAGACGCCCAATTGTTTAACAATAGCAAACCACCAATTTTTTTCCAATTAAAAAAACCCAATGAGAGCTGGACTTGTACATGGAAGGTCAGTGAGTGCAGTGCAGCTCCAGTACTGAAAAGGCCATTCCTAGGCTCAGAGTGTGCTCAGATTGTTCTTTAATTCTAACTACAAGACTCTGCACCTGTTGCTGGTTGGTTGCTCCTCAAGTTCCAGAAGAAAAGAAAAAAATCAAAGTAGATGTGATAAGACGACTCAAATCTATCCAGCCACCACATAAAGTGCTGTAAAAAAAAAAAAAAAAGTGCAGTTTCATACATTCCACAAAGCAGCAAAACCAACTCGTTTTACTACTAATGATGCAACTTAAGAGCAAGTCACCTGCAATCCGCAATTTAACATTGACAAACGTGCATTTAGCACATCCATTATGTGCTGAGGTGTCCCCAAACATGACCAAATTAACTGGAGCAGCAAACACCTGTTCAAAGTTTACCATCCTCCCCTTATATATACACACACACACACAGAGAGAGAGAGAGAGAGAGAGAGAGAGGGAGGGAGGGAGGGAGAGAGATGATAGGCAGTTACATAGTAAGTACTTTTTCCTGAGACCTATGCATTTAAAGCAATCAATATAAAATTTCAGTAACCACTGAAACCCTGTGATGGTAAGTCAACATTCAATCCAAAGGAGAAGGGAGATTTAGTGACAAGAGACTGTGGATTGTTTCAAGGCCATCCTGTGCGTTCAACACAGCTTTGATACCATCTTAAAACACCTGAACTCCAAGATCGTAGTCTTAGTCATTATACCACATTAGTTCACAACCCCCAAACCACAGACCAGGAAGCGCATAAGCAATTACCTCCCATCTTCTCACAATAATAGAAGTAGGGTTATCCAATGAAGCTGAAAGGTGGGAGATTCTGGCATTAAATCAAAGGAATTTGCACCCACAAGATACAACAATGGCCAAGTTAGCCAGATGGTTTTAATTCTGGATTAAGGCTACCAATCATGATGGCTGTATCAGCTCCAGTATCAGAGGATGATGCTACTAAACAGCTATTTGGGGAGAAGAGGAGGAGACTGCTGTTGCACCCAGGTTCTGCTTGCAAGCATCTGGTTCACCACTGTATAAATAAAAAGCTGGACTAGGTAGATATTTGGTTTGATCCCAGCACAGCTCCTTTGACGTCTTGTAATGAAGAAAGGCAAAAATCCAGACAATTTGAATCCCTTGCTTTTCACTCAGGGATGTACTTAAAACCCAACATCTAAGAATCTGTATCACATTCACTGAGTTAAGGATAGAGGAAGCAGTTAAGAACTTAGCCTGAGTACTGCCTGCAAGGGGGAAGCATTTTGTTTAAATGGGGGGACCATCGCTCAGTGGTAGAGCATCTACTTTGCATGCAGACGGTCACAAGTTCAATCCCCAGCATCTCCAGATAGGGTTGGGGACACCGCCATCTGAAGCCCTCAAGAGAAAATGCCAATCCATGTACTGCCCTATTTTTCTTTATTTTCAAGGTGTATATCCTTGCTTTCCACCACCTAGGTCTCAAAGAGGCTTGCAAGGATAAATATATGCAAAATGCAAAATTGAAAACCTACACTAAACCTCTAAAATTTAAAACCTCAGAAATGTAAAATTAAAAAGCAACACACAAACCATCAGAGAAGCATTTGTGATGCAAAGGCCTCCTGAAATGAAACGGTTAACCAGATATACTAAACTCAGCAGGGACAGTGCCTAACTTCTAGTGGAAGGGAGTTCTACAGAAATGGCCCACAACACTGAAGGCATGAGTTCTTGCTGACACAAGTCATGTTTCTGGTCTACAGGGGACCATTAATGGTGCTCTTCCAGCTGATCTCAGGATAACTTTCTTAAGTTACCTGGTGCAAATTATTCAGGGCTCTGTACAAGAATCCTGAATCTGGCCCAGTAGCAGATGGGAAGCCAGTGCAGGCCTTTTAATCCCTTTGTTATGTGTTGGTGCTAGTCTATTCCCATCATCAGTCTAGCTGCAGCACTCAATACTAGCTAAAGCTTCTGGACCAGACTCAAGGGCAACCCTGCAGAAAGCATGTTGCAGTAATCTATGTAATGTAGACAATACCAAGCTATAGGTGGACCAGTGGTCTGACTTAAGTCGAGGCAGTTTCGTATGTTTCAAGTTAGTTCTCTTTCTTCCATGCCCCACATATGCAATCCTAGCTGCACTCAGTTTCCTGGGAGTAAGTACCACCAATGACGGTGGGGCTGGTGTCCAAATGACTTATGGATTGAGACTCTGATGACTCGGGTATATACTTACATGAAGTTAAGAGGCCAGTTAAAAAGTGTATGGATTTCTAGTCTTGTGGGTTTTCCTTGCAAGACTTGAGAGTTAATGGAAATTTGTTCTGGAAGCAGTTCAGCTAGAATAGATTTGTACCCAAAATGTTTTCACTCCTCCTCCACTACAAACCCACACGTGCACACGCACCTCTGAATCAATGGTAGTATATTACACAAAACATGAATCACGCGAACAAGGCGCCATCGCACAGAGCATGTCTTTGTATATAAGGAAAAGTCCCTCTGCAAAAGAACAGACACCAGCTAACAGCCCATCAAACCTGCTACAAATGATTATTAAATCAAAAGGAGGCAGAAACAATGTCAGCTCTGTGTGCACTTTTCGCTGTTGAATAATGACAGTGTTTAACTCCAGTGTAAAAAGCATTACCACTCTGGACCCAACTTGAAAGCTGAACAGACTGTAGACTTAATTAGGCCCTTCCCTCATTAAAGCTACCAGGCTGGAATATTTATCAGGTAGGTCTGCACAGTTTCATAAACTGAGCTTGCAGAGCTTTGGCAAACATCAGCATATGTCATTTTATTATTGCTTCCTTGCTCCAAAACATACCTTAAGATGAGCGACAAAACAGGAGCCAGGAAAATATTTAACTAGCTTTAGGAACCCAAGCAAAGGCAAAGGAGAACAGGGCCTCCCCAAATACACTCTCTCCACTCTCAGCGTCCCAACCAGCTGCAAATGGAGACTACTGATGCACAATATATTTTGCCATGAAGCACAAAGCAAAATTCCAACGTTTTGCTAGGAAAGGATAAATCAGATTCCTTCAAAGCACTGCACGATTGTAGGTTAGAATCCCTACATCCCACCTATGGTTACAAGATTGAGCAGAAAGATTCGGGTTTGCCTGTCCGGATTCAGATCATCATCTCTTAGCTTTTTGCTCCCTCTCGCCCGCAACCCCAAAGACACACACAGGTTCTTCTGCCCTCCCTCAGCGATCTACCTGAACGCAACACAGAAGTCACCAATTAACTAGAAATTCCTGTTTCCTCCAACACCAGGAAAGTACAGTTGGCAGCTTCAGAACATAGAAACCAATCAAACTGTGATTTAAGATCCTGGGTTGCTCCAAAGCTGGTAACCAGAGTTCCCTGGTTTGGGGTGGGGGTGGGGGGAGAGAGGAAACTATGGTCAGTTGTAGACTTCTGCATGGCACCCAGGAGTGCCACAAATGGAGGGGGAAAGCTCACTCAAACACAGTGTCTGCCATGCTGTGCTTCCAGGGCTCTCTGAACACATTGGAAGCCCACTGCAGCCGCAGAAATAGATCATCTCCACTGCCTGCTCCCAAGCTCAAGGAGTGTGGGGCTTTTTTCCATGTTTACACTCCACTGTGGAGATGCTCTTAGCATTTTGCACAGGGACAAGGGAGACTAGCTTCAGCCATCCTACTGAGAAGGGAGCTGGAGAAGAGGGCAGGGAATCAAACCTAAATTACTGTTTGCTTTGGGCTTGGGAGATGCTGGACATGCCTTGGAAACTCAGCGTTAACTGATGTCAGCAAAGAAGGGGGTAGTGGCCCGGCAGCTACAAGTTCTGGCAGTCAACCACACACCAGCATCTCTACATCAGGAACGCCTTTCCTAAGCACCTGATACACAGGGTTTAAATACCATAGCACTGGAAAAGGTGCATAAAAGCAAAACCAAGACGATCAAGGGACTGGAGCAACTCTATGAGGAAAGGTTGCAACGTTTGGGACTTTTTAGCTTAGAAAAAAGCTGAGTAGGAGGTGGCACAAGAGAAGCTTATGAAATTACGCACTGCATGGGAAAAGTAGAGGAAAGTTCTCACAGTTCCTTGTGAAGAGGGACTTCCTTGTGAAGGAAGCAGGAACCTCCAAACGACTCTCAGCACTCTTGAGAAACTACAGCTCCCAGAATTCTTTGGGGGAAGCCACAACTGTTTAAAGTGATATCATAGCACCCTCAAGTACGGATATGGGAACTTCTTGTGTAGAAAAAAAAAACCAGGCAGCTATTTCCTGGGTCAGCACTTTGGGCAGCAAGTTTATAATTAGTTGAAGAGTGAACATTCTTCAGCCACAAGTATTAATTACACTCAGCAAGTCTTGGATACCTCCTGTGGGTCTAATCATCGCTCTGGTACATTTCACAGAGACAAATTCCCCCTCCTCGTTGCTCAACGCCATACACACACAACACACACACAACACACACAACACACACACACACACACACACACACACTTGGCTCTTTTTCTTTCTTTCTTTTACACAGACGGTGCATTATCAGAAGTTCCTGCTATTCATTCTGCTTCCTGTTTGGTAGTGAAAAGACCCTTTTTATACATCTCTCTCTCCCCCTGGGCGAGAGAGGCTGTTAAGACAACCAGAAGAAGGGTTTACAATACAGCAGATAAGGCACTTAAGACTTATTCAGCAGGAAGGGGTGGCAAGGCTCAACAGCCGCAGTTAGAAAAATAAAACCTCAGAAACAAAGGCAGCAAGTCCAACCATTTTCTTGTTGAAGATGTGTAGCTGCACACCCTAAAGATGCATTTTGAAAAAGAGGGTGAAGCAAAATTGGACACTTGTGTCCTTGGAGAGCTTTTTGGTAAGCGGAACCTTAAGTTTTGTTGATAACTTTGGGGAAAATTGGGCTCCAAACTGCTCCACTCAGGGTTGCAGATTTTTTATTTTGGTGTTTTTTTGGGGGGGGGGGGGCTCAATCATCACTTTCTGCCACTCCCCTTTCCACACCCACAACTCCTCAATGTTTCCTTTCCGGCAGTGCTCCTATTTTTGCTGTGCTCCTGAACAGAACCGCACTTTGCTCCTTCCTCAGATTTGCAGAAAACATCACACATTAAACATCTCCACACCAGCGACCTGAAAAATGTGTGCTGAGAATTTTCAATTGCTTTCACTTATTATCCGACTGTGCTTAGAACGCTCCTGCACAGAGGGATGCTGTCATATAGTTGCAGGAAACAGTAGATTCGAATAGATTTGCACATAACCCCCAACTCCAAAACTGCACAAGCAAATTTACAACTTCCTGACTGTATGCATGTGAACTTCCTCAAAAGGGGTTTTTTAAAAAAGTGTGCACACAGCTATCTACACGCATGCCTTGTTGCTACTTAATTGCCATAACAGAAATTTGAAGAAGAAAAAAAATCAAAAGGCGGAGACAAACACAAAAGGGATCGCCTAGTGGTATAACCGAAATTGCTCCTCACACTGACAGGCAGTGTGCTGTAGTGGTTAGAGTTTCAGATTAGGGCCTAGGAGACCAGTGTTCAAATCCCAACTCAGCCATAAAACTCACTGGGCGACCAGTCACTGCCTCTCAGGCTAACATACTTCACAGAGTTGCTGTGAACGAGGGAGAGAACCATGCACGCCACACCTTCGCATTGCAGGGGGCTGGACTAGATGGCCCTTGGGGCTCCCTTTCCAACTCTACAATTCTGTGACAAATGAAATAATTGTATAAAAAACACCAATTCAAATGCATGTGGGAATGGACTTACAGGGTAGTGAAAAGAACGGTCTTTATGGACATTGGTCAAGCAGGGTGAGTGCAGATGGAATAGAGTTCACCACCAGAATGCCTGGTAAAGTACTTGATTATCTGGAAGGGAATACGAAGCTTTATAGCATCTGGAAACTCAATTTCGAGTAAGGACTCTGAACAAGCTCTTCCTTTCCAGCAGAGTACAACCAGATGGATTGTTTGTGTTTTAATTCAGTGCAGTGTGACTTAAAAAAAAAGAAAAGAAAAACCTACACAAACACACGCATGCCACTAACATTGCCATAATCTACAACAACTCAGAAGTGAAACGGGATGTGAAGAATATAGAGAACTCTGCAACCTTCAGGTGGGAAGCGTAAAACCAGTAAAAGGCTTTTGGAGGTGGAAGGAGTAGAGACTGATTTTGTTTTTCATTAGAGGAAAGGCTTGATCTTGCAGTGCATTAAGGGGGATTAATAGGCTATAATTCAGCTCCATTCATGACATCCACTTCACCTAAACACCACATGAATTAGCAAAATATTACAGCCACCACACACCTAATGATCGCCTGCAAAAGAAAATATCACACACACAAAAACCCAGTAAGGGCCATTTATTACACAGCCTACAAGATGACAGAAACAAAGATTCAATGCAAAACTGTCTTCTCAGGAAACAGTCTGTGCACTGCAATCCAGCAGAATAGATTGCACAATGTGATACTGAACAAAGAATTCAGCAGAGAACGTGTCAAATTTCTTTTATTTCTTTTTAAAGGAAGGAACCACAAATTCTACCCCTCAAGCGAGCAAGAGCATCGGCAATGTCTGGTGTGAAATTCAGAAGCTCAGAATAAAATTCCCAGTGGTCGACACTCAGGCTTTCAAGTGTCCAATATAGCTTCTTCTCACCCCTTTTCTGACTAGCAAAAGCTGAATGAAATTTGCAAAACACCCACCAGATTCCTTTAACTTGCATGATTTTTAAGCATCACATAATTCGGGTTATCTTAGTACAGATAGTCTTAATACAGATTAGTCTTTTAGCACAGAATATATAGAGCCCTGAGAGCATCTTCTTCCCGTAAGGGCAAGGACCCAATATAAAATCAGTGCTTTCCAAATGAAGATCCAAACTGCACTTGCCACATAAGATCAGCATTGACTTTGAACTGAACAACAATGCTGGTAAGGATGTGTTTAATCCTCTCATCCCACACACTGTTTCCCCAATTTAAGTACGGTACATTCACACACACCTCAAAACTGCTGCCAGGCCCACTAACAGCTCTTTTGGAGTTATAAAAATAAACAGTTCTTGAGAAGTCCTAATGACTGTATAGCATCCCTATCTAGTCACCTGGAGGACAGTCTTTTGCATCACCAGGAGAGTGGTTATTTACAAGCCCCATACAAAGTGTGACCCCCCCACACACACTTGCCCCTAATGCTGAGCCATCTGTTGTACGCCCACATCACCAAATGGGCCATATAGATTCAATAAGGGCTCTTACTACATGTCCAAACTCACAGCAGCATGGTTTGCTTTTAACCTGTCCAGTTATTCATAAACATCATGGTAGATTTCAGTTAGGCCATATAGCTGCAGGCAGAGAGAAGGCAAGCATGGGACTGAAGAGAAAAGAAAAAGTTTACCAGATTTTAATTTAGTCAGGTTCTTTTGGTTATGCAATGGATTATGTAATAGCATGGACACGAGGAGACTGCAAGAGCTGGCTCAATTGTTAACACTCATGCCCGTGGGCCAACCTGATTTTCCAAATGTTCAGCAATTCCACCTGTATGAGAAAAAGTTGAAACTGTGACTAGTTGACAAAAAGCACGGTCTTCAGGAGCAGCATCCTTATCCAATGTCTCATGTCTCCATTTTCCAATCCCTTTGGAGAAATGGGGACCCTGTGCCTCTCTATGTTGCTTGACTGCTCCTCTCACCTTCCCTAACCATTGACCATACTGGCTGAAGCTGGGATAGGAGTCCAACGTCACAAGGATGCCCAAAACTCATGTCCCTCCCCTATTTCTAAGTGCTAGCACTAGCAAGGTCCAAATTTAACAGGTCAGAAGCCACAGCAAATTATCTTGTAAATCAAATCAAATACATTTACTGGCATCACAGTATTAAACATTTCAGGTCACTGGGATAATTAAAAGGACATGGGTGAAGCTGTCGAGGGTCATAAGGTCACACTGTGATCATTCACACTTAAATATATTGCTTCGCCCGGTCTGTTCCCCAAAAGGATGGTTTGTTGGGAACCCTTTCAGGTAAAATTGTGGCTAAAAAGGAAGGTACTAAAGCAGTGATATCTTTGTCCTGATCTGCCAAGAGAAACCTCATTTGACTTCTTCTCAAGAGTTATACGCCAGAGGTCCAACATTTTGCTCAGCATCAGTTGGTGAGGTCTACTGTGTAGAGAGTGTGGTCTATTGAATCAGGTACTTCTTGGTTGCAGGCACACGAACAGGCTTGATAAGGGGTATGTGAGAATCTACCTTTGGTTACTGAAGAGGGGAATGCATTTAATCTCGCAAGCATAAAGGCTCTTCAGTAGGAAGGGAGTAGTAGATCCTTTAGATATTTGGGCACAGGTTCCATAGGGTGTTGTAATACCTAAGGCCTCCGGAGAAAAGGATCTCGGAGTATGAGGTAACAAGCGCTGTCTTTCATGGTTGTAGAGCCACTGCTTGATTATTTGGAATATGTAACTTTCATCACATGCTTCAAGGCTCTCGAGAGCAATGCCCAAACTACGTATTTTATCTTGAATTGCTCTATACCATAGATGAAATGCGGTCTTCAAGCACAGAGGTTAAGAAGGAGTTAGATGTTGTGCTAAAGTGGACTTTCAGCCAGGCCTTGATTATAGTGAGCCATGCATTGGTTTCCATCAGATGTTTATCCGTTTCAACACATAAGGTTAAGTAAGTTATCTTGAATAGAATGGTACACAGTATTATACATGGTGTGAAAAAAGTGGATAGAAACAAGCTTTCTCCCTCTCACATAATATTACAACTCAGGGACATCCTGTGAAGCTGAATGCTTAAAGATTCAGGACAGACAAAAGAAAGTACTTCTTTATGTGGCACATAGCTGAAAACATGGAGCTCACCCCCACCAAGAGGCAGTGTTGGCTGCCATATTGGATGGCTAGAGAATGTACACATTCAGGGAGGATAAGGCTATCATTGGTTGCTAGTTGCGATTATTATTTATTACTACTACTGTCATTATATTTGTTAACCCCCTTTCAACACCAGGTCCTAGGACAGGTTACAACCATTTAAAATTCAGAAGTCAGTAACAGTTAAAGCAAATGATAGGATGGATCCTGAAAACACACATCTCAAGTGTCAAAGAGGCCAGGGAAAAGAGACATCCTCAGCATTTGCTGAAAGCTGCATAAGGAAGCTGACATGTGCAACTTTTTTGGGGGGGGGTCCACAACTTAGGGGCTGTCACAGAGAAGACCCGCTTGCAGGCCACAAACTTCTGGTGGCTATGTTCTTCTACCTGGACTTAGGTAGCACGCTTCGGAACGCCAGAGAATTGAAAGTGGCAAGAGCACTGCTGCGCTCATGTGGTTATTGGTTGGCCTCTATGAGAGTGTTGGAATAGATGGGTGTCTGGCTTGATCCAGAAGGACTCTTGTCAGGTACGATGCACTCTAGAACAAAACAGCCTTGAAAATGAGACCAACCTCCACAGCAGATGAAAGTTCTAAGAGTGGAGGCCACAGGAATGCAGAAAAGGCCAAGGAACACATTAGTTCCTGTACCGTCACCACTGCTCCAGAAGTCGGGGAAAGACATCAAACTAGTCCAAATAATCAGAATAAGTAAAAGATGAAAAGGGTATGTTCTCCTGCCCGGGTTGAGCAACTCCAGGAAAAAATGGGCTTGCTTGTATTATTTATCTATCACATTTGAATTCTGCTCTTCCTCTAAGTAGCTTGAAAATTAACCACTAATTTCTCAACCCTGAGAGACTGTAGCTAGGAGAAGGCAATCAGCCCTAAACCAGCCAAACAAGCTTTATGACCAAGAAGAAATTTGAACCCAGGTGGCCCCAGTCTTAGTCCAGACTTATCCACTACAAACACAATGGTCCTCAAATGCATATACACTCTAGACAATAGTGTTTGGAAACTGGGTGCAAGTCAGCCCCAGCAAAGCGTACAGCTTCTCCGTGTGTGTTTTTAGTTTGATCCAAAAACACACCCACTGGGTGTTTGCTAGAACATAGAAGTGTTGCAATGTTTTTTCCAGGATGGAGTCTACTCATCCTGCAGACTTTGCAAGGGAGTTGGTTCTATCAAGTCACAGCCTTTGTTGTGCCAATCCTTAATTAAATTGAGTATCGTTCCCAGGGTATGTTCCAGAACCACGTGAAGCTACCACCTTGTTGAAGCTAAGCAGATCAGGGCCTGGATAGAAGAGTGCCTTGAAACATGTACGCCGTTTTTGATTCCAGGACCAAAGGCTGGCAGGATATGAAGACAAATAATTATTCAAGAAGCACACTTAAGACGGATCCATTTGTTCTCAGTAGTTCAAATCATACCCCATAGGCCAGTGAAAGAACATATACTCTGTACACAGTCAATCTCCAGGTTCAACACTTGGTTATCTCCACTTAAAGGATCTGAAAGACTTTCACCTGACAATGGAGAACAACTGCTATTCAGAATTGACAACACTGGGATAGATGAACTAATGTTCTGACTCAGAATAAGGCAGATTTAGGTGTGCTCAGGCTGCTTCCTCCCCCATCCCCCCAATTACTGATTCAGAGATGCTGCGCCAATCTGTCACCACATTAGGCAATTACAGGATGACTTAATCTTTAGCAGGTCTGAACCAATTATCCATGTAACTTTTCCATGGAGGCAAATCTGACAGGAAAGCTATTCCAGAGAAGATCCCACATTATTGTTATTTCTTGAACTTGTTTGTTATTGGTGACATACAAAAGGTCTCCGAGTGACATACTACAATTTTTAGGAGCATAAGAATGGATGGTGGTAAGGTTAATAATAATAATAATAATAATAATAATAATAATAATAATAATAATAGCAGCATGCAATTTGTTAAGAAAATCTACAAAACTCCAGCGGCAGAACCAGAAACTAAGAACAGGCAAGCACTGTCATCAAAGACTGAGGAAAGCTTTTAACTCGGAACCAAAAGAAAGCCTCTTCCCTTGTTGCTACCCTCTGAACCTCTCAAAGGAAAGCCTCAGATAAAAATCAAAGGGTCTGTGTAGGTTCATATTGGAAGACACGTTGAAAAAGATAATGGGGGTCATGAGCTGTAAAGTTTTAAAGGTTAAATGCGTGAAAGTTGCAGGATTATTGTATATGAATTGTCACTCAGCGTTGTCTGGTTGTCACAGACCCACAACAGGGCCTTCTCTGTGGTGGCTCCGTGCTTGTGGAGTGCCTTTCCTGGTAAGATGTGTCTGACCCCCCTCTCTATAACTTTCAGGTGGTGTTTAAAAACATTCCTGTCTGCCTGGGCATTTGAAGGCTGAATGTTTCTGTTCTAGGCACCTTTGAAACTATTGCCAAGAGAGTATTGCTGTCAAATGTTTTAAACTTGCTAGTTCATTTTAACTTCAATGCTTTAACAGCATTGCATCTGCCATCTTAGGCTCCTTCTGGAGGAAGGGAAGGGTATAAATTTAACAAATAATTTCTGCGCTAATTGACGTTTACGGACAGTTTTCAAAGGAAGATTACGTTGTAGTAATCTATGAGAGCATAGATTAGACAAGTAAGTTATCCCTGTTCAAATAGTGATTCCACTGTGAGGTGACCAGCAGGATAGTTCTTGAAGGACAAAGATTATTTACATACACACCAACCATGCTTTGAATGCGCCGCGATGACTTAAAACATGTATCCAAAATTGAGGAGAAACTAAAGAAAATTAGTAAGGAAAGTTGCAAACTAGTTGCTTGTGCCATCTTATCTGCCAATCTAATGAGCAATTCTAAGTCGATGGATGCCTGGAAAAACAGTTACACACAGAGAAATCGGCACCATACAGCATTTCCGTATTTAACAAGAACATTGGTGGAGGGAGAGAACGAGAGAGAGAGAGAGAGAGAGAGAGAGAGAGAGAGAGCGCATGAAGAAGAAAAAAGACATTCAGTGGACACCAAGCATTGTGTCCAAATTGGGGCTATAATCTCCAACTTCCGAGTTTTTATCAATAGTCACACCTCTCTTGGCTGCTAAGTAAACCTGAACTGAGCTTGTAAACACTTCCAGCATTAATAACAAGTTGATATGGGAATTCCGTTTCCTTTGATGACTTGTCAGAGCCAACAATAGAGCCTCAATAATACTGGCACCAGCAGAACTCCTCCGTTCCGAGCCATCATGTGGGAAAGCACTTCCCTTATTTGCTTAGCAATTGCGCTTATGCATTTTTTAAATTTAAAAGGCCAGAACTGATAAAGACGGGTGAAGTTGAGAGTGCTCAAGCTGGCGGGTCTTCAAATGTTCAGATCTTGAGTCGGCGTTGCCCAGAATAGGTAGAGCAGCTGTTTTTCACTCCATACGTCTTTCTAAATAAAATTAATTTCTATTGGGGAAAAACCAGCCAATTCATGGACAGCAAACAATAGACAGAAGACTAGTGCCTAGCCTTAAGTTACATATATACCCTCATTTACTTATTTCAACAGTTGGAAGAGGGTCTTTTCAGCAATTGGCTTCAATCCTCTAGAATTACCGTATTTTTTCCCGTCTATAAGACTTCCCCATGTATAACACGCCCCCTAATTTCTGACATTATTTTTAAGGGGGAAAACCTAGTCATACACAGAAAAATACAGCAATTCTCCAGGTCAAGGGTTGGCAAACTAAGGCCCAGGGGCCGGATCAGGCCCAATCGCCTTCAGGATCTGGCCCGCAGACTGTCCGTGGATCGGCATGGGGATTCTGTTTGTTCGGGCTGCGCCATTTCCCCCCCAGCACCATTCCATTCCCCCCCCCCTCGCACACACCCCAGCGGCACCTCCTCCCTCCCTCCTCTTGGCTTCTCCCAGCCCTGCCTAGAGGAGGAAGGGGGCTGGGCTGAGCTGGGCTGAGCTGAGCTGGCTGAGCGCCATTTTAAGCAGTCCCTCTCTGGAGCCAGACCTTTCACGCTGCTCATCTTCCCTCCACCGCCACCGCTCTGGTGCTCCTGTGGGCCAGAGAGCAGAGCGGATGAGCTCCCTCTGCCTACCCACAAGAAGCAGCAGCAGCAGTGGTAGTGGTGGCGGCGGCAGCCCCTGGGAAGATAAGCGCAGTGAGTGGGGCAGGGGCTGAGGACTACTTGCCCCACTCGCCTCTTCTTCCAGCTCCCCCCCCCCCCCCAGTGCTGCTTCTCCAACCCGTCACAAAGTCTGAGGGACAGTGGACCAGCCCGTGGCTAAAACAAATTGCCGACCCCTGCTCTAGATCAAAATGAGAACCTTCCTCATGGCCTTCCAAAAAGTACTGCAATGCCTACTTTTTGGGATGGCTTTGGGAAAGGAAGGGTCTTAAATACTATATAATACAGTGGACGCTCAGGTTGTGAACGTGATCCATGTGGGAGGCATGTTTGAACCCGCAGCACCGTTTCTGCGCATGCGCAAAGCACAATTTAGTGCTTCAGCGCATGCGCGAGCGCCAAAACCAGGAAGTAACCCGTTCCAGTACTTCCGGGTTCGCGGTGCACAACCCGAAAACGCACAACCTGAAGCATCTGTAACCCAAGGTATGACTGTACTATATTTTAAGGGTCTTAAATACTATACTGGTAAATATATTGTAATAGTTTGCTGTACAGGCATTCTATACACCATATTATCATGCAAACTGCCCTGATGAGTGGTGAGAGGTTCAATTTAAAATATTTACAGATTGTTCCTCAGTCTACAGTTAAATAAACCCTAGCTTTATATGATTGCAATATTACGTGCCCAAGGATTAAGGCTTTCTGGGAAATGATATTTAATGAAATGAAAAAGATGTTTAAGTACACTTTCCTGAAGAAACCAGAGGCCTTTCTCCTGGGTATGGTCAGCCATGTGATGTTAAAGAAGGACAGAACTTTATTTTTGTATGCCACAACAGCAGCAAGGATCCTTATTGCAAAGTATTGGAAGACATCAGATTTACCCACTCTGGAAGAATGGCAGATGAAAATGACAGACTACATGGGACTCACAGAAATGACGGGCAGAATCCGAGACCAGGAGAAAGAGACAGTGGAAGAAGATTGGAAGAAATTTAAGGACTATCTTAATAAATACTATAAGATTAATGAATGTTAGACTGACATGGGTTTAAAAATAATGTGGTTTTCAGAGATGTTGAGTAAGAAAAGGAATGGAATTAGTAAAAAACTTTTGGGAAACAAGGGAATGGATTTGCTGATGGGATAATGAAACTAAAATACAAAACTGTAAGGTATGAGGAAGTCGGGGAAATTAGGTTGAGAAAATAAGGTCTGAAATTATACTTGTTGTCCTTTGTTTGTGTTTGTTCTTATTGTTGTTGTTTGTATTTGCATGTTTTTATTGAAAAATTTAATAAATATTATTTAAAAAACAAAACAAAAGTCCATTATAAATAAGTTAAATCTGCCATCATGGATTCATGCAAATAAATAGTCTGAACTGTGATGCATATTTTACAATGCCTTGCCCCATTAGGTGGTATGCTGCCAGCATTGTACCTACAACCATGCAAATTGGTCTAGGACTCTGGAGACGGGGACTCTGCTGCACAAATAGTAATGGGTCTTCCGCCACCTCCGCTCTCACCCAATCCTGGACCACTACACACTTCTGTATATATGCATTTCGGAGAGGAGGGATTAAGAAAGATAAAAATGCAGCTCTGAAAGGTCACAGATCAACGGAAAAGTCTCAGGAGGCCATCACCTTGGTGAAGCTAAGCAGGTCGGGAGCCAGTCAATGGCCAGATAAGTGACAGCCTGGAAACCACATGTACAGGATATAAATGCAAAAAAATAAAACGGTCCAGGTCCAGTCCTCACAGCATCGTCAGGCAGGGCTTGGAAAGATTTCTGCCTGCTGAGCTTTCGCCACTCCTTGCAGACAGCACTTAGCTACATGGTTTAATGTCCGACTCAACAGAAAGCAGCCCCCTGTGTTCAGTGCTAGATTTACGTATAAGCTAAACAAGCTATAGCTTAGGGCCCCACTCTCTTGGGGGCCCCAAAAAATTAAAGGAAAAGAAACTGGATGTACATTTCCAAAATATAAGATAAAAAAATAAAATAAAACCTACATACAGCAACAGTGTTTCGTGTTGTGTAGGCTCCTATGATGTAAGTAGCCTGATCCCTAAAATATCACTGGTTTGCTCATTTCTATATATAGGGTGCCTACATTCTGCTTGGACTGGTTGTATGGCAACATGTGCAAATGGCTTTAGATACCTATTAGGTCCATAAATTACCATATAATCAACACACACAAAAGTGACAATTTGTTGTCAACAAAAGACAGCTGGACATAGAAAGGGCCCTATTACCTTCAGTAGTTTAGGGCCTCATCAAACCTAAATCCGGCCTTGACTGTGTTCCTAAGCACATGAACACACATATGAATTGAAACAGGTCAAAAAAGATTAAGTGACAACACTCAGCTGTGATAGATGTCAATGGATGAGCAAATGCCCGTCATCTTAGAATGGGGTCTTTCAAAAAGTGCAAGACATGTTTGCAAAATTGGGTGGGAGAAATTTGCTAACATGTATGTGGAGAGCAAACATTGACCATTACTGTTTTACGTAAAACGACACTATAAACTCAATGCTATGTTTATTCATTTATTTTTTCAGAGACTATTAAATTTTATTTAATCAATAAAGAGGGGCAGAGAAAGTGCAAGAACTTCAGAAATCAAAAAAAAAAGTCAACATGCAAACTTCTTTGCACATCTCCACTAACTTCTGTCACCTCTGCCCATGACAGACTCCCCACCACTTCCTTCCTTGCGATACGTGCTTTAAGAGAGCAAACACACAGCTCAGAAAGTGGTTTTAAAAAACCACAATCCAGTTCTACTCCTGGATGAGCAATAGCCTTGATATAAAAACACAAGCCCCTCTGAACTATTTGGTGGAAGAACAAGGCATTGCAAGTAAAAAGAGGCTTGTGCCCAGCTCACCTCTTTCAGGCTTAGCTCTACCATTCTCCTCCTCTGTCTCTTATCAACAATACTCAAAGGAATATAGGAAGCTGCTGTGCACCAAAGCAAACCCTTGATCCATCTTGCCTTCATTTGATCCATCTCCTACTTGGAGATACTCTGAATTGAATGAGCATTGCACTATGTCCCTTCTTTATCTCTGCCGCTGGTGTAGACAGTACAGTACTGAGCTAGGTAGAACACTGGTCCAACTCTGTAAAAGGTGCCACCAGAAATCAGGTTCCGAGGTCTGGCGATGCTGTCCGAGGCCTTGAGAGACCTCGGAGATTGCATCGGGGGCCCTGCAGTGTGGGTGCTGAGCACCCACAACAAAAAAATGTGGGTGCTGAGACACCCAGAGCCCCCTATTGTTGGCACCTCTTGCTGATGGGCAACACATGAAGATCTGCACAGATGATTCCAATGCATCCCAAATTATTACCATTGTGTAATTATAAGATTACTGTGTAATCTCAGGCGGTTGTATAATCTGTGGCTATCATGAAGGGACACTGCACTTCTGAATTTGCCACTAAGCAATCACTACTCTATTTTTTCTAATGGAGCAATAGCTACCTGCAATTTTTAAAAAATAATAATAATAATCCTACTGCTATGTCTTGCTTCTTAGGATTTTGTGTTCCGGGCTGGCAGCTTTTTTTTTTTTTAAGTGTTATTCTATTTATTAAGATAATTCATTGTTTGACCATGTTTAACCTGGTGCTTTGTGGAATTGTTAGTTTCATTTATAATCCCTCCTCTCCAAGAAACTCAAGTGTAAGGAATAGGATTCCCAAACGTTTACCAAACTCAGACCAACTTCATAACAAGATCCTTTCCAAATACAGATACCACTGCCTGAGACAACTGTTGAGCAAATATGAAAAAAGCTAAGGAGGAAATAGACAGCTGCTTTGAGTCAAGAACATTGCCAAAAGTTTCGGGCAAATAGACTTCACTACCCGACTATAGATTTGCATTTCTCAACCTCTAATCATTCTGCCAGGATCTGTTTAGTTGAACTGAAGACAGGGTGGATAAAAATCTCTCACACATATACACACAGCACATACAACTTGGATTTAGCATCTGGTGCCAGATTTGCCACTTTCCATAGTACCCTCCTTAAATTCGGCTCCAGCCCCGACTAAAGTGACTGGTGGCATGTTTTGCTGCTTGTCTTCACTTGACCATGTCATATCATAAAACTGGTATGAGCCCAGAAACCTACACCAATCCCTTTCAGGTTTATAATTGAGAAAGCCTGCTTCCGTTGCCCACACACATCCCTGGTCATTCAAGTTTCTTCCTCTTACAGTCTTCCACCTGTTACCACCTCCTCACACTGTTTAAATGTGGATCACCAAGTTTCTGGGTGCAGCAAACTACCCATTTTACTTCTGTTATTCTTGAACATGGGCATGTAGGCTGATGGTACCATGTAAGGAAGATATAAATCATCTCATTTGCTCTGTGCACCTTGTTCCTGTCCAACTAGCAGGGGTTCAAAGACTGTCTCAAGGCAAATCTAAAAAAATGTAGTATAAACAACAACTGGGAAACACTTGCCTGCAAGCGCTCCAATTGGAGAACAGCCTTTACAAAAGGTGTCACAGGCTTTGAAGACACTCAAACTCAGGACGCAAGGGAGAAACATGCTAAGAGGAAGGCACGCTTGGCAAATCAACACCGTGATCAACTCCCACCCAGAAACCAATGTCCCCGCTGTGGAAGGATGTGTGGCTCCAGAATTGGCCTCCACAGTCACTTACGGACTCACTGTTAAAACCGTGTTTATGGAAAACAATCTTACTTGGCTATGAATGATCACCAAAGAAGAAGATACTTCAAGTGTCCACTTGGTGGGAGAAGGAAAGGAAGTTTAAGGTTGCTTAAACACTTGTAGCTTGAAAGCACGATCTATTCAGTTTTTTTGCCAGTTTGCACATTTGTACTCAATATGGCTACTCATGGGGAAGAACGCTAGACCCCATCCCTCAATCCCTGAAAATTTTATTCAGCCACCTTCTGACTTTCATGATTTTAGCCCATACATTTTCAAGCATATCACAATGACCAGCAATCTTTGTTTTTTAAAAAACGATTTGTTTTCAGGAAGGTAGTGCTATACACTCAGACCTAACTAAAAGGCTGTTTCCTCCCCTGGCATTCCATGTCCTACTTAAAACATGAGGCTTCATAGCCCCCCAAAATTGTTTCTTTGAACAAGTGACTGAAGAGCTTATTCCACCAGCTTTCTGACACAAGAGTACTCCCAACTGTGAACAGTAAACTAACGCCAGATAACGCAACTGATTTATTCAACAGCCAACATCTTTTAAAAAAACATATACTAAAAGACAGCAGCCACGGCATTCAAACAGGTGTGCCTGCTTACCACAATCCTCCTGTGATTAGACTCTTCCTTTCTGCGAAGGCACCAAAGGCTGTAAACAGAGATTACAGTGAAACTAGGCAGGTTTTCAATTCATTATTCATCAATGGGTGGGTAAAGCTTTCACTTCCGGGAAGAAAGGATCCAAAAAAGTATAACGCAGCTAGCAGAGAAAGGCAAAACTCTTCCCAAGTGAGGTTTAATAAACCAGCGCAATGGATGACTAAGCAGTAGCAATGTGCAGGCTCCCAGAGTCCCCCTCATCCTGCCAAAAGTCTCTAATCCAGAGCAGGAAACAGTAAAAAAATGGTCAGCTCCATCTAACTCCTTGCAGACACTTTGTCATAATGAGAAACCGAATCGCAGCCATTTGCAGCATCCGGAAGAGAGGATGGATTGTTCAGAGAGGGAAATGAGCTACTCTAGAAAGATACAATCATCCTTTATAAAATAAGTTTTATTATTATTTATTGAGCAGTTTTAGAACGATAAAAAATGTTTCAGAAATTGTTTCAGAGCAGTTTCAGAAGGATAAAACCCATGTCATTCTAGAAAGGCAAGATACTTTTTTAAAAGTGCATAAATATTTACTTAGGGCAGTTCGGATGTCTAGGTATCAACTCTGTCCCTGGTAACCGCCTTTTAAAGAAAGGTGCTATTCTTCAGATTTCAGTTCTATAGAACTTACATTTCTAAACAAGCAGTGATATTGGTTTCCCAGGGAATTCTGATCTGGAAGTCCTTCCACTTACCTAAAATAGATTGAGACCTGTCTATCAGAATTGCAAGCCACTCACATGCTAAAACAGAAACATAACATTAAATTTACATGTTGTAAATAAATAAATAAAAAGTATTTCAGATAGCCAAAAGTAGTTGAATGGAAATATCAGAAATTCGACAGACTGCATTTTATATGGTTTAAATGTCCTATTCAAAAGCTTTACTTGAAAATCTTCTATGAGAATACTTGTAGTAAATGCATTTTGGTTAACACTTGAGTATACCTACAAACATTAGGGATGGTTGAAAAAAAGTCAGACAGCTATTGATTTCGTGTCACGGGGGTTGCAAGAATGAACTAGGAGACAAGATTGAAAGAGCTATGCAGGGCAAACGTACCAGATTTCAAGTCCTTGCCTCCCATAGCTGTCAATGTTTTCCTTTTTTTAAGGGAAATTACCTTATTCCAAATAGGATTCCTCGCAAGAAAAGGGAAAAGTTGACAGCTATACAATAACTCCCCAGCTGGGAAGACAAATCTCCTGAAAGTCTGGAGATCCTTCACAGAGCTCAGCTGAATGTTGCCTAAGAAGCCACCATCGGAAAGGAAATTTGTGATTGTTATAGTTGCTGCAAATGGAGGTACCTGGCTGTGCAATGGGAATCTGGAAGCACAGTAGTAATAATTAACAGAGAGCCAGCTGGAAGTGACCTGCAGGCACAATCTTGTGGACGTCAGGAACAGCCACCAGGCTCAAAACACTTTGGGCTCTCATGAGTCAGAGGAATCCAACCACAAAGCATAGCCGGGGTCTATTCAGTTCTTGCAGACAGATAAGCAAAGAGGGTTTGTTTGTTTTCAATGAAGACTCCTTGACAACTCGACCGCCAGGAACATTAGCTTCATTTTCTAGATTCAGGTCCTCAGGTTTACGTAGCAACCACCCAAGGTTTGCTTTCGCCGAGGTCTTTAATTATGAATCCTCCCTCCCAAGTCTGGCCTTCAGAGAGACAGGCAGAGGTTCTTACAAAATGCGTACGTTAAGGCAGTAAGATAACAAGTTGAGCTGGTTTTTGACGCAAATCTGATACTTTGAGGGAACATTTACAAAAGGCCTAATAATAGCAATCATATTAATAGCAATACCCACTTGGCTCTTCCTGAATGGTTACAAGAGCTTCATGTCTGGGTGATTTAAAAATTCCCAAGAAAGAAGGCTAATTGTGAAAATTTGATTTAAAATCAGCTTATTAAGATAAGCATGGGGGGCGCCTCCCTCTTGGCAGTTCTCCAAATGTATGTTTGGGTTAAACATGGGTCCTGTATCAGAAAAGATTGAAGACTTCTGCCCTATGGTCATATCCACACCATACATTTAAAGAACTTCACTACCTGCAAAGAATCCTGGGAATTGTAGTTTGTGAAGGGTGTTTGGAATTGTAGCTCTATGGGTAAACTACCATCCCTAGGATTCTTTGGGGAAGCCAAGCCCGTGATCAGTGCTTGAAGAACCATGGGCATCTTACTAAGCTAAGCCTCAGCCCAGAAGGCCCCTGAAACCAGCATTGCTGAAGAATACTGAACATCCTACAAACTGGACTTCTCACGTGGAGATCATTCTTCTGAAAGGCTCTTCAAGCAGAGAAATGCAAGGTTTGGTCACATTTTAACAGTGTTCGAAATTAGCCAGGCACCAGGCACATTTTGCAACCTGGCTTTCAACCACTTGCAACCAAGTGAAGATGCCTGGGTGCCAGGATGACACCTGACATCGCCACCATCTGGAGGTGCATACCTGGGGATCACTGGATTTGGACTGTTTTCACACCCTAATACCCCATCCTGTAGAATTCTATCTGTTATATTTTATCTGTACAAATGGAATGAATTTCTGGAACCCAAATGTTTTTCCTGTGCAGCCTCTGAGGAGCAGTCACCATTAAGAAAAAGAGGTTGGAATAGGCCAATATCTATGTGGACTCTCCGTGGATCAAGTAAGTGGCTTTTCTTCTTTAAGTTCTCAAAGTTCTTGACCTAACTCAAGGTTGCCACCTGAACTAGCCAGGTGTTTAACTGATAATCACAGTCAGTCCATCATTTGAAAAACAAGACTTATAGCCGTCTTGCCCTAAAGTGTCAACTAAACATTCCATTTTAGTGACTGTAACCTTGGTTTAAAGAGCCATTTTGGCACCTACCTTATATATCTGAGTTTCTAACACTGCATTTTAGGTATCCTTAGAGAAGTTGCCATATGATGCAACCATTAACTGTCCTTTCATATCCACAGAGCAGAATTCCAGAAGATAGTCTATTGTCTCCCGAGACAGACGGAGGAGAACACCAACAACTCTGTATCCCCACTTTACATTACATGCTGCTTATTGGACACAGGAAGTTGCCTTGCCCACATTTGCTGGTAGAATCGCTTCTAGGCTCCAGGCAAGAGAACATTCCCAGCCCTACCTGGAGATGCCAGGGATTGAAACTGGAACCTCCTGTGTGAAAAGCAGGTGCTCTGCCACTGAGTTACAGCCTTCCCCAAAAAAACACCCCCAAGATCTCAGAACATTGCCTTCTGTTGTTGTTTTACTGCAGTTAATGCAAGTCGGAGAAAGAAAAAGAAGCAGTAATTGAAATCACTCTAGCGGATTGCCATAATTTTGAGGCAATGCAGCAGACATTGCTTTTATTTTGCTCGATTAGTATCATCTGACATTTCAGTTATTTTGTTTTCCACCATGGCTGATACGGTGCTAAATAAATCCTGAATGTTATCTAAGGGCAACTCCAGGCTGTCGCTGTTTTTTGGATGCGACTCAATCACATAGCAAAAAATTCAGTCTGTACGCCGATTGGGAGGCTTTTACTCAAGGAAAGCGATAAGAAAAGCGACAGGGAAAAGCACTGAGAAAAGTATGAGATAACACTTCTTTTGACACAGTCGCCTAGCCTCCCCACTAACATTAAACCAGCCAACTTTGTCTAATCTCCCTGTAATGAAATCAGGATGAATGCTCAACCAACCAGCCTCGTGGAAAGGTTCTAAGTTACCTTCTGTCCTAGCAGAATCAGACTAAAATGTTACATCTGCAGATGCACACGCCTTACATTCTAAACACATCTATCACACCATTTAAAGCACATGAGTCCTCTCAAAGGATCCTGGAATTGTGGTTTCTCCCTCGCAGAGCTTCAAATTCCAGGCATATTTAAAAATCATGTTTCCCATGATTCTTCGGGGGAAATCACGTGCCAACATCCTGGGAAACAGCAACCAAACCTCTGCAAACCTACAACTCAGGTTATAACAGGCATGATGGCATCACCTAGTGACACCCACTACAGTGGTACCTCAGGTGACATACGCTTCAGGTTACATACACTTCAGGTTACAGACTCCGCTAACCCAGAAATAGTGCTTCAGGTTAAGAACTTTGCTTCAGGATGAGAACAGAAATCGTGCTCCGGTGGCGCGGCAGCAGCAGGAGGCCCCATTAGCTAAAGTGGGGCTTCAGGTTAAGAACAGTTTAAGGTTAAGAACAGACCTCCGGAACGAATTAAGTACTTAACCTGAGGTACCACTGTACTGTTATGCAGCCCCCAAAGGTTGCCAATGCATAAATGTAGCTCCTTGGCTGAAAAAGGTTCCCCAGCTCTGGGTTCTCAGACTTTTGTCTTCCACTCAGCTTCACATAACTTTGCTCACAAAAACAGGCCCATCTTTCATGTTAGAAAAGCAAGCCTATACCAGTTACTAACGTTTGAGTTGTGCACTGTAATTTATAGAACAAAGGAAGCTGATTAAGTAGCCCACAGAAACCCACAGCAATGTTCAAGTGGTCTGTGAGAGCAGTGTTTGAGAACTGCTGATCTAATTGATTAGATTCTCAGATGTCACAAGTCTACAGGTCATTTCTCGCACTCACAGCCGAAGAACACAGATAGCAAGAAAAGGGTCAAATGAGAACAGTATTGGCACATGAACAAGAAGAACCTTTTAGCCTACAAGCCAGTGTGGTGTTGTGGTTAAGAGCGGTAGTCACGTAATCTGGAGAACCGGGTTCGCGTCTCCGCTCCTCCACATGCAGCTGCTGGGTGACCTTGGGCCAGTCACACTTCTCTGAAGTCTCTCAGCCCCACTCACCTCACAGAGTGTTTGTTGTGGGGGAGGAAGGGAAAAGGAGAATGTTAGCTGCTTTGAGACTCCTTAAAGGCAGTGAAAGGTGGGATATCAAATCCAAACTACTACTACTCTTCTTCTTCTTCTTCTTCTTCTTCTTCTAAGCCACATGCTCAACAATTCTGATAATAGCTTGACACAGCATAATTCCATTTTACTGCCATTATGTAAGGTCTAGTGTTCTGGAAGAGAAGGTGCATCACTAGCGCAGGGCCAAAAAACAGCCATTTTGCCACAAGCATTTCTTTTCTTTTTGAAGTTCAGATTGCATTACCAAAAAAAAGTGTATGCACACAAACAACAGGTTTGAAAGATGCTTACAGGTGCATTACATGTTGGGCCACCTCGGAGAGAAGTCATGTAGCTACATGCAGGATGCAGCACGTGAGCAACTTTGAAATGCAAACCTACAGAGAAAGATATCTGGTCCCATAAGTATGCAAGGTGGAAAGAGCAGTCCCATCTTAAGAAGGCATATGTCTCTGGGCTTCCTAACCAACCCACTTTTGAAAAACTGCCCCCGTGAAGATATACTGCCACTTCAATCATCCCCGGCCTTTGGTCTTTAGCATCAAACCAGAGTAACGGAAGACACTATTATGGGAACTCAAATGAAAAGTCAAGGGCTTTTAAGAGTTCTTGGTCCTATCAACCTGTGCAAATTAACAACTAGAATGGAAGATTACCGTGCCCACTAATTATTAGGAAAGGCCTCTTGAAATGAGAACAAGGAATTAAATCCAGGCATGGATTTAAACTGCTTTGGGCCATCGACCTTGATGAGCATTACAAACCTCCAGTCACTGAAGCAGATCCCACGTCTGCACAGAAGAAGCCTGTAAAAACATTAACCAAGCGAGGACGGTTGCTAAGCAGTTACCCTCAAAAGGCTTAGAAAGGGCACAAAAGGGGAGTGCGCACTGCACATTAGTCAACATCAACACCGCCACCACGAAGAAACTATTCAGGGAATGAAGAAACAACCAGATCAATTTTAGGAAAGGAAGTTTAGTAGCCGAAAAGGAGAAAAGATGCAGATTCATGAACAGAGATGGCAACATGAGGATGCGATTAAGTTGTCCATGGCACCTTTGAACATGTACTTAAGACCTCTCTATTATGCAAGGGTTGGGAGTAGGTAACCCAGAAATAGTACCTTGAGTTAAGAACTTTGTTTCAGGATGAGAACAGAAATTGCACGGCAGCAGCGGGAGGCCCCAGTAGCTAAAGTGGTGCTTCAGGTTAAGAACAATTTCAGGTTAAGAACGGACCTCCGGAACGAATTAAGTTCTTAACCCGAGGTACCACTATAAATGGTTCTGCTCTCCAAAGAGCTGCAGCTCTGGGGTAGAACATCTATTTTGCATACAGAAGCCACAGGTTCAATCCTCAGAATCTCTGGATGTGCGAGAGACCCCCATCTGAAACCCTGTAGAGCTGCTACCAGATTGTGTGCACTTTGTTCCAAAATAAGCCATTTTATCCTCTCAAGGAACCTGTCAAGTAGATTACACTGAGTGGTCCCAACAAGTCATGGCCAAGTACAGATTTGAACCCTCGCCCAGAGATTCGTGGTCAGCCACAAATGACTACACTGGTTCTTGATGAATTAACCTTTCATTAGAACATTCAAGTTCCAAGACCTTGCGAACGTGGCTTGAAAGTACATAGGAATGTCAACAGAAAAAGAATTGGTGACGATTTCAAATGGCTGGAAAGCTGGAGCCCCGTACCCTCCATAGTTCCTGTTGGTGAACAATAAATAAATAAAAAATTCATTGCAGAGTACATGTTATGTAAAACAAACAAGTTTGCATAGTTTATCAAAGTTGCAGTTCAACCTGGCCTAACACAGAACTTGGAATGCCCACCTCAGTTTTTATCACACACTTGGATTAAGCGCCTATTACAAACATGGTAGAGTTCTGTTTGGAAACATATTAAGAAATTGTGTGTTGTAATATAATTAAGAGGAAGATACTTGCTTGAATTCTGTCATCACTAAAAAGAGTCACATAGAGGTTTTTCTTTAAGGACGCAAAGGGGCATATATTTTAAGTGAGAATACTGTGCTCCCTATTTTCACTACTCAGAAACCACATCTGCTGAAATACAGCCAGTACAGTTCTTATCACAAACTAAAGGAACACCAAGGTGATGTTTATGGCTTTCTAAAGCAGCTTAAAGATTAACTCCATATGAGGAACACAGCTAAGAAAAGATATTCACTTAGTAAAGCGACTAGAGTTTTTTTAAGCAAATATTTTAAGACAGAGGTGGAGAACCTGTGGACCATCCAGATGTTGTTGGGACAACGGAAGTTACAGTCTAACAACATCTGGGGGCACAGGTCCCCCATACCTGTATTATGTTATTTTAAAAACTTGACCCTGGAAGCAGATTGAACCTCCCTGAATGACTAAGTGGTGTAGATTTATTTCAGGACACTAAAGTCCCCACATTGGCCTGATGTTCAGTTTTGGATGCGGAACAGTCGAAGTGCATCGAGATATAACATGACTAACATCTGAGTACACAGATGACAACAATAAAGGGCGGATGATGTCCCTGAAGGAACATGCGCACAGACGAGCAACAGAAGCAAATGTCTACTAGCCCCGAGGCTGCACCACTCCTCCCTGCCCCTAATCTGATGAAACTCAACTTTTGCAACAGGGAGACTTTTGCATCTATAGCAGTAAAGAAGCCTGGAAGATCAGTTTTCCATGGACACAAAACATTCCCCAATACAGAAGAGGTTCACTTCTATTACAAAACAGGCTTGAATAATTCACCCAATCTTGGGAAGTCAGAGCTGAAACATACATACCCCAGCAGAGCTGCTACACCCATGTTCCTTCTCCGCTGGATAGAAGTGCTTAATAGTGCTGAAGTTACCAGGCTAAAACAGCTTTATAACGGTTTTCAAAACACAGGCTGGCATAGGGTGGGAACTGGTATCTGCTTTTGCAAAATGGTTTTGCCTTTCCTTTTCTGGGCTTGTTGTTTAGTTGTTCAGTCGTGTCCGACTCTTCGTGACCCCATGGACCAGAGCATGCCAGGCACTCCTGTCTTCCACTGCCACCCCCAGATTGGTCAAACTGATAGTTTCAAAAACACTGTCCAACCATCTTGTCCTCTGTCATCCCCTTCTCCTTGTGCCCTCAGTCTTTCCCAACATCAGGGTCTTTTCCAGGGAGTCTTCTCTTCTCATGAGGTGGCCAAAGTATTCAAGCCCCTTCGCCACGACAAGACACATGAAGGAGTTTCTGGGCTTAGCAGTGCCCAATTAAAGCACAAGGAGAGTTGGCAAGAGGGAAAATCAAGTCCAAAGTTGAACCTGCTCCATTTTTCACACTCTACCCCCCGCCAATTTATTAAGTGTTCTGGATGCAGATCAGGTTCCATATTTGGCACTGTTTTACCTGAATATAACCTGTGACTCTGAGCCAGGTTACACGTTTTTCCGGTTATAGTAACATCTACTTTCTTCCTTCTTTCTAAAAACTTTTGCTCCGAGACTGAAAATATAACTACAGAAGAATTTAGAACAACCAACGGTAACCGAAAAGACAAAGGTTACAGCCACTTTTTCAAAATAAAATCAGGTAAGGAAGGAGAGAAAGATACAGCCGTTGCTAATTGAGTGCCGCTTTCTCATTTTTCAGCGTAGGTGATCAGTGACCTGGAAGACTATAATCTGCTGCCGAGTTCCAACCCAAATACCCCAGTCAGATCTCCAAAAGAAAGGTTGTAGGCTTGTTCACATGTCGCACTGAACACAGATACAAGCTGTATTTCACACAAACGTCTGATCATGTGTAGAGTGCACACCCAAGTGAGGTTAAAGCTGGGGAGGGGCTGTGAGATGGGGAGGGTTCGAAGGGTCAAACAGAAAAGTCTGGAGGGCCACATTTGACCCCTGGGCTTGGGGTTCATCCAACCCTGCTTTAAAGAAATGTCTCTAGAGGGCTTTGGCACCTGACCGCGCTTGGCAGATCTTGAGCTTCTAGTAGCAAACTAAGTAGATCCCACAAGCCTGAAGTCAGCCCTAATTGCTTTGACAACTCTGAGAATGGAACACTTTGCAATTTACATATTTTGTAACATTTATCGTTTTTAAAAAGCCTCAAAGCAGTTTACAAAAAAAAAAGAGAATAGAATGGAATTCTCAACAGAACACAGTTAAAAACAAGTATTTAGAACATTCAAAAAATAATTAAAATCGATGATAATCTAAAAGCCAGGTTAAAAACACGTGTCAACATAGCCTTATGGTTTTTAGGTCTCAAAATAATAGGCAGGGAATTTCAAAGTGTGAGCACTGCCACACTAAATTATTAACTCTTATGTGGTAGGCAGTGTTTCTGGTCACACATAGTTCCACCATTGCTATTAACTGCTAGGAGCCAGGTGCTTTTTAAAATCCTGAATCATATTGCCAGGCAACTTGCTATCATAGTAGAGCTGAGCAACATGGCCTGCAATCTATTCTCTCTTAACACTTGGGAATGTTAATTAGGAAAAACCTTGCACATTCAAGATCAGCACATCAGGGATCCATAAATATGCAATGCCACCTGCTAACATTTTGACACACAGGTGCCAACAACCCCAAGCATGGGATCCTCACATGGGCAATGTTTTAAAAAACAACCATCTCCCAGATTCACATTTAAGATGCCAAGGGCTAGAAAACGATTGTAAGGAGGCTACCCGGAAACCACAGTAAAATGACTTCAGATAAGTGCCACAATAAATGAGCGGACGTGTGGTGACGCCACAAAAGCATTCTCAGAGTACCTTTTGATGCTCAGAGCACCACAGATCCCATGTTCCCCCCCTTCAAATCCTTTATTATTTCATTCACATAATATACATTCTTTTCAACAAAAAACTCCAAAATAAGCAGACAACTCCAAAATAAAATCATATGTAACAAAACCATAAGTCTCATGTTTTCATTTACACTGTTCTCCTCTCCGATACCTTTACTTGATATTTCTTTCTGCTTTCTTTATAGAATCTTTATAAAAATAAAATAAAAAATATTTTATAAAAAATAAAAAAAATAAAAAACTCTTAAATCCTATACCAATCTTTAACAATTTCAATTAATCCCTCCCCCTCCCTCCCCCTCAGCCCAGTACTTTCCTTCACCTGTGTGCGATCTTCTTTCCCCACTATTATTTTTGTTATTGTTGCGTTATTCACTTTATTTGTTATTCCATCCTTAATATATTATTATCCTATCTCCTTGCGCCTTTTAATGTTTGCTTCTGGCCAAAACCCCGGTGTTTAAAATTCCGCTGTCAATACCGCTGCAAAACTAGAGCGCGTAACAGGAAGTAGCTGTTCCAGGCTTGGGACAGCTGCAGCCACCTGGCCCAAAAAAACTCAAGAGCAGGGCTGTTGCTAAGATACCAAGCCCTAACTGCAGCTTTTGGCCTTGGAGACCAGGGTTGGGAGGAGAATGCAAGGACAGCTGGGGGGTAACTGGTGGAATACAAGCCTGGTGTCCTCTGAGGGAGGCAGGGCTTTTTCTTCTAGATAAAGAGGTGCCGAATCTTGTTGACACCCTTCCTAGAGCCATCCTAATGCATAATGGAGGCTGCATCCAAACACAACTTTATTCCATATCCCCAAACGTTTCCATATCCATAGATTTTAATGTTTTATTTCAGATTTCACTCAATGCAACACCCACTTCTGGAAATCGAGTAACATATAAGGGAAGCGTAATGCTGATCTCCATGTTAATTGCTTCCAGGAAAATCTCAATTGCAACTTCCTAACCTGGAAAATCGCAGGAGTTTTCTACGCTTTAACTTTCCCATGGATTTCATGGATGATATAATGTGATGAAATTTGGAGTGGTATTCTGGCGTACAGTTGTTTTCCCACAGTTTTCATGAGGGAACAGAAACATGCACACCTATAAAGTCCATGTCCAATGACACACCATTGGTGTGAATGAAATTTAGTGCAACATAGCATTATATGTATCAAAAGCCAGAGTTCCTTAAAACAACAGGCAATGTAGTGTAAAAGGAAAGAAGCGCTAGCGTTACAACCAGGAAAATGAATGCAAGACTCCCAATGTCTGAAAAATGCACCTGTAGTGGAGAAGACATTGGACTCAGGCTGGTATCACATCTGCATCATACATTTAAAGCACTGTTATACCACTTAAACAGTCATGACTTCCCTCAAAGAATCCTGGGAGCTGTACTTTGTTGGCTGGGAATTGTTAGGAACCCCCTAATCCCCTCCCAGAGTTACAATTTCCAGGGTTGCCTGGGAAGAGGGATAGACTCAAACCATGCTAAGAAGCGTATGGTGTATGCATTGTGAGGATGCAACCTAGTTCAAATCTCTATAATCCCTGAAGATCAACATGTTACATTGTGAGAAATCAGTTGAACCTACCTCATAGAATTGTTGTGGCGATAAAAAGGGGGTGGCATTTATATCCTACTCTAGGGGCAAAGAGGAGGCCTGACATGATCATAGTGGCTTCCTTTTTTGCATCAAACCCCTGGTTGTTTATGGAGGTATTTCAGATAGGCCAATGATACAGTTAATATTATGATTTGCCTTTGGACTTATTTTATTGCTGACAGGTTCAGTTTTGATGTCAAGTTATATTAACATGCGCTGCTTTTATGAACCCATCCCATGGTCTAGCAATACAGGACAAGGCAGAAATATTTAAATTAAATTAATTTTTAAATTTGTTTTCCCAGTAGTTCGCCTCCTCTCAAAATTATCATCTGGAATATTCGAAAAGGAATGAAGTATTAATGACCGGGAGTGGAGCAACATGCAGTCATTCTACTTTCCTCCGTAGCATCTAATACCAATCATCTGCAGGGACCACAAGGATCACAATAGCATATCAATAATGTGATTCATTATGTACAGGGGTCCATAAATGCCTTCGTCCGGGTGGAGAAAGCAGAAAAATAAAAAAAGAAATTCTCTCAACACTAATTCATGGAAACTGAGGAGGTTCTGCCTCAAGGCATCAAGATGATGTGTCCGTCTCAAGTGGCAGATTTTGGGTCGCTGTTCGGAGTCACAGAGAGGGAGACAAACGTTGACTCACAGGACGTTATCCACCACTTCCCATACTGAAATGAATGGGAATGACACATAAGCTTTTTAAAAATAAAAAAAAATTAAAAATGGCACTAGCACTTAAAAAAAAACCAAGGAAGGGTTTTTACTTGCCTCTGGTGGAGTGCTTTGTAAGTCATATACCCACCCCCAAGTCCTACTACTGCATCAAAATGGCTGTATTGGAAGTCACATTAAATAAGCCACAGTTGTGCTTTAAGCAAATGGGCAGCCTGCTGGTGCATGCGGCTCAAAAACTGGCTCCTCGCCACCACACACTGGGAGCAACTGCTCTCCTTCCCCTGTCATCTGGGAGCAGCCATTTCATCAGACGGGCTTAGTGGGAGAGATGGGAAGCAGGGCTCTCACTCCATCAGAAAAGGCCAGCTCCAACCGTCACCGCCTACCCTTGAGCTGTGTCAGCTGGTCATTATAACCGATTAGAAATTGGTGTCCAAGTTTGATTTCCCCCTTCCTTCCCTTTCACCTTGTGTGCCACGGTGGTGTTGTTTTTTAAGATTGTATGTAAGCCTGTGGCTGGGACAACCATGTTTTAATTGACTGTGAGCAAGCCACATTCTGGGAGCCTTTTCGGCTGAGGAGAGAGGTAACAAATGCTTTTAGTAATCCCGCATGTCTCCTCGAGATTCATGGTTTGTTCCCCACACACAATGAACCATAAGTGGCAAACCAAAAACCAAACTTGGCTGCAGCTTGTGATTTTTATGGAAGGGAACAAACCACAAACCCACCTTCGGACAACGAGGCAAGACCTCTGAATTGTTGCTCCCAATGAAGTGTCCTTTCCAATGCACTGCTTGCATCAATGGAGGATGAGACAGGTACACAAAACTAACCTACTGTGCGAAGGTAAAATTCATGTCCACCCACCCTGGCATGTGGCCCCCAGGTGGTTGGACAGAAGGGAATCCAGCCCCCGGGATGAAAAAGGTTCCCCACCTCTGGCAAACCAGGCCAAAGTCTTTGACTGTATACCCATTATACCTTCAAAACACATTCCTTCCCTCAAAGAATTCTGGACTAGTTCTTGCCTTCATAGTTTCAATTCTCAGTAACAATAGAGTCGGAAGGGACTCAAGCGTCATCGAGCCCACCCCCCTGCAATGCAGGAATCTCAACTAGCTCAAAACCCTCAACTACAGTAACCCAAATTCTTTGAGGAAGAATGTGCTTCAAATGTGCTATAAAGATATAGTGTGTACACAGCCTTCCTCATGGCACTCACTTTGTAGAACGGAAGTAGAAAACCTAGAATTGAAGCTGAGATTTTAGAGGCACATTTCATACACCTCTAACCCAGGCTCTTCACCGGGGAGGGGGGAGCATTCCTTTTTAATAAAGGGTAAATAAACAAACATACATACATCCACTTTGCACAGACTGGGGGAAAAACATGTACTGATTATGCTGCAAGATTAAAATCTCCCACGCACATTAGGACAACAACATGAACTACTAGAAGCGCCCCACCCATTCCTTCAACTTCACATAGTTAAGTCTGCAAAACAGCTTCAAGAGGCTAAACTAGAGATCAGGCACTGGAGAGAGCCACCACCCAGGCCAATTCTGGCTGACTCAGAATACAAAGCCCCACCGCAAGGTCGGGCAGGAGGGAAAGATCTCCCCCATCCCACCAGGCAGCAAAGCTGGGTGGCAGAACACCTGCCCTCTTCCCAAATCGGCAGGAGGGGAGGAGTTCTGCAGAACTTTGCCACCCAGTGCCTCTCTGCCCCAAGATGCTGGGGAGACTGGGAGACTGGGTGGTGGAATTGGATGCTGCCTCCTGGGAAAGTGCCGCCTGAGGCAGCCACCTCATCTCGCCTCATGGGCAGGGCGGCTCCAGACTCAAGTATTAATAATAATTATAATAACCTAAAATGATAATAAGGTGCCATTAATGAACATTTTGTGTGTAAAAAATCAAAGCAAACTTCTGTTTATACAAATAAAAACATGGATTCACTGACAACACACAAAAGCTTTAGGAAGATAAAGGGAACATCTACTAGCAGATGTGAAAGGAGAAAACGCAAAATAGCTGTAAATTGGACTTTGGACATGTCCTGAATTATATTATATATGTGTGTGCGTGTCGATAACCAGTAGAGAAGGTAGGAAGAAAACACAGGGCATAAAACATTATTGTTATTACAGAAAAACACTTGAATGTACTGTAAATAATTTCAGTATTCCATCAAGGCGTACTCTCAGCGTCTCCAGATTGTGTCTAAATCTCTCCCTCAAAATATTGACAGACTGTCAACGTACATTTGAACAAATAAAGTGGATTGTAGCATTACTGTTGCCCCAGCACAACAAATCCACTTTTAAACACCAAACTTTTTGTGGTTCGGAAAGTGATGGAGAAAAGGCATTTAAAGTGTGGGGTGAATGAACAAATACACGCTCAACAGAGAACTTATGAACAGAAGTATCAGTATATATGCTCATTGTCATACAGCCCATAAACAAATCAGAACAAATGCTCAATAAAGACTGGACATAATCCAACCACCATGTGAGCTTTGAGCAAACAAAACAGAACAAATGCTGAATGAACAAGCTCATAGCAGACCAATGAAATGTACTGCACAGCATTCAGTAATTTCCTATTAAACCTTTCCGCCAGCTATTCATCCACAACATGGGATGCATGTGCTTTCTGCTCAAGAAGTTTTCCCAAAAAACTTTATGCTGTCCACATTTAATAAGGCAACTCTCCACCAGACCTTCCCCTTCCTCTTATCCAGAATACCAAGTGGATCAAAATTAAAAATCATTTTTAATCATGGTGGTTTATATTTTGATGGGGTTGCTTCGTTGTGTATTTCAAATTTAGATGTGCTTTTTAACAATTTGGGATTTTTACCAATGCTTTGCAGTTCATTTTCATTTTTTTTTGCAAACTGCTTAGAAACCACCCAGAGTCTCAAGTACATTAATGAAAAACAAAATAATGGTAAGAGAAAGTATGTGTGCGCTATAACCGATGGCCTTCAATAAGAACTCTAGGGGGGAACTTGCAAATTAGCCTGAATATGGAGGAACGATCACAATCCCAACCAGAATTGGGGGCAAGGGGACAATACTGTAATCAAAAATCAGAGTGAAAAGTTGCAAGGTAGGTGGAAAAGGAATGGAAACCTCACCACAATTAGTCCTTTGTAATCGCCTCTCCCCCCCCCCAAAAAAGAAGGCATTGGGTTTTGTGTGTGTTTTTTAAAGTTTCTCTCAATCACGCTTTCAACATTTTAAAGTACTACTTGAGAAATTACAGTGTTGCCTGCTCAAATGAAGCTCCGTTTTAAGGCCCAGATGTTACAAAACACCAGAAAGTTGGATACAGCCTATTAGACAGAAAAACATTTGGAAGGGGAGGGGTGGAGAGGAGAGAAGGAACACAATGACTTTATAGGACACCCTTGGAAGTGGGGGGGGGGGAGAGAAAAACTGAGCTGGGAGGGAGAGGAGGGGGGCCTTCAGACATCCAGGACCTCCCCCCAACCCACAGCACTTAAATCTCCCAAGATATTCCTGCTTTTTTGCGAACACACCATGCCTTTAAAGCAAAGCCTCTCTCTGCAGAAAATCATGGGAACTGTAGTTTACCCCTTCCAGGGGTACAATTCGCAGCACCCCTTAAACTATACATCCCCCAGGTTCTGGAAGGCGGGGGTGAGAATGGGGTTTAAATGTCTCGTGTGTGCAACAGCCTAGCCCCCCAAACCCCCCCCCCCATACAGTGGAATTCAACAGGCTCACGCACAGTATGTCTCTTAAAGCGCAAAAGGCCGGCAGACATAGCGGCAGTGGGAGGCAGCGGGGCCCCTCAGCGCCATAGCACAGATCACATCCCATTCCTGGCCTCTACCAAGTCCGATCACCCAAAATGCCAGAGATTAGACCACCACACGCAACCCGAGAGGAACTTTGGAAGAAAAGAAAAAAAAAACAGCTTCCATGCAGTTAAAAGTCCCATTCTCTCCTCCCTACAACATTCTCAAATACTGAAGAATGTGCAGAAAGAGAAGGAAGTTGTTTGGGGGGTGGGCGTGGAGGAAGAATCCCCCACCCGCATTGCAAAACCATTTTAAAGAGTTGGGGAGAAAATGAGTCTTCTCCTCCTCCGGCGCCACTTGCAAACCTTCACACCGACCTCCCCCAAGCGCCCCCCTCCCTTCTAAGATTTGCAACTTTGCCTGGTCTGGAATAAAGCCACGTTTAAATTGAGGAGGGGGCTCTCCCTTCGAAGTAGATAGCGTAAAAGCGAGCTGGAGGGGGGGCTTTTGCAAGGGGGAATCAACACACACACCCCCGCCAAACAAGCCCCCTCCCCTTAGAGGAAGAGCAGCAAGCACAGACGCCCCTTCCTCCTCCCTCTTCCTTTCTACCCACCCCCAAATCTTTGCAGGGGATCCATGATCAGCCCCCCGCCACCCAGAGGCCATCTGTAAAATATCAGACTTTAGAAATGCTTTTAAAAAGTCAAAACTTACCCCCCACTTCTCCCAATATCACCTTTTAAAGTGGCATCTACCCCCTTTCTGGATCCCATCTTTGCTAACACACCCACAAAGCGGCCGGGAGGGGGGGGGGGGAGAAGAGGCTTGCTTCACGCAAGGCGGAATATGGAGAACCCCCCCCCCCCCGCGCGATTTCTCTCGAAGTGCAAGAGCCGGCCGACGAGCAAAGGAACCTGTTGCCATTATTTGCACGTGGAAGCGCACCGATCATTGACTCGGATTAAAAACCACCGCGCGACAAGTTCCAGGGGACTTACTCCCAAGGAGGCGCGCGCGCCGCCAGCCTTGCCACCGTGCGCGCCCGATCCTAAACCCCCAACCGCAAGGAAAAAGCTCGGCCTGGCCAAGATTGAATGGGCACACTTTCCCCCTACAGCAGTTTTTTTTTATAAAAAAAGCGCAGAGGAAGATCGCGATCCCCGATCCTGTGCAGCCGCTGCATCGCGGGCTCCCCAAACCAGCAAAGGCGAAGAACAAACAAGAAGCAGGAAAGTTTCTCCGCTCACCACGAGACTCGCCCGCCGAGGAAGTTTCCCTCTTCGGCCGCAGGAAGAGAATTGGAGGGGGGGCCCTCCAAGCATCCACGATGGGCAGCCGCGGGGGGAAATGGCCGCTCACACACCGCCCGCTGCTGCTGCGTGGTGGCTGTGTGGCTCTGTCCGGGACCCGAGCGCTCTGGGCTGCCCCCTCCCGCAACGAGCAAGCAGGCAGGCAGGCAGGCAGGCTGGCTGGCTGCTCTCCAACGCCGTGCGCCTGCGTGGAAAGCAGAGACTTTGAAAGAGGACATGGGAGAAAAGCTATTCTTCCCTTTGCGCTTGCATGGAACTCAAATCGGTTCCATGACCGCCACCTATCGGACAATGAGCACAAAACACAGGTCCCCCTAAAGCAGAAGTGGGGGGACCTTTCTCCGGCCCAAAGGGGGGCCACGTTCCCCTCTGGACAACCATTCGAGGGCCACATGCCAGTGTAGTAGACAAGGCCAAAGACAAAAGTGGACAAGTAATTAATGCAAATTTTGTCTGTGGACCATGGGCTACTTTCTATTTGCACTCCTCTCTAACCTGCACCCCAGGCATGCAAGAGAAATTATCAGGGTTCAAAGCACTCAAAGAAGGTGAAAAGCTGTGTCAGTGAGCAGGGTGGCTAAGGAGGAGGTGTAGCCGGCAGAAAGTCCCAAGGGCCAGAGACAGGGGCCTGGAGGGCCGCATTTAGCCCCTGGGACTGAGGTTCTTCGCCACTGTTCTTCCTATAAACAAAGTGTTTTGCGTTGCACCATAGGGCATGTCTACACTGCAAGGTTAAACCATTTTCGAACCCAGTTTAAAGGGTGTAAGGGAACTGTGGTTCTATTGAAGGGAGAGGAAACTCTTGCAGAGAACACAGCATTTTTGCAGAAGTTCACTTCCTGGCACACACTGGAGAGGAAGCCATAAAATTTATAATTTGCAGGGCACCTGCATGGAGAGAAATTTGTGCTTAAGCATATGCTCTTACAGCACAGAGCAACGGGAGCCAATGTGGGCCCCATCAGGTACTGCCTTAAACCTCCACCATCCCTAACCATTGGCCATGCTAGCTGGGGCTGCAGTCCAACACCCTCAGGGGGCTATGCTTGCCCTACAGACCAGTTCACCAGGTTCTAGGCTTAATCTTTTAAGGTGCTACAAATATCCTTTGTTGGTTTTGCTGCAGCAAGCTAACCGGGCTACACTATTGGAAGGTCTAATACCTGTAAGCACCTAATATTCATTCAGCTAGTCCTCATTACTATTCCAGCCAACACACCTTAAAAGGTTAAGGAGCTGAGGCACCTAACCATAAGCCTGCATTTTTATCAAAGCTTCTATATATTTCAATCAAGGCTTGTATTTAAAAATGAGCTTAAAAAGGATTTTCAAATGTTTCATGCCAGGCAGAGAAAACCTTGGCCATTTTCCTAAGACAAGAGGGCCCCATTGATTTATAGTAGAAAAACAATTCTCAAAGTCATAAAAAGGGAGAATTACATATGCTGCCCCAAGGCTGAAAAAACACCATTAGGAATGGGGTAAGATAATACTAATGTGCCTCCCAGTAAAATGAGCCAGATCTTCTTTCTAAGGTTGAAAGGCCAGGAGCAAATGGGAAAAAAACATTTAGCTGACAGAAAAAGAGAACATTTTTGAAAAGTCTCTTCTAAAGCTGTTTCTTAAACTGAGAGAGTTAAAAAGGTTAAAATGTGTTAAATGTTGGAAAGGCAACTGGCTTGGCAGAAGAAGCAGCTTCTTCCTATTTTATTTTGAGGCTGGAAAGGGGGAGGTGTACACTGAAGAGGCTTCTTTTAAAAGCTGTGTTTTACTGAGTTTCTTCCTTTTTACTTTGAAAAGCTTTATTCTTTTAAGAGGCTACCTATGATAAATGTATGAAATATATTAGCTTAAATATATTGGCTTAAATGTAATTATGCAAAGGATTTAAGGAATGCTAGATTCTTATTTCATATGGTTGTAAGAGTTGTATTTATCCTGAAATTAAGTCAGCCACCAGCCTAGCCCCCCTGCCAGACAGAAGACGCCATCCAAGCAGTCTTGATATATAGTTGTCAGGCATTTGTTTAGAAACCTTAAATGAAGGAAATCTTTCAATGTTGATGTGAAACTCAAGATCCTTGACATCTGTTGAACATAAAAATGTAAGATTAAACATTTGTTTTAGAAGGCAATAGGGCAAGGAGGGCAAGAGGTGAGCTGGTAATTAAGATTCCATGTAAGATATATTATTACTTATATGTCATATATATAGCTCTTTGTCTCCCTTATAAGGGCAAGGAAGTGGGTGTATCTTTTGTGGGTGTATCTTTTGTGATTGGTTCTAGCAAACAGCCAATAGGAATTTCAACCAGGCTGATTGGACAGAGGCAGCCACAGGAGGAGCAAAGGGGGCTGGATTAAGGGAATATAAGTGCTGGCCAGAATGGCAGGAGGGCAGGCCAGAGCTTGGTAACCATGTACCACTGTGCCTCTTATTTATTTGTCTGACAAATAAATTACTATTTTAATTTCTCTATTGCTGCGTTGAATATTTCATTCCAGCTAAGCGTTAACCACAAGCAGGGTGCTACAGAGCCACTGTGGAGGGTTCATTGCAAAAACCTCTTTCTCCTCCCCTCCTTATTGTGTCTCGTTTGCTGTTTTTAGGACTTGAGTTAGCCACCCAGAGATTTCAGATTAGATACTACTTGAGAGTCTGCTGCAAACAGGTCAATCCCCTGAGGATATTTATTTTTAGATAATACCATTCCTATTGTTTCAGTCATAGGGACATATGAAGAGCTGTGCTGGATCAGGCCAAGGGACCATCTAGCACAGCATTCTTTTCCCATGTACGTTTCCGAGCATAATTTCAAAGTGTTGGTACTGACCTTTAAAGCCCTAAACGGCCTTGGCCCAGTATACCTGAAGGAGTGTCTCTACCCCCATCGCTCAGCCTGGACACTAAGGTCCAGCTCCGAGGGCCTTCTGGCAGTTCCCTCACTGCAAGAAGTGAGGTTACAGGGAACCAGGCACAGGGCCTTCTCAGTAGTGGCGCGCCTGCCCTGTGGAACACTTTCCCATTAGATGTCAAGGAAATAAACAACTATCTGACTTTTAGAAGACATCCGAAGGCAGCCCTGTTTAGGGAAGTTTTTAATGTTTGATATTTTATCGTGTTTTAATGTTCCGTTGGGAGCCGCCCAGAGTGACTGGGGAAACCCAACCCAGATGGGCAGGGTATAAGTAATAAATTATTATTATGGCCAACCATATAGATGCCTCTAGGAAGCCCACAAGCTGGGCATGAGCACTACAGCACTCTCCCACTGTCCTCCACAAAATTGCTTCCTCATACCTTTGCAAAACATTCCAAAAATAAACATTCCAAAAATTAAAAATTAAAAAGGAATATTGGGCACCATTAAAACTAACAGAATGCAAATTAGAGCAGTCTCCATCTGATGCATGAAGCTGGCAGGTCTATCATGACAATATATTGTTGCATAATAGAACATTTATTACAATATCAGAACATGTGCAGCCCACTCTGCCCGGAAAAGTGGCACTCTCAGGGCAGCTTAAATGCAACCAATTCAAATAAAACAGTCCCCACCAGCTAGGCTTTCTCTAAACAACATGGCACAAAAGGAAGGAGTGACAGAAAGGGAAGAGGAAGAAGCAAAACCCAGCACCAACTCTTAATATATGCAGAAGATGTAAAGCAGAGAAGGCACTGAAATGCACAATGTACAACCTATCTATGCAAAGCTCAAACATAAAAGCAGGATGATTCAACACACAGCAGTAATCGATGACGCCACAATTTCCCCAGTATTGATATGCTAATTTCCCAACCTTGAGGGGAAAAAATCTGATTTCACCTGAATTCTAAGTGAATAGAATGAAACTAGCCGATAGCTCAGGAATTCCACGTCCCATTCTCCCTTTTTAAATCATTCTGATGAAGAGTGGCTGGTTTCAGGTCAGCCCCATGTAATCCGAAAGCAAGGGATATTCCTCATCTTCCTTCCTATCAGGCAGACAAGACTGAGTCCTTGCTCAGCTGCACCTCTCTGCCATGAAGACTGCTGCCCCATTTGCAATGGGGTGATAGTTAAGGGATGGAGGGGACATAAATAGAAAAGGTGTAGTACCACCTACGGCAACTGTGCATCCCAAGCACATGCATCTTTATTCAATGAGAGCTTACTCCTGAGTAAGTAAACATGAAACTGCAGCTGGGGGTTGCTGTAGATGTGTTGTTCTGAACATCAGCTTGAGATGCAGAATTTATACAGGTAAAGCTTTTCCACCTGTTTAAAACAGCAGGACAGCAGTTGAAGGAACAAGAAAGATCATGAAAGCATGAATCACTGGACTCACTCATTCATGAATCACTTCCTATGAGGCATCCTAAAGCAGCGTACAATAACACAGAAAGACAGTTACATATATAAAACAGTTTGAAACAATTGCACTGTTTAGACAGCCCTTCACAAGATGAATTTCTGTAAACCATTTTCAACTGAAGTTTTACTAACGTTTTTAATTACGTGGCATATTTACAGGTTGGTGTTATTGCATTTCATATCGTCGTTATTTATTAATTTTTTATACCGCCCTTCACCCGAGGTTCACAGTGTGGTTTACAACATAAAAACAAAAAAAATGCACAACATGGTAACAAACAAAACTAATACCACCCCCACCCCAGATTGTTTAGGTCTGGGAGAAGAGGAATGTTTTGCCTGGTGCCTAAATATATGTAATGAAGGCGCCCAGCAAGCCTCCCTGGGTTGAGTATTTCACAAGCAGGGAGCCACCATAGAAAAGGCCTGTTCTTGTGTTGCCACCTTCTGGTTTTTGGTGGTTTTTTTTTTTTTTTTTTGGTATAATATTTTATTAAGTTTTATCAAAGAAAAAGGTTACATAAAGAAAAACACAGTGCATATAAACATACAACGACATCAGAATACAAAAAAACAAACAATTAACATATAAGAGGGAAAAAAAGAAAAACCAAGAAAAAAAGAAAAAGTTAAAACACTAAAAAAGGTTCAAAAAGTTAAAAATAAAAATCCCTCTCTTTAATTTCTTACCATTCATAAACTTATTTTCTTGACTTCCTCACACCCCCCTTTCTTGTATTCCAATTTGAAACTGATTAGCAAATTCCTTCTTATTAATTTTATCCTTAATTATCTTTCTTCACATATTGTTTGTTCCTAATTTTCATCTAATATCTATCCCTTCTTTCATATTCTTATTTTACATTTTTTACTAGAACCCATTCATTTCATTTCAATGTCATCAACATTCCAAAATTTTACAATGTTTTTGTAAATAGATTTTAAATTTCTTCCAACAACTCTTCTCCCTGGTCTCGAATTCTGCCCGTCATTTCTGCCATTTCCATATAGTCCATTACTTGCATCTGCCATTCTTCCAGCGTGGGTAAGTCCTGTGTCTTCCAATGCTTTGCGATGAGTATTCTTGCAGCTGCCGTAGCATACATGAAGAAAGTTCTGTCCTTCTTTAACACCAATTGGCCGACCATGCCCAGGAGAAAGGCCTCTGGTTTCTTCAGAAAGGTATACTTAAATACCTTTTTCATTTCATTATATATCATTTCCCAGAAAGCCTTAATCCTTGGGCACGTCCACCAACGGTGAAAGAATGTACCTTCAGTCTCTTTACATTTCCAACATTTATTTGTGTTGCCACCTTCTGAACCTCTCACAGAGGAGGCACATGAAGGAGGGCCTCAGATGATGACCACAGGGTCTGGGGTGGTCCATATGGGGATGTATTGCAGTCCTGAGCCACTTAAGGCTTTATAGGTGAAAACCAGCACTTTGAATTGGGCCTGGAAACTAATCAGCAGCCAGGGCAGTCGGGCCAGGATTGGCATAAAATGCTCAAACTGTCTGGCCCCAGTGAGCAACCTGGCTGCTGAATTCTGAACCAGCTGAAGTTTCCGAACTGTCTTCAGAGGCAGCCCCACATACAACACATTGCAGTAATCTAACCTGGAAGTTACTGGAGCATAGACAACAGAAGTTAGGCTATTCCTGTCCAGATAGGGGTGCAGTTGGGCCACCAACTGAAACCAATGGACACCTGAGTGTCAAGTGACAGCAAAGGATCCAGGTGTACCCCCAAGCTATGTACCTGCTCCTTCAGAGGGAATGTAACCTCATCAAGAGTGGGCAACCTTCCTTCCATCCATTCGGTCAAGGGAACTGTCCACTAACAGTGGCTAAAATATAACTTATCTGAGCAAAGCAATATTGGTGGGTTTCCCCCCTTTTTTTTGTACATTTGTGAATGAGCGTGCTTCTTCAGCAGTAAGAGTAACAGCACATCTCCCCCCAGTGGCCATGAATTTCATTGCCTAAAATAAATGAATACTTTTGTTTAGCAAGTGTAACTGATACAAAAACAAAATAAAAAAATTCCTTCCAGTAGCACCTTAAAGACCAACTGAGTTAGTTCTAGGTATGAGCTTTCGTGTGCATGCACAGTGTGCATGCACACGAAAGCTCATTCCTAGAACTAACTCAGTTGGTCTTTAAGGTGCTACTGGAAGGAATTTTTTTATTTTGTTTTGACCATGGCAGACCAACACGGCTACCTATCTGTAACTGATACAAAAACCTAACTGTATTGACTCCTTGCTAGAGATGGGAAGGCCTGGAAAAAAAACCAGAAAAAGTGGGGGGGGGGACCAGGTTTTTCTCCAGAAAAACTGGGGGGAAAGTATGTGGAATATTCAAACTATATCAAACTTTTTTTTCAAATTTTCGAGAAAAAACTGCTTAGGAAAAAAACGGGGAAAGTGGGTTTTTCCCATTTCCCCCAGTTATTTTCAGGCCTTCCCATCTCTACTCCTAGCACCCAGATTAAGTATTGGCAAGACACACAAAATGCTGACACATCTTCTTGAGCAGGTATGGTATCTTCAACTTTTTCAGACCCAAGACCCACATTTAACCCATACATGCATGGGGGGGGGGCATATGCTCAATCTTTTATCACATATTTACATGGTAATACTGCTCCTGTTGTGATCCACCTTGGATCAGGCCGCAACTGGTCCCAATCCACCAGCTGAAGACCAGTGCCGTAGAGCAGGTGTGAAGAACTTCTGGCTCTCCAGAGGTTGCCGAACGACAAGTTCCATCCATCAGCCATTCTTGCTAGGGCAGATGGGAATTTGTAGATCAGCAACATCTGGAGGGCCAGAGGTTTCCCACATCTGCTCTAGGGCAAAGATTCTCAAATAGTGGTCCATGAGCTGCATTCAGGTTGCCTAAAGGTAGGCTGCAGAATAGTTGAGGAAAAAACTGTATGTGGTGACCCTGTGCTCAGGAGTTTATGAATCTGTGTTTCCTTTTAGTTTGGGGGGGACAACACAGTACTGCTATAGTAGTCACTATAGAGGTATAGTTCTGGGTTTCTACATTGCCTCCTATGAACAGCCATCACTTTTACCACTCTAACAAGAGATGAAGGAGGCTTCAGAAACAGCCAGGAAATCCGGTCCACAGGCAAAAGAACTGCCAGTCTAAGGAAGTCTGCAGCTGGCGGCTTGAAAACTGGCTAAGCTCACAATCTGTGAACTTGCGCCATCTGGTGGTACTTTCCCATCATTAACGGGCCTCATCACCACGCACATGCTAATCCATCACCCAAATATAGATGTCAAGAATCCTGCCACAATTCTGGGGAGGTGGCAAAGCGAATATATGCACAGCAGATTCTGCAATTGCCTGGCCACACAAAGCACAGCTTTCCAAACCCCCAACAATCTGCAAAGGCAGCAGTAAATGCATAGCAGTCAGAGATGCATGACCTAAAGAATATTGCTGCTAAGATGCCCAAAGAATAAAAAAGTACATTCAGCACCAAAGAGAATGAAAGATGGCACAAATTTTCACATTCTGTGTCCAGGTGCACATTTAGAATTAAAGGTAAAGGGACCCCTGACCATTAGGTCCAGTCGTGGACGACTCGGGTTGCAGTGCTCATCTCGTTTTATTGGCAGAGGGAACCGGCGTACAGCTTCTGGGTCATGTGGCCAGCATGACTAAGCCACTTCTGGCGAACCAGAGCAGCACATGAAAACGCCGTTTACCTTCCTGCCAGAGCGGTACCTATTTATCTACTTGCACTTTGACGTGCTTTCGAACTGCTAGGTTGGCAGGAGCAGGGACCAAGCAACGGGAGCTCAACCCATCGCGGGGATTCGAACCACCAACCTTCTGATCGGCAAGTCCTAGGCTCTGTGGTTTAACCCACAGCACTACCCGCGTCCCTTAGTTAATTACTATGATTTAAAAAGAAATTTGATGCATCTCGCCTGAGTGGGAAACAAGACTGACCAGGTCTCCTGTGTGCCTCCTCACTCAGTTTGTTGTCTAGATGCTAACTGTTGATAGGCAACTGCAAGCTCTCCCACCGTACGGTTCTTTATCTTTTAATTAGACTTGGACTAGACAACCCTTCTATTGGAATACAACTTCAAACAGAGGCATGTTCTCTGAAGTAGGACACATGGCCACTAATTGCACAGGGCAGAATATCCAAATGGGAGCAAAAAAATGTGTACCAAATCACTTACAGTGTGTTGACTTTAATGGCATCTCAACATTTGCAGCTTGAAGTGGGCAGCCCCACTCTTCCCAAGAGTAGGGCTGACTCCCTTTCTTAAGTTTATAGACCACTTTTCTTCCATGATGGAACCCAAGGCAACATGCATGTGGCTCCCAAGAAGTCTCCCATCTAGACCATGACCAGACCAAGGCCTCAGCAAATTGGAGGCCTCAAGTGCCTGAGAACGTAGATTTTATTGCCTGCCTTTCTGAATACCATCAGAGACAGATGTACCACCTGCCCAAAGGAAGGAGCTTACATTTCATTACTCAGTATACCAATGCACTTATACCTTCTGTTGGTGAAAACCTCGCCTACCTTTGCAGCAAAAAAGGCAATCCCACCTGCTCTGAATTAGACTGTGCTAGTTGAGGATGTAGAGAGATTTTCAGTCTTCCCTACAAGTAAAAATAAAAATCTAGCACCTAAGGTGCTAGCCTAGTGTCTGCTAGATATGTTAGTTTTTTAACTGCATGGAGTTTTGTGTGTGTGTGTGTGTGTGTGTGCGAAACACATGGTTGTGTTTCAAACACAGAGCAGCATTAAAAGTTTGAACCCCTCCACCTGCAGCCTAAGACATTACAATCCATTCTACCATGGAGAATAGGGCAGTCCAGCCTGTAACACTTCTCCATTTATCTGGATTCAATTCTAGATTTTCAGCAAGGAGGACTCAAAACACCTGCAAGACTTAACCTAGGAGGGGGCAACTGCCAGCTAACTCCCCAGTCCCCAGTGAGCAATTTCAGCCTGTCCCTCCCTTCTGCCTGCCCTTTAGCCTTTCTTAAGAAAAACACAGTATGAACAAGCAATCTGGCACCAAATGTTTGCGCAGTCAAAAGTGTGCCATCAAATTGCCAGTTCCAAATTAGCCTCCACTAGCAGTAGGAAGGTAAGCAAATAGGCAGATTCCTAAGTCCATTTAGTACATTCTAAGCCGCTTGCACCAGTCAGTTTTTTTTCCAAAAATTTATACAAGTAGTCTGATTCTTACTTACCCCTAGCAAAGGCCACCCGTCTTGCTCAGCTGAGGTCCAAATTCACATGAGGAAAAGCTGACTTTTAACCCAGTAGAATTGTGGGCAGGAGCTGGAGAATCTCTCAATCAGGTGCATCTAGGAGATGATGAATGTGTGGGAAGGTGGCTTATTAATGAAGAAGGGAGGAAGAGGTGTGGAATGGGAGAGATTTCCTCTTGAAGGCAAGGCCTGCTATGGACCCCCCACCACCACCACCCACCCCATGGTGAATATGATTGAGATGGGACAAGGTGGCTGCTCTGTAATGAAGAATCTAGGTCACTGGGGCAAAGGGTATGGGAATGTGAGTGAATGAGTTATTTTTAAAGGGACAGTCATTTTATTCAGAGCCCTCCTCCACATCTACCACCTTAAATTCAGACCTTACTAGCATCATCTGAGGCCTTTCTGCATGAAAGACACCCAGAGAGCAGGAACAAGGGAGAGGGTCTTTTTGGTTGTGGCCCCACTGCCTGCGGTAAGCACTTCCAAGTTAGGCCCTCTTGGCGCCAACACTGACATATTTTAGGCACTGGGTTAAGACTTTGCTCTGAGTAGCCTGACCTGCCTCATAAGGGAGAGAGTGATGGGCCAAAGTTCACGCAGATAACTTTATGGCTGAGTGGGTATTTGAACCCAAATCCTATTCTGATACATTTACCACTACAACACGGTGGTGTGATGAACATTCAGAAGTCTAGAACAGGGATGGGAAACTTTGGTCCTCCCCCTGTTCCAGGATGGCAGCGCCCAACATCCCTTGCCATTGTTGGCAAGGGCTGATGGGAATTGGAGTTCAAAAACATCTGGCAGGCCAGAGATTCCCCAGTCCTTACCTGGAGGGACTCTTGTCGCTGGCTAAATAGTGTCAGTTCAAGCACTTGGCTATTTGCTGGGATTGCCCAAACACATTTATCTCCACAGGGCGATTCTAAACATGCTTACTGAGAAATACAATGAATTCAGTGGCACATAAGCGCAGTCCTCTACATATCTACTCAGAAGTCCTGCTAAGTTAAATGGACTGTGATGCTGTGCCTACTTACCTGGGAGTAAGGCTCATTGAACTCAATGGGATTTACTTCTGAGTAGAGTTTGTATTTGGTGTTATTTAATTTGCAAAAGGAAACCCCAAACTTTCCCACTTTTTATAGCTCTTCAGAAAGAACAGAAGCAGACGAAAAAGAAAGCAGAAGACAGATGCAACTGTATGTTTATTGTCTATTTCAAGGGGCACAAAATGGCACCCTTGAGGTCTTCCTCTCGTGCCCACAGAGCCTCTAAGTCATGAGGTAGTGATGAGCTTACATTTTCCTCCCCAGAAAAGTATATAAGGCTGAAGGAGGGTGTTGGGAACAGGGGAAGCTGCCTTAGAGTCGGACAACTGGCCCAACCAGCTCAGTATTGTCTACACTGACTTGCTGCGGCTCTCTAGTGTTTCAGTCAGAGAGTCTCTCTCAGTCCTATATGGAGATGTCGATGCCTGAATGCAAAGTGGATGTTCAGTCTCTGCCACTGAGTTACAACCCTTCTCCTAGTGGTGCTCTTTCCCTTTGCTTGCTCTTTTACATCTATGTGCTTTTCCAAGTCTCAGATTATTTCAGCTAACTTGCATCCAGATTGCTTGGGAAAAATGAAGCTCATGAGTGTACACTTTTTCTCTCTTTCTGTCTCTTTGGAGTGAGGGGCTGATAGAGGGGAGAGAAGTGGCCAGAGCAGGCGGTGCTCATATCACCCACTCAAAAAAAACAGATCTGCCCATGGGCCTAAAACAGTGGGTCACCCATTGTCTATTTCAACAATATGTATTGTTCATGCCACTAACAAACATGCGTCACAATCTGCCAATTAAATTGTAGCAATTTATGTAACCCACATTCCAACATTCCACCGCTTTGGTCTGGGGAAGTGTGGCTATGGCTCGTTGGCAGAACCTCTAAATTTGCATGCAGAAGGTCCCAGGGTCAATCTGTGGTATCTCCAGGCAGGGCTGGTACAGATCCTGGCCTGAAATCTTGGAGAGCCTCTGCCATTGTAGACAATACTGATCGATATGATTCAATGATCTAAGTATGAAAGCTTCCTATGATCCTGTGTTTGCTAGAAGTATGCATTTGAAATTACTGCAGATGTTAGTTCATGTGCTTTTAGAGTGTGTGTGTGTCTGTTTGTGTATGGACAACACTAGAAGCAGCCAAGGGAAATTTGTGTCTCCGGCTACAGACCTTCCTGTGGCTCCACTGTCCAGTCTCCTGTCCCAGAATGAATGTTTATAGTTTCTCCAAAGAGGGAAGGAGCGAAGGAGCCCTCTTCCTGTTTGAGATGGGCGCAAAGAGGAAGCCAGGAGAGGAAACAAGCTCGTGACAAAATGCAAAGGAAATGTTCGGCAGCTTTAAGGCACTAGGTTTTCATTCTAAGGCACCAAAAATAGACTCTGCATTTGGGGGTGTTAACTTCCTTCCGTAAACTCTCTGCATGAATTCAAAAGTTGGCAGCAAACCATAAAAATAGAAGAGAGGAAGCAACAAGACCTCTACATGGCAACCCTTAATTTCTGGTTCCCATCTAAAAGATGCCCTTCGGCTGGCAAAGGTTCGCGATGCAGGCCAAAGGGTTGCACCACTCCCCAGTTCTCTGTGGGTGCCCATTTGCCTGCCACCAAACCAAGCAACGACCTTGGAAACAGGAAATTGCTGATCAGTCTGCAATTTGGCACAAGGATGTAGGAATGTGGTCTGTTAGGGCAAATGGGGAGCTGCCCCACCAACCTCAGTCTTGATTCCCCCAAGCCCACCTGCTTTCTGACTTGCACTCAGTCCTGAGAGCAGCTCTGGCTGGCTGCTTCTGCTTCCTCCTCTTTGGACTTGGTGTGGTCCTCCTTAAACTCAGCAGAAGGATGGGGACAAATAATAAGTTCCTTGGCTCCACCTGCTTTTGGGCTCATTGCTTTCCACCCCACCAGTCCCAGTGGGCACTACTGCCAACCTAGCGGTTTGAAAGTACACCAGTGCAGTGGGAAGGTAAATGGCATTTCCGTGCACTCTGGTTTCCATCACGGTGTTCTGTTGTGCCAGAAGTGGTTTAGTCATGCTGGCCACATGACCAGCTGTCTGTGGACAAACGCCGGCTCCCTTGGCCTGAAAGTGAGATGAGCACCACAACCCCATAGTCGCCTTTGACTGGACTTACCCGTCCAGGGGTCCGTATTTTACCTTTACTGCCTTCAGGGTGGGACTTTAGGGGAGAACTCCAGAGCCCCAGTCAGCAGGACGGCCAGGAGGGACCCCAAATGCAAGACGGTCAGCTTACTACATGCATATGCAACCTGATGCCCCCTGGAAATGTTGAACTACAACCATTAACCACAGTATTCCACAAATGCCACTCTCTGGAGAAGCAGATCGCTGTGTTGTCAGCATACTGCTGCCAATGTCCTCCAAGACTGGATGACCCCACTCAGCGCTTTCATGTAGATAGATGTTAAGCAGCATGAGGGATGAAATCAAACCCTGAGGAACCCACAGGGCCAAATGACACTTCGCAAGCATCATTCTCTGAGAACAACCATCTAAGTAAGATCAGAACCACCACGAAACAGTGCCGTCCACCCCCAACTTGGACAGCCACTCCAATACCAAGGTCAAAAGCCACTGGGAGGTCAAGAATAATGAACAAGGACACATTTCCCCATCTCTCTCCTGACAGAAGTCTTCATACAGGATGACCAAAGCAGCTTCTGTGCCAAAACCAGGCCTAAAACTCAATTGAAATGGATCTAGAAAATTGGTTTTCGCCAAGAGAGCCTGGATCTGATCCATGATCACCTGCTCAAGGACCTTGCCCAAGAAGGGGAGATTGGTAACTGGCCAGTAATTACTTAAATCTTCAGAAACCAGGGAGTGTTTATTTAGAAGTGTTTTGACCACTTCCTCCTTTAAGCAGGCAAGGACAAACCTATCTCCTGAGGAGGCATTAATCACTTCCCTGGCCCAGAGAGCTCTCCCCTCCCTCCTAGTTTTTATCAGCCAAGTGGGTCAAGGGTCAAGGGTCAAGGGTCCCTCTGCGTAGGATTCACTGTTGTGATATCTGGGTGCTGTATTCTCCAGTGGCTGTTCACAAGATGCTCATCTGCTTGGACCTTTGGCCCAATCCAAGAGAGAATTTCTTACAATCTTAAACATAGGCTAGCATTGTTCCCTGCGGTTCCTTCTTTGCCCTGCATGCTTAAGAACAAGGATCTCCCTCTTCAGTTTTCAGTGGCATATGGGAGGGCTAATCAGCTGTGAAAATATCTCACAGACAAAGAGCCCATTGGGGGTTCCTTCAGCCTGCTAAAGAAATCCAAACTTGCCTTCCTCCATTGATGATGATGTATTTTTAGGCTGTGTTTATTTATTGACTGTATTTTAAAACTCAGCTCTGCGGCCCCCGAAAAGCCGGTTTCCTCTTCCATTGAAACCAATGTTGATATTGGCTGGCAACTGTGTGATATTGTGGCGCTGATTTGTATAGGCTCAGGCAGAGCATAGGCGGTGGTGTGTTCTTAGCAGGAAGAATAGACTAAGTGCCTACCTAGTAATCCAAAGACAGCCAACCTGGTGCCTTCCAGATGTTTTGGACCACTGTTCCCATCATCCCCAGCCAGTATGGCCAGTGGGTCAGGGATGGTGGGAATGAAAGTCCACAACATCTGGAGAGCACCACGCTGGCATGACCGACCGCTGTAGTCCATGTACAGTGGTGCCTCGCAAGACGAAATTAATCCGTTCCGTGAGGCTCTTCGTATAGCGGTTTTTTCGTCTTGCGAAGCAAGCCCATTGACAGCTTAGCGGATTAGCGCTATTAGCGGTTTAGCGGCTTTTAGCGGATCAGCTGATAAGCGGCTTATCAGCGGATCAGCTGATAAGTGGCTTAGGGCTTAGGAAAAAGGGGGGGGGAAGGGAAAAACCCCCGCAGGAACTCGCAAGACATTTTCGTCTTGCAAAGCAAGCCCATAGGGAAATTCGTTTTGCGAAGCGCCTTCAAAACGGAAAACCCTTTCGTCTAGCGGGTTTTCCATCTTGCGAGGCGTTTGTCTTGCAGGGCACCACTGTATTGGTAACATTGAGGCTGTATTACTGCAATGTGTTCTACATCCAGATGATGCAGAATGCAACATCCAGACTGTTGATGGGGGCATCTTGCCAACAACACGTGATACCATTGCTAAAACATCTGTGCAGGCTGCCCACCTTACTACCAAACCAAGCTCAAGGTCTTTGTATTAATTTGCAAGGCCTTGAACACCTCGAGTCCAGGGTACCTTACGGACTGCCTAGGTTCTTATACCCCAGCTCAGTTATCAAAATCATCTTCAGGAGTATTATTGGTTGTCTTCTGCATTGGTGAGGCTCATGAAGGTGTAGAGCCTTTGGCATCCTTGGCCAAGTCCCAATGAATGCTCTGCCAACAGATTCAGCAGCCACCTTCTGTTTCAACATTTAAAAGCCTGCTGAAAACTTTTCTAAGCTGCCAAGCTTATGCCGCCAGTTAAGAAGGTATCTTTCAATAATGGCTGTTTGATGTTCTCCAATTTTAATTTTTAATGTCTTTTTATTATATATAGATATGATTATAAATCACTTCCATTTTTTATGGGATGGAGGTTCTGAATATAAAGAGCAGCAGAACAGAACACACTTGAACTGCACTGAGTAATCACAGTCATCTCTAGCCTTTTAGGGCAAAGGAGCAGCTGGGATCCTTGGTCCAGGTCACAATACGCCTTCTGAGCACTTTTCTGTTTGCACATGCAAACATCGCAACTTGTGGCCAGGAACTTGACAGGCTGCAGGAGCACACTGTGCCTTCCTTATTAGGCAAAGACTCTCTGAAGCTCTGCGAATTGCATCTGGTTTGTGGCTTATCTGCTGGAGGATTTTTGCCGTTTCGTAAATACAGCACAGCCAGACAATTCACCCAGCTGGGCCGCAGCAAGGAGAGGTGTTGTGCAGGCCTCGTAAAACGGCTGGCTTTGCTAGAGGGAGCAGGGGGGAAAGGACTTGTTGGAAAGAGCAGCGCTGTTCTGAAAAACGGACGCTTGTTCACCCGCAGCAGCCAGCTGCTTGAAAAAAGGCCTGTTGTGTGTATGCCAGATTCCACCACCCTATGGCCAACAAGTCATGCATGTGACTCTGCTGCCATGTGCGCAACCTCCACTTCTCTTTGGCAGCTTCCCTCACAGGCTGGGAAAGGGATGTTTGCGGTTCAGAGGCCTGCAGCCTGTGCAGCCACAGGGGAAAGACTTCAAAAGAGCAGGAGTTCAGAGAAGGGGTCCCAAAGGCAGCAGGACACTACATTTTTAAGCAATGTGGTACATGTTATAGTCTCAAATGGGTCCTCTCTGTAAGGCCATTCAGTCCAGAGTAGGGATGGGGGGTGGGATTCAGTTATGTTTGCATTTTAATGCAGGTCTACCGCCTGGCATAGCGGCAAATTCAGAAGTGCAGTGCTGCTTCATGAAAGCCACAGCCTCATTGCTACACCTTTCTAGGATTCTACAACCTTCTAAGTTTATACAATAATCTTATAATTCAATATAACAATGGTGACGATGGATGCATTGCAGATCTCCACGTGTTGCCTTTAAGCTAGACGTGCCGTTTTCTGTGCACATAGACAGGCAAATGTTTTTGAATGCTCCCTTACCTTCTTCGAGACTCAAGTTGTGCTTTCCTTGTACAGTGGTACCTCAGTTTAAGAACAGCCCTGTTTACGAACTATTCGGTATGAGAACTCCGCAAAACCGGAAGTACAGTGGTACCTCGGGTTATAGACGCTTCAGGTTACAGACTCCGCTAACCCAGAAATAGTACCTCAGGTTAAGAACTTTGCTTCAGGATAAGAATAGAAATTGTGTGGCGCAGCAGCAGCGGGAGGCCCCATTAGCTAAAGTGGTACCTCAGGTTAAGAACAGTTTCAGCTTAAGAACAGACCTCCAGAACGAATTAAGTTCTTAACCAGAGGTACCACTGTAGTATCCTGGTTAGCGAACTTTACCTTAGTCTACAAGCAGAAGCCGAACAGTGTAAGGGCACCAGCAGTGGGAGGCCTCATTAGGGAAAGCATGCCTCGGTTTAAGAATGGCTTTGGTTTAAGAATGGACTTCCGGAATGGATTAAGTTCGTAAACCGAGGTACCATTGTACATTATGAGGACCTTGCCCACTGTTCTCTGGAAACTGAGCCTTGTGCTTTCAGTGTTCCTCAATGCTTAGCTTTACAGATCAATGGCTTCTCGGCGACTCCTGCGCACCTTCTCCAGAGTTAGCCTTGGAGACGGTCCTAATGGGCTGGCACACCTCCTTTCACCTTGATTGGCCTCAAAAACGAACAATGGCAGGAGGGGCTGACTGGCCTGGCCTGGCCTTTCTTACATTAAAAATGCCCCCTTAAACATAACACACATTTCACTGGATGCCAGGATTGGATACCCACCCTCTGTTCTGAACAAAGTGCAAAGAGTTTCTCCGTGTGAGGAAATCCCTTTTCTCTCACTAAATGGGGAGCAGACCCCACACCATTCATTTCTTTTTCTGCTCTTTCAGACGTAGTAGTCATTTTGTGTTATGCTACACCCACATGGCAGCCATTTTGCGACTTGCATCTATGAAAATTTCTATAATTTCTAGGTGTGCCCACTGTCCCCGAAAAGTTTTGAGACTCCTGAAATGTTTGCATGTCCTGTTGGTTTTGTTTCATGCTCTATAGAGCACACCACATTATTATTATTTTTTTTGGGGGGGGGGTGTTGAAACATACCCTTAAGCCCAAAGAAAAAAATCAGAAAATCTTGGTTTAATATATATATATATATATTAGTTTCTCAGGATTTTAAGGACTTGGGTCACCAGTTATCAATATGTGTGCCAACTACCTCATAGGCTTACAAGGATGCCACACTTTTCAGAATGAAACATTTTGGAAAGCGAGTTCTCCCACAAGAGATTCAATCCAGCCGGTATTGCCAAAAGAGGCTTTAATTTACTCTTATTTACAAGATAGTATAGAAAATAAGTTTTAAGTTACTGTTAGTATATAGGTTGTAGAATATGTAGCTTCTAAATTTATGGGGGGGGGGCAGCTGTGACGATTCAGAGGTGACTTTCTTGTTAAGGTTCCTACGGAAAGCACTTTGAGAAAATATATCAGAGAGTTATTCAGTGTAAATTAAATATGTACGGCATAAATGGATGACGCAGGAGATACCAGCAGGTATTTCCTTCAGTGCGTAACTAGATAAATAAGAGCCAGTTCACACATTACATGGGGTACAGCGTTGCACAGAGCAGCACAACTAATACTGGCGCCTTCAGAAATGTGTCTGTGTGGTTTTGGCTCCAACATGTACAAACATCACTTTCTGTACACTTTATGATTGACAGTGGAACGTGTGGCATGACTTGGGTTTTTGGTTTTTTTTTAAAAAAGCACTGTGTTAAGAGGTGATGTGTGATCTCTTTTTGAGGTTGATGGCAGCCTGTTCACATGTGCAGATCTCCACGCAATGCTTTGCTGGAGATGAAAAGGCATGTGTGAACTAGCTCTTTTTGCAAACTTGTGTTAAGTTCACAATCATACATTTTTTAGGCACGCACAAAAGCCATTGTGGGGTATACCTAAAACAGTAATGGGGAGGGAAGTAGCCCTAAACACAAATATCTACCACCCTTTATTTAAAAGGCAAGCTGCTAGTGCAAAACAATTGCATATATGCTAAAGAGGAGCCCAGCTTCAATCCAGTTTTGCTCCAAGTTTAAGAACTAGAACTTAGATATAATCATGTGATGAGTCACATAATCAGAGCAGTTCAGCTCCCCAAAGGCCAAGCTGGGAAAGCAAAGAAAGGCAAGGGAACTAACATAAGTGAACATAATGAGGTTGTTAGCTATTGCTTGGGGACACCCCCCCACTTTTGTGGTGTACTTACAACTTTTCAGGGCCAGATCCAAATTTGAGAGTCCCCTTACATTGGCAGGTCCCTCCATGGCAGCTGGGGTGGGCACCTACAGGCCACCATTTGACATTTCCCACAATTCCTCCAGCACAGCATAACTCTGGGGTATTGTGAGACATTAAATGGGAATATAAAATGCTTAAACAAGAGCTAGACAACCCACAGTAGGAAGGTGCAAGTGTCATGTGCAAGTGTCAGTACTGGTGGAGACTGCTGGGACAGCAGAGGTCCCAGCAATTGCTTGAGGGTTGCCAGACCCTGGTACTAGGGCCAAGGTCAGGATTAAAGAAATATGCTCTGAAGTCATGTGGGGCACCATGGAACAAGAACTGGAAGTCAAGGGACAAAAGCCTCCTGCCACCCTGGAGAACCATTCAGCCCCCATTGTGCCTCACAACAGGCAGGGTGGCTGCCCTTCCAGCATCCTCATTTAGAGCCAAGCCAAGCCTTATCAACAAACCCTTCAAGGCAGCTTGCCCACCTGCCCACACATATATTTGTTAGTTATTTGTGGCTGGCCACATGGAGGCAAATTTTATTCACCAAACAGGTTGTTGTTTTCAAGCCTGTTATAGGCATTCACACTGTGCTTTGTATTAAAGCACTCTGATCTACACCAATTTTGTAGGTGATCCAGAACACTGGTGGGCACTAGGTAGCTCTTGAGGCACTTTGTTAGAATATGAAGAATTCTACCTTCCTCCCTTCCAACCCTCAAAGGTGCAGAAAAAACAAAAATGAGCTAAGCCCGTCCCTTTGGGCTTTGTCAAATCATTGTTCACCTCACTCATTTTCCTTGTTTACCCTGCAGGAATAGTTGCATGGTGTATTCAGTGGCACTTCTAGCCACTGTGCTAGAAGTCAGCAACAAGAAGCCCCAACGAGAAATCTCTCTTCCGCCCGTGAAAACTGATGCATCCTTCTCTGCCTCCACGCCACCCCGCTTGCTTGCCAGTGTACAGATAAAATGAAATCCATGGCAAGGCTTTGCTAGCTGGCCATTTGAGGGGCTGGGGGTAAGGGGCCTCCTCCAGGAAAGCCAGCCAGGGTCATAGGTACTAAGTACCACTGTTTCCTGCCACCTAGCCTGCACTGCAAATGATTAGTCACCATTCGCTTGTTTATTAATGTGGTGCCAATTTAATGCCCGCACAATTGTTGTTGTTGTTTTAATGACATGTGAATGTTAAAAGAAGCATCTGAGGAAAATGTTAAGCACGAGGTTCCCACACTTCAGGCCCCAGAGTGCAAGAAGAGCTCACATGAGAAAAAAGCAAGTAAACAGAACTGAAAGCAAGTTATTCTGATATCACGAGTCCTGGAAATGGATAGCATTAATTTCATTGGGGAGGGGGAGCAGGTGTGTAGAAATAGTAATACTGGGGGTTGGGGGGGTGCCTATGCTCATGTGTCTTGCAAGGGTCGTTTTCCTAACATTAGTCCCTTGTTCATATGGTTGCCAAAGCTGCTGCACCATTTGCGTGGTGGGAATGAAGGCGCATGCCCTCTCCTCCTTCACTGCGCATCTAACGGAACACACAGTAAGGTCATCTCCACATTAAAAAACAAAACAGAGTTGGGGAGAGCTGTGCATGCATTGGCTTCCTGTGGGGGAGTGCCATGCACCTCATTCTCTGCAATTTGCAGTGGATGGCTAGCCTGGCAAGCATAGGAATTCTGCCATTGCTGGAATGCAAAAAGGTTACGATCCACATCCCCTAAGTGCTTGCTTAAGTCTCTGACTGGAGTCTCACAGCAAGTAGTTAGTGACTCTTCACACCCTGTTTCCATAAACTGGCAGTTCCCAAACTTTGGAGACCCCCCCTGCTCCATCTCTTTTAAGAGCTTACTTTGCCTCCATCTCTCTTAAAAACAACAACTTACTTTTCCCAGCCTCAGACCAACCACCTGCTTTAGCTGGTAGGTTTATGGAGATTCTCATGTGCTAGAGTTTGTGTTATCACTTCCACTTGCAAGAATCTTGTGGGTCAGGACAAATGGCTATTAAAGGTGGGTTTCAGGAGGTGTCCCATCCCTGTTTTTTCCCTACTCTCTTGCCAGGAAGTAAATAACCATCAGATGATCTAGGCTTTCAGTTGCTGCTTGCAGAACTGCTGCAAAGGGTCTCCAAGAGAGCAAGAAAAAGAGCAGAGAGAAGCCCTTCCCTTGTCCTCTTAACCCCCCTGCTGCTGCCACGTGACCCAGCAGGGAGTTCCAGCCCACAGCTTGAGCTCATCAGAGCGATACTTTAAGATTACGTCCCCCCCTCCTTCTTAGCAGTGTGCAGCAAGATGACATCCCCCAGTTTTCAAAACACCGACCTAGCGGAATAGTGGAAAGTTGTGCTGCGAAATGGCAACATTTCAGCTAAGCCACAAAAAGCAGAAGCGCCTTCCTTTCAGGGAGCACTTCTCCTATACAGAGTCACTAGATCCTTCTGCGCCCCTTTCCGAAGCTCGGCCGGTTCCTTTTTCAGTTCTCCTAAATCTCTGATCTCTTGCAAGACCTGCGAGGCTTGCTGGAGCTGCTTTGCCGCCTCATTGAGCAACGTCTCAGCATAGATCGGAGGCCCGTTGCTGCCATCCTGGGCCTGTTCAAATCCCCCCCGCAAAACCTCCTTCAGAAGGTTCTCTGTTCTTTCCTGCTCGCTGGCCACTTTCCTCTCCATCTGGGCCACTTTGGAGGCAGCTCCCCGCTGGAGGAGTGGTCCCAGAAGGGGCTTCTTGGCTGGTTCCAACAGCAGGTCCCCCAGGGAGGCACAGCGAGGCTTGGTAACTGGAGGGTACCCTTCAGGTTCCAGCTGATCTTTAGTCGCCAAGTCCAAACTCTCCTTTTTTGCTTCTTGCTCTGACAAAGCTTCTCCCTGCTCCTCTCCATCTTGGAAAACAGTCTCAGAGGTTTCATCGCCAGCAACACCGGGGCTTTCACCGTTCGGGACATCAGGTGGGCGTCCGCCTTCAGAAGAATCCACCTCTGAGCTGTTCCTGTTCAATTTCATGCTGGCTCTCAACTTCTCTGACAGAACCTTAGGAGGAGGAGCTGGAGGTTTCAGCGTCTCCTTGGCTGCTTCGGATAAATTTTCTTTACTTCCGTGCACAGACAGATCAACGGCCTCGTCCTCCAGCTGCTCAGAAGCTGGACTGTCCCATGTCACCTTCATCTTATCAGATAAGATCTTTGGGGGAGGAACTGGAACTTTGGGAGCGTTTTTGTGGGCCTCTGTTAGGTCCTCTCCATCTAGAGTGGCTTCAGGTTCTTCGGCGTCATCGCCTGTAGCAGCAACATCTTCTTCTTCCGCAGAGTCCGCGTTGTCACTGGGTGCTGCGGTTTCCTTAAGAGGCTTTGCAGGAGGCACGGGGGGCTTCTTGGCTTCTACATCTTTGGGTGCGGAGTCGGCGCTCGGCTTCTCCGAAGGAGGCATAGGTGGTTTCGTAGGTGGCATGGGTGGTTTGGGAGTCTCCTTCGGAAGAGGAACGTCAGCAGCCTCGCTTGTGTCCACCATGATGGATGGAGGACCGCTGTCTGGTACATCCAGGTCAAGCCTCAGGATCCCATCTGACACCCCACTGGCAACCTAGGCAAGGAAACAACAAGACAGATGTTGGGCATCAGGCGGCAGCAGAAAGGGAGATGGGAAGCAGGGCCACCCCAGCAACTGAGACAATAGCTCCACCAGGCTCCTCCCTCCCACAACTGTCTGTTGGCAGCAGCCATTCCATCAGGCTGCAGCTAAGAGAAAGAAAGTAAGCAGAACCGCCCCATCAGCTCTGCTGGGAGACCGGCTACATTTGGCTCCTCCTCTCCCTGAACCATCTCCATTTCACCTGCTCATTACAAGACCTACTTTTTTTTTAAAAAGTGACCCTTGCTTGTTTTTCCCCTCTCCAGATCCCTTTTTCCTTTTGTGTCACGTCTTCTAGATTGCAAGCCTACAGCGGGGATTGTCTGGCTTTTATTGCTATATGTAAGCGGCTCTAGGAGGTTTTTCATCAGAAGAGCACATTAAAAGAAGATTTACATGATAATCAGTCCTTTGAGCCACCTGGCTTTCAAAGAACAGTTTAGGAACTCCTGAAACCAAAAGGGCAATTACAGTCCTCCCTCGGCTTATGCTACCCTCGGGTAACGTACACTTTGGGTTGCGAAAGCGGCATGCGCAGAAGTGCTCTATGCACCACGTGCATGTGCAGAAGCAGCACCTCTAGATGCAGAAACCTTGGGATCCGGCCAGAGCTCCGGAATGGATCCCGTCTGCAACCAGAGGTACCACTGTACTACAGAGCTAAAATCAGGCATCTGACACAGGCCCTGAGTATGCACCACTAGTTTTCCCTTACTGACCACCATGCATTTTTTTTTTATTTTAGTTAAGTTTTCCTTAATGTGGCAGGTTCACACAGCATGTAGGCAGACACAAAAGTGAGACCTGATCTCATCTTCCCTCCTTATGCAGAACCTCAAACATGAACCAAGTACTACAGAGGTCCTTCCAGCACTGCTGTCGGACAACAGTAACCTTGGTTTTACTGTATTCCTTCCAACATAGAACTGTTGTCTGGAAAGTATGTCACATGGGTCCCTTACATCAGCCTTCACTAACCTGGTGCTCGACAGATGTTTTGGACTGCAACGTCCATAATCCACAGGCAGCATGGTTGTGCTGTCCAAAACGTCTTGAAGAAACCATGTTGGCTTAAGGCTGTGGGTGGTTTGCATGAGCAGAGCCTTCTCTTGCCCAGGAGGGCCATCCCTCCAATATGCACCTTTCCTGCCTATTGAGGTCATCATTTAAGTCCTTCTTGTGCATCCTCTCACCATCAGTGAGGGCGTCCGTGGTGACTCTTTTATTCCTTTGGGCTTTCAGTTTGGAGTGACTGTGATGCTCTGGCAATTCACTTTCACTCTACTGGTTATTATCGATTTTTAAATCGTGTACATGTTTAACCTTGATTTATGATCGTTTTACTATCATTTGGATTTGGCTTGTTGGCTAGCAGTTTCAGAGGCTTCTGCCAAGCAGCAACCTAGAAACATTTGGACTAAATATAAGCACCAAATTGCAAGGTTCTGTGCACAGGAGAGGGGCGGCATGAGAGTCGAAGGCTTGACCCCATAGCTTGCAGCATAAATAACTTATATGCAAAATTTACTACAGATCTGGAGGTGAGGGGACAGGAAAATGTGCTATATATAATTCCCTTGTCCAAAATTAATCATATACCATATAATATAACAGAATATATACTTCCAGAACTCTTTTTCAGCCGGAACTGAGTTCTGGCACGTCAGTTGTGCACAACTGCCATTCTAAGAGAACAAGGGAGGTGTTCATAGTGAGTTCCGGCACCTCTTTTTCTAGAAAAATAGCACTATATATTTCACACATATACATGCAAAGACAAAGACTCTCAGCTAACAAATTTAATATTTGCTGTAATGACTCTGTTCATCTTTAAGGTGACACAATATATTCTGATTGTTTTCACTGCAAGAAACTAATGTGGCTACGTGCCAGGAAATTGTTTACAGGGGGAAAGCCATAGCGTAAGCATGGCCAAACTTGCCCTCCAGCTGTTTAGAGACTACAGTTCCTATCATCCCTGACCACTGGTCCTTTTAGCTAGGGATGATGGGAGTTGTAGTCCCAAAACAGCTGGAGGGCCAAGTTTGGCCATGCCTGCCATAGCGCATAGCTGTGAATGCAGATGGTCCCAGGTTCAATCCTCAGCAACTGCAGTTGGGGATGAGAGAGACTCCTGATTGAGACCCTGAGGAGCCACTGCCAATTAGTGCAGACAGTACTGAGGTGGTTGAACCAATGGTCTGACTCAGTATACAGCTGCTTCCTAGGTTCCAAAGGCTGAACATATTGGCTCTTGTGGTGCATTTAAGATACAGAATTCAGACTACCAAACATAAAAAGTGAAGTTGGGTTTTTTTTCTAGCCTTGATTATTACCTCTTTGAGATGGTATCTGGTTGGTGGACGACGGCCCTGAGCCAATTTTGCTCTATTTCGTGTCACGTGTTCCAGAGAGAGGTCTGGATCAACCTTCACCTTTAAACAGGGAAGAAAACAGAGGAGGGAAACAACATCACCTTCTTTGCCCATGAATGGATGAAGACTAAAGGAATCCAGCCTTCCAACCCTGCTAAAACTACCAAGTTTCACACATTAATTGATACAGCACAGAAATCAATCACTGCATTAAAAACAACTATGAGGTATAATTTATATAAAAGATGGCCTTGTTTTTCCAATCCTCCCTGCACCAAGTAGAGAGTTAGCCACTTCTGATCTGGAGAGCAGTAGTCCTCGCATTACAATAGGAAAGGTCTCTGGAACATAGGACTGTAACTCAGTGGTAGAACACAGTCTTTGCACACAGGAGGTCCTAACAATTCTACATAAGGCAGGGAAAAAGAACAGAATCATAGAACTGTAGAGTTGGACGCAACCACAAGGGTCGCCTAGTCCAACCCCCTGCAATGCAGAAATCTTTTGCCCAACGTCGGACTCAAAAACACAACTCTGAGATTAAGAGCCTCATGCTCTACCAACTGAGCTACCCTAGGAATCTTATTCTGAAACCCTGAAGAGTCATTCGGTGTAGACAACACTGAGAGAATATCTATGTTCTCTCATCTTATACTAGGAAGGAGGACATGTCAGTTTTCAACCTCAAACTAGACCCTTCCACTCAAACTACTTAGGGTCTCAACAATGCCGTTAACACCTCTTCTCCTGCTAAAGAGAGCCCCCTACCACCAGGATGAAAAAGTTGGCTGTCACAAGTTTATAACATTTGCCAGAGTGGTACAAGCAGGTATTTGGGGTCCATGGGCTGGGACAGTTGATGCATGATTTACACACAAAGACACTGCCATTGTTCAAACATTTAAAAATTACAAGCTCTTTTTGAAAATAGACTGATTGTGTGTGAAGCAGCCCTGACTTCCAAATAACTATATAGTACATATCATACTGCCATGCAGGGGCTGGTGGTTATATTATCCCTGATATGCAATTGCACTGGAATGTATAGTATATTCGTCATTAATCAATATGTTGTTGTGATTGGCAGTTCATTTTATGATAACCTTAAATGTTACAATGTTCATATAAAGCACTGATAAACTGACATATTTGTCAGCTTGATGTGTTAAGTTTTGAAATGATTTTAGTATTTGATTGTTATGATCAATGATGTATTGACTTATTGATACAATAAGTAAAGATTTTCTGCTGTAGCAGATTCCAATAACCTTAGAATCGTGCTGAGATTTTTCAGCAATGGAGAAAAGAGCCCCATAAAGTCTTTTCTAGCACCCTTCTGGATTCTCTTCTCGTACATAGTTCTTTTTCCAGAAAGACCCAAGTTTTCAGCCTTAGATGCTTTGGAAGCCTGCTCACCCAGGAGACTCTTCCTTTTGGACGCTGTCAGCAAGGGGCAGATGGAGTTCATTAGCACACCCACCCACCAGAGGAAAACAATATGTCCAGACTTCACAATACACTAGTTCAGGGCATCCACAGCCGCCTCTGGCAGCGACTCCATAGATACAGCAAACGCTGCCAGCATCACCCAACATGACATCACTTCTGCAATTCCTTCTTCCTGTGTAACGGGAGCCCTGAATGCCTCGAATTCAGCCTCCCCCCCCCCCGCCTTGGATTTGCAAGGCAACTGCAGTTAGTCTGCTGTTCCCAGCTGGCCCTGTTGTGCTCAGTTTGAGGAGCGGGCGATACCACAACGCTCAAAGCCAATTCAGTTCTGCTAGAAGGGGGAAATGTTGTTGGTGGGAGAGGGATGGGTTAGTTCTTATGAAACCGTTTCCTTCTCAACGGTTGCAGCTCTACACTGCACACATACACACACAAATCTCCCTTTGGGCTTAATTGCGAGAGAGAGCGAGGAGGGGAGGAGACGGAAAACCAGACTCCAAGTTCATTCAGAGTTTACATTCCGCTGCCAAAACTGCCCTTGATACAGGCCCACGGAGGGCCAGCCCAAGCGGATTTTCTTCTCCGGCCAAAATAAATCCTTTCCCCTCGACACCGCCGAGCCTAGAGCTAGATGCAATACTGGAGGGGGGGGGGGAAACCCACCTGAAATTCACTTGCTCATGTGATATCACTGCTTATAGGAGCAGGTGTGGGACTTATTGCAGCCTTAGAGCTGCATTCCTTCATAGGAAACCCTCAGGGGGGCACATGTCAGTGGGGCCAGGGCCAGGGGCAGAAGGGGCTTGGGCCAGAAACAAATGGTGAAGCAGCAGGAGGGACTTTTACCTCCGGATACTAGGTGACAGAGACGCGGGTGGCGCTGTGGGTTAAACCACAGAGCCTAGGACTTGCCGATCAGAAGGTCGGCGGTTCGAATCCCCGCGACAGGGTGAGCTCCCGTTGCTCGGTCCCAGCTCCTGCCAACCTAGCAGTTCAAAAGCACCTCAAAGTGCAAGTAGATAAATAGGTACCACTCCGGCGGAAAGGTAAACGGCGTTTCCGTGCACTGCTCTGGTTCGCCAGAAGCAGCTTAGTCATGCTGGCCACATGACCCGGAAGCTGTATGCCGGCTCCCTCGGCCAATAAAGCGAGATGAGCGCCGCAACCCCAGAGTTGGTCACAACTGGACCTAATGGTCAGGGGTCCCTTTACCTTTACAGTAGGTGACATTCCAGGAAGGAGAGGTGTGCGTGTGCAGATTTCTGCATGGCTGGGATGTAGCCTGCTGGACAAAAGTAAGAGTCACATCTACTGCTCCACCTAGTTTTGCCTCTGGCCCCATCTACCACGGGCGTGTGGCTCTTGGAAGGCTACCAGTTGAGGGAATGTGGCCTCAGGGATGGAAAGGTTTCCCTACTCCTGCTACAGACAATGCTGAGCTGGATGGACTAGTATGAAGCAGAGCAGAAAGCAGCTCCCTGTCATTCACGCTACCTCGTCCAGTATTTTGTTTTTGCCCCGGTTGATGCCATCATTGAGAGCTTTCATCCACGACTCCTTTTCTTCCCCGCTGGATGCCTGAAATTTGATATCTTGCACCTGAAAAAGGAAAAGAGAGAGGTGTGGACTATACTCAAGGACTGCAATTTGGGTTTACAGTTGGCTTGTGTTTTTTCTTTTCTTTTTAAAATAAAATCAACGCCCATCCCACATTTCAATCAATGCTGAGAAATCCATCAAAGCACGGGCAACGGCTAAACCAGGCAGCTCAAAGGAACAAAGATTTTCTTGTGCTGTAGATCAGGGCTGAAAAAGTTGATCGCACCCAACTGCAGAGGACCAGCCACCTTCTAGTGAACCAGCAATCTACTTTCCTGTAGACCAGGGGTGATTAACCTACAGCCCTCCAGATGTAACTGGTCCAATCATTCCTGACTACTGGCCATGCTGGCGAAGGCTGTTGAGGGTTGGAAGTTCAAAAACATTTCGAGGGACAAAGGCTTCCAATCCCTGCTGTAACGTGTAATTCAGTTTTAGCCCAGCCAGAAAATGTGTTTTCAGCCAGGGATGGGGAAGCTATGACCCTCCAGATGTTGTTGGACTTCAACTCCCATCATCATCATCATCATCATAATAACAACAACAACAACAACAACAACAACAACAACAACAACAACAACAACAACAACTATAATATAATATAATATAATATAATATAATATAATATAATATAATATAATATAATATAATATAATATAATATAATATAATATATTGTTATTTATATCCCGCCCATCTGGCTGGGTTTCTATGACCATGGCCATGCTCATTGGGGTTGATGGGGTTGATCCAGAGAGCAACACGTTGACCACTGGCCCAGTATCTACTGGGTGACTGGATTCTTCCAAAGAATTCTGGAGTTCGTGGGCCTCTGATATTTACTAGAGACACCGGTAAAAACATAAAAGGCGGCTAACAGCACTTAAAATCAGTGGTTTTGATCTTAACTCTCTTTCTATCTTTGGAAAATAGTTCACATGTGTGAAAAATGAAAGTAAATGGCTGTGGCGCCCCCAAGCAGAATCCCCAGCATCTTCAGGTAGGGCTGGGCAAGCTGCCCTGCCTCCAGCCCTGGAGAGCTGCTGCCAGTCAGTGTAGACAACACTGAACTAGATAGAAGAATCGTCAGACTTGGTATAATGCAGTTTTCAGTGTTCATATAAATGGGACGTTGCTGCCTTCTCCTTCCTTCTGTAGTCCCATGTGCTCTTCCGTCTGTTTCTGTGAGCTTGGGGAGTGGAGAGGGAGTGGGGGGTTGGGCAGAAATCGCCATGGCCACATGCATTAATAGAAGAGCAGTTTAGGATCTAAGACAATAACACCCTAAAAGCTCAGTATTGTCTGGTGGTGGCTCTCCAGGGTTTCAGGCAGTCCAGCCTGGAAGTTCTGAGGACTGAATCTGGAACCTTTTGCATACTTACTACTGAACCACAGCTTTTCCTCTAAAAACAGAGTGAGATTCTAGTCCTCATTGTTCTGAATAGTTGATTGGAATGGGATGCTTCCTTATAACAAGTCAGAATATTGGCCCATCCATCTCAATATTGTCCACACTGACTGGAAGCAGTCCTTCAGGGTTTCTAACACGGGACATTCTTATGCCTATCTGGAGATGCCGGGGATTGAACCTGGGACCTTCTGTATGCAAAGCAGATGTTCTTCCACTGAGCTATGTCCCTTCCCCACCTCTGCCCCCTTGTAGACAATACTGAGCTAAGTTTAACTCTGTAAAAGGCAAATCTGATGGTTTTTTTTTTCCTGCTGCTGCAGCTGCTACCAAGGTAAAAAGGGTCAGCAGCCCAAGCAGACAACCAAGAGGGACAGTTTGCTGTATGGACATTGTGCTCCTCCCAAGTGCCCAGCCAGCTGAGTCTGAGTCACCCTTATAAACACAGCCCTGCAGTGCCAGGAAAAAAAAGCTGTTCTGGCAAATCACAGCATGAGAGCACCCATGCTGAACAACCCGTGCAGCTTACTGTAATTTTAAGAGTGTCCCAATAGTCCAGCCATCTTTTTCCATGACAAGCCATTGGCTAGAAACCCACAGAATGAAGGCGGGGGAAAGGTGTGTTTTGGGAAGGGAGTCACACATTTTATTTGCAGAGAGAGAGAGAAGTCACTCGATGCATTCCAAAACAGACACGCTTCCCCCACGAAATAACAGCAGCAGCATCCATCTAAATTGCCCAGAACAGTAAGAAGAGGAGTTGAAGGAGGCCTTCCAAGCCTGTCAGTCTGGTCGACAGGACTTTACCCCAAACCATGTCCCTTTTCCACGCCACAGCTCACATCAGTCCTCCTGATGCGGCCCCATAAAGTGCTTCTGCTTGGCTGAAAAGCATCCTTGAACCATGATACCTGTATACCTGAAGGAGCATCTCCACCCCCATCGTTCAGCCCGGGCACTGAGATCCAGTGCTGAGGGCCTTCTGACGGTTCCCTCATTGCGAGAAGTGAGGTTACAGGGAACCAGACAGAGGGCCTTCTCAGTAGTGGCGCCCACCCTGTGGAACACCCTCCCCTTCAGATGTGAAGGAAATAAGCAGCTATCCCATCTTTAAAAGACATCTGAAGGCAGCCCTGTTTAGGGAAGTTTTTAATATTTAAAGCTGTATTATTTTTAACATGTGATTGGGAGCCGCCCAGAGTGGCTGGGGAAACTCAGCCAGATGGGCGGGGTATAAATAATAAATTATTATTATTATTATTATTATTATTATTTTTATTATTATTCCTCTTGCTTTCCTGGATGAAATGTTCTTGTTCGGGTTAAGTACTTAATTCGTTCTGGAGGTCCGTACTTAACCTGAAACTGTTCTTAACCTGAAGCACCACTTTAGCTAATGGGGCCTCCTGCTGCTGCCGCTGGAGCCCAATTTCTGTTCTTATCCTGAAGCAAAGTTCTTAACCTGAAGCACTATTTCTGGCTTAGTGGAGTGTTTAACCTGAAGCGTATGTAACCTGAAGCGTATGTAACCCGAGGTACCACGGTATAGCCTGCAGTATCAAGGTGATGCTGTAGTTTGCTCCACCCACTTTGCCTCTGGCTCCACCCACCAAAGTACGGCCCCCCCGGAATATTGTCCCTACACCTGGTCTGACCAGCAGCAGCACTTTAGGATCTAAGACAAATAAAATTCTACCCCATCCCATGAGACTTCTGATTGGAAGAGCCAGGGATTGAAACTGGATTTTTTTCTGCACAATATCTTTGGATATGCATATTCTTCCAAATGGACAGCTGGATTAGACTCCGCATCACGCGACAGAGGCCGTGAAATTTCTAAGCATCCTGGCAAATTTTCAGCATCTAGAGACGCAATATGGGCACGCGTCTCTCTCCGGGCCCCCACCTCCAAAAGTGAACCCATACCCTCACGTCAAATCCTCAGCCGTGAGCTGACTCTCCCCCCCCCCCCCGTCCCACCTCTCATCCTACCCCTTGACAAGAAAAAGCAACTGCAGTCCGCTTGGGGTCAGGGGGTAGAAGGTGCTGAAGCTTCAGGACAGAGGAGCAAGTGTCACAAATGTGTGTTAATGCTCTGTTGATATATCTTCCCACAGCTGCAATTCCAAAACAGGAAAATAAAAAAGGGACGCACAGTTGTGTATGCTGGCCTGCTAATGGAAGCCCGGTGTAACATCTGCACAATTATGTTGCCTGTCAACACTCGCGCCAGATTTTCAGTGAATGCAAGCTATGTGGGGGTTGGGGAGTCTCTGAACAGTAAACTTTTCGTTGGCGTGAGTCAACCACTCCAGCCACAGAGTTTCATTCTGAAATGGGTCCCCCTGCATCCCTTTGGCCCTCAGCAAGGCAGGGTCAGAAACCAAGAACTGCAAAAGGGATTTGTGCACTGAAAGGCTCCGCAAAAACCCAAAATGCCTTTGCAACAGTGTACAGAGATCCTCCATGTGAGGGGTGATCCTGAGCCAGTTATACAGGTGATGAATTTGCAGCTGATGGGAGGGGGGGAGAGAAGGCCTACACAGTGTGACCCAGGATCCCACCCCCCCCTTGTGTGTTCTTTCAAGGCATGCAGGAATTAGAACAATGAGTGTGTGGCTAAGAGAAGTTTCATGTTAATGTTAAGTAAAGGAAAAGAGACCCCTGACCATTAGGTCCAGTCGTGACCGACTCTGGGATTGCGGCGCTCATCTCGCTTTATTGGCCGAGGGAGCCGGCGTACAGCTTCCGGGTCATGTGGCCAGCATGACTAAGCCGCTTCTAGCAAACCAGAGCAGCGCACGGAAATGCCATTTACCTTGCTGCCAGAGCAGTACCTATTTATCTACTTGCACTTTGACGTGCTTTCGAATTGCTAGGTTGGCAGGAGCAGGGACCGAACAACAGGAACTCACCCTGTCGCAGGGATTCGAACCGCCGACCTTCTGATTGGCAAGTCCTAGGCTCTGTGGTTTAACCCACAGCGCCACCCGCGTCCCTATGTTAATGTTAGTGAGAGGTTATAAGAGAAGCCACTGGTTCTCTGGGCTACTGCCACATAGCAAGTAGTGTAGTGGCAAACTCAGAAGTGCAGGGTCCCTTCATAATAGTCACAGCTATGACTCCTCATTGTCACACCCCCTCACAGCCATGCCCATTCTAAGATTATACAATAATAATAATAAGGAATCCATTGCAATGATCAGTGCAGATCTGTGTTGCCTTTTAGCTACCATCTACTATTTTCTGTGCACATACACGGGCAAATGATTTGGAGTGCTCCAATATCTTCCTTTGGAATTACTTAAGTTGCATTTCCCTTATACGTAACAGAACCTACCTACCGTTCTCTTGAAACTGAAGCCGCTTGCGTTTTCAGCGTCCCTAAATGCTTAGCCTTGGGGCATGCAGAACAAATTCTCCCTCTGTGTTCTTCCTGCAGACCTTCTCCAGAGTGACCCCCAGAGCCAATCCTCAGTGACTGACAGTGGCGTAGCGTGGGTTGTCAGCACCCGGGGCAAGGCAAGTAATTTGCGCCCCCTAACCTGTGAGCCAGGTAGGGGCAGAGAGCTGCGAGTGCGAGTGCACCCCCCCCCCGATGTTGCGCCCGGTGCGGCCGGCCCCCCCTGCACCCCCCACGCTACGCCACTGGTGACTGACTCACCTCCTTTCAAGCTGACTGGCTCCAATCAACACAAAGTTGGTTCATCTCAGTAGATAAAAGAACTTCTATTTCATGCTGATTGGGCAGTTCTGGGATGCTAGAGACACGGACCCTGCTGCAGAAAGCATAGCAGGTCTTTGACGGTGTTATGTACTGAGTTGAATAGGATCCAAAATGCAACAGTCTGATTGGTCCTAGAACAATAGGATCCAAAATGCAGCAGTCTGATTGGTCCTAGAACAATAGGATTCAGAATGTAGCAGTCTAATTGGTCCCAGAACTATGCAGCAGTATGATTGGTCTGCAGGAGCCACCCAATCCAGCTCCAGATGGAAGTGAATCCACAACCTGATTGGCCTGCAGGAGAATTCCGGAATTAGCCAATCACGTGCAGATACTTTGGGGGAACTTTCATTCCTCCTCACCACTATGAGCTGAATAAAGAGCATGAAATCCACTCTCAACTCCAAGTATATTTCAGACCGCCTGCAACCCTGAATCACCTCTGTTTGCTCCCATAAGTCTGACCCTTCCAAAAGGCAGAACGAGAAGGCTGCTACATGGGAAAGTCCAGCTCTTCAACAAGCTACACCATGCCCATAGATAAAGCAACACAGCACACACTTTATATACTGAAGGTTTTCAGTTCAATCTCTGACTTCTCAAGCCAATACATCTGCATGACACTCTGGAGAGCTGTGAAAAAGAACAGCTGTGAAGCATGGATAAGTACACAGCACCAAGAAGAAGTACCGGCTTCTTGGGGAGGGGTGACAGATAAACGCAATTCATCCATGTACAAAGAGGAGGACATCCTACCTTGTGACCCGGAGACCGGATTAAAATGAACCGATTTTTCCTTTTCAGGAGGGCACGCAACTCTTGGCACCTGTCGTACCGTTCCAGCTCCACGGTCTCGACACACTTCTGTTCGTCCTGCAAAGGGCGGGGGAATAAAAAGCACTGGGTTACTCTGATCTAGGACATGAAACCAGGTGCAATGTTGTGCGGAGGGCACTGGGCTTGGACTAGGACGGCCTGGGTTCGAATCCTGCCTCAAGCCGAGGCCCACTGGCCAGGCCTTGACCAGCCATTCTCATTTCAACAAGCGTTCTAGGCTGTGCAGTTCTGCAAGGGTGTAAAAAGCTCACAGATTGCAACACTGGACGACAGAAGGCAGCTTGTGAGTGTGGAAATGGAACTTAGTGATTTAAGTTCATGGCCGAAGGAAAAGAACACAGATGTAATAAAATTCACACACAATTAGGAATTTCAAACTTTTACACAGAGATGGAAAATATAAGAGTATGCCTACCATATATGAAAGAAGAGTCATTTTTTCTCATTTTGGATAATTTTTTCCTGCAATTTCCGCTACTTTACATCACTTAAGATGGTTCTGCTTGTGGTGAGGAATGGCAAGGAGTTTCACAGGGAACTGAAATAAATCTCTTTGCCCCCCCCCCCAGCCCCCTCAACTGCTGGAAATGTTACATCCTTTTGTGCCTACGGACCAGGTGTGAGGAACCTGCAGCCCTCCATGTTGCTAGACTACAACTCCCAGAATCCCTGACCATCAGTCATGCTGATGCTGAGGCTGACAAGGTTTGGAGTCCAGCAACTGCTGGAGGAGCACAGGTTCCTCACAGTGGGAATGTCAGCACAGGGAAGGAGGCCCAATAGACTGCACTGTAGAAGCAACTAAAATGGTCACTGGGCAGCAATATTCTAAGGGTGCAAAAGTGTGCTGCTCCAAATTCCCTTGAGACGAAACATGTCCATATATCTGGTCTGCTTGCTGGGTAAAGCAGAAAAATAATCTTATCATTATGGGCCCAATCCTGCAAAATCTAGCTTGTGCAAGAAACCAAGTCACAGGAAACTGAACACAACGGAAACGTTGAGCAAACACAGATTATTTTTGTCTGGGTCCGTTTGAAGTCATAAGAAGCTCAGATAGATTGAGATTGCCTCTCTCAATATTACTGCCCTGTCCCAGCCCAGCAGAGTCATGGGGTGCCTGAAACCCCACTGGTTTTCTTTCTTCTTCTTTTTACTTTCTTTCTCTCTCTCTCTCTCTCTGCATTACAAGCAAATCCCAGCTCATTAAGCACATTTAAACCATACTATAACAAATAAGAGCTTGCCCCCAAGGTGAGGCCACAAAACACAGGAGTTCTGCCTCAGACTTTATTGCTTCCATTACATATAAAATCATTTTTCTCACACCTGAAAACTGGCACTGCACTAGATGCTACGTGGTTTAAATTGTATTTTTACTGCATCTTTTATTTCTTATATATTGCATTTTATTGTATTACAATTTGAATCCCATAGGTTTCATATTGCGATACCATAAAATACAATACAAGAAGCCATAACAAATACAATTAAAGATCAGTATGGATAGTTACTGTGAAGGACGCGCTGTCTCCCGTCTTCAACTACAAATTAACAGAGACAAACCCTCGCAGAGCTATAATTTGCAGAGTTCTCTGGGAAGAGGCATTGATTGTTAAACCTCTCAGGGAATCGGACCTCTGTGAGGAGAAGAGGGGTTAACCATTCTCAGCAATACAGTAGTGCCCCGCAAGACGAATGCCTCGCAAGACAAAAAACTCGCTAGACGAAAGGTTTTTTCGCCCGCGATTTGCCTCGCAAGACGAATTCCCCTATGGGCTTGCTTCGCAAAACGAAAACGTCTCGCGACTTTGTTTCCTTTGTGTAAAAACCGTTAAAACCAAGGGTGCTTAGCTTGAGCAGCTGCAGTTGCGACTTGACTTCGAGGAGCAACTGTTAGCACGTGGTTTGGTAGCCTTTTCTCAGACTTTGCTCACTTTTGAAGATTTTCCAAAACTTTTCCAGAACTTTTCCAGAACTTCTCTTTCATCCATTTGGTAAGTTAAACTTTTAAAACTTTTTTGGGGGGTTTTGGATTTTGGGTTGGGGTGTTTGGGATTCAAGGACTTGGTGTTGGGAAGGGGTTTGCGATAATCTGGGGGCTTGTGGGCCTTTTTTGGGAATTTTTATGATTTTCTGTGACCACTGGGCCAGGTTGATTTTTTTTGAAAATTTTTCTGAGTTTGAATTTCTGAGTGCTGGCTGGCTAGGGGAACAGTTGGGGAGGTTTCTGCAGAAATCTGGGACCATGTGGGGTTTTTTTGGGAATTTTTATGATTTTCTGTGACCACTAGGCATGGTTGTTTATTTTCAATTTTTTTTTTCTGAGTTTGAATTTCTGAGTGCTGGCTGGCTAGGGGAACAGTTGGGGAGGTTTCTGCAGAAATCTGGGACCATGTGGGGTTTTTTGGGGAATTTTTATGATTTTCTGTGACCACTGGGCCAGGTTGTTTTTTTTTGAAAAATTTTCTGAGTTTGAATTTCTGAGTGCTGGCCATGTTGTTATTTTTTGAATTTTTTTTTTGTCTGGGTGGGGAAGCAGTTGGGGAGGGGTTTGCAGCAGTTGGGGAGGGGCTGGGGGAGCAGTTGGGGAGGGGTTTGCAATTTCTGTGTTGTGGGTGGGTTGGTGCGTGTCTGTGGGAGCAGTTGAGATTTTTGAAGACATTGGTGATTTTTGAAGCTTTTCCTAAACTTATTTTGCAGCCATTTGAGGTTTCTGAGGACTTCGGTGGTTGATTGTTGAAGCTTTTCCAGAACTTCTCTTTCATCCATTTGGTAAGCTAAACTTTTAAAACTTTTTTGGGGGTTTTTGGATTTTGGATTTGGGGTTGGGGTGCTTGGGATTCAAGGCCTTGGTTCTGGGTTTTAATTTCTGTGTGGTGGGTGGCTGGCTGCTTTTGTATTTTTTGGGTTTGAAGCACATCACTGATTTTTTTTTCTGTTTCTGAGTTTACGAAGGTAGGAGCTGTGCTGCCATGGGACCCAAGAAGACTGCTGCTGCGGTGGCCGGCGAGAGGAAGAAGGAGAAGGTGACGCTGGAAATGAAGAAGGAGATCATCTGGAAGCACGACGGCGGTATGCGTGTGACGGACATCGCCAGGGAGTACGGCAGGAACCCATCGACCATCGGGACCATCCTGAAGATGAGGGAGAAGATCCTGGCGACTGATGCAGCCAAGGGAGTCACCAGGATCGTGAAGAACCGCCCAGCTGTCCTGGAGGAGGTCGAGAAGTTGCTGCTCATCTGGATAGAAGAGAAGCAGCGTGCAGGGGACACAGTGTCTGAGGCCGTCATTTGTGAGAAGGCCAAGGCCTTGCACGCTGACCTCATCCGGGAACAGCCAGGAACCTCAGCCGAGCCAGAAGTCTTCAAGGCTAGCAGAGGTTGGTTTGACCGGTTCAAGACAAGATCTGGCATCCACAGTGTGGTCAGGCATGGAGAGGCTGCCAGTTCTGATGTTCCTGCAGCTGAAGACTTTGCAGCGGAGTTCCTGGAGGTTGTGACGACGGAGGGCTACGTTCTGCAGGCAGAGGCTGCGCAGGAGCAGGCCTCACTGGAAGAGGAGGAAGCAACTGAGGAACGGCTGTCCTCCGAAAGACTGAGGGACATTTGCCAGAAGTGGAAGGAGGTGCAGACTTTTGCAGATCTACACCACCATGAGAAGCACGTGGCACATGACGCTGGGAACTTTTATGATACGAGGGTCATGTCGTCTTTCAGGGAGCTGCTGAAAAGGCGGATAAAGCAGCAGACTATGGACCGGTTCTTGACCAAGAAGCAAAGAGTGGAAGAGGAGCCTTCTTCGAGTGGTCCCCCAGAGTCTTAGAAAATGTACTGTACACTTTGTTGATTTTTAAATGTTTTTCTGTCATGTTTATAAAGTTAATTTATTTTCCCTTCAATTTTTGAACTGCTCTTTACAGTATGTGTGACTTTAAAGAGCAGTTAATAAACTGTTGTTGTACCAAATTTGGCTTTGTTTGGACTTTTTTTGACCATAGGAACGCATTAATTGATTTTCAATGCATTCCTATGGGATTTCGTGCTTCGCAAGACGAAAAATTCGCTAGACGACAAAAATTGCGGAACGAATTAATTTCGTCTTGCGGGGCACCACTGTATAACAGATCACAGTTCCCAGGATTCTTTGGAGGAAGCCATAACTGTTTAAAGTGGTTTGATATTGCTTTAAATGTACGGTATGGATGTGGCCTAAGATTTAGTTTCCGGATTGGTCTGCTTCTGTACATGGAATCTGGAAGCAGGATGTGTCATCTTGTCCTTTGTCTCAGGCAGAAAGACATCATCAGCCAGTCCTGAGCAGGTATGCGTTTGGAGAAGGCACGGCTTTAAATATTGAAATACCCAAACCACTTAGGGCTTTATAGGTAATAACCAGCACTTTGAATTGTGCCCAGGAATGAATCATAGAATTGTAGACTTGGAAGTTAGTAAGGTAAAGGGACCCCTGACCATTAGGTCCAGTCGTGACCGACTCTGAGGTTGCGGTGCTCATCTCGTTTTATTGGCCAAGGGAGCCGGCGTACAGCTTCCGGGTCGTGTGGCCAACATGACTAAGCTGCTTCTGGCGAACCAGAGCAGCGCATTGAAGCGCCATTTACCCTCCCGCCGGAGCGGTACCTATTTATCTACTTGCACTTTGAGGTGCTTTCAAACTGCTAGGTTGGCAGGAGCAGGGACCGAGCAATGGGAGCTCACCCCGTCGCGGGGATTCGAACCACCGACCTTCTGATCAGCATGTCCTAGGCTCTGTGGTTTAACCCACAGCACCACCCGCGTCCCAAGACTTGGAAGTTACCCTGAGGATAATCTAGGCAGATCCCCTGCAATATTCAGGAATATGCAACTGTCCCATGAAGGGATCGAACCTGCAAACTTGACATGATCAGCACCACCAACGAGCTGGAAGCCAGTTCAGACTGAAAGGGGAAAATAGTATTCTGCTCAAAATACCAGTGAGCCCTGAGAACACTCTGGGAGCTGTATTATTATTATTATTTATTGAATTTATATACCGCCCTATACCTGGGGGTCTCAGGGTGATTCACAGAATGAAATAAAGACATAAAACCACAAAATACATAATATTTGCACCAGCTAGCATTTCCTCCTAACTTTTCAAGGGCAGCCCTACGTGAAGCATGTTGCAGTAATCCATGCTAAATGTGCCCAAGGTACATGCGACAGTAGCCAGATCAGCTTCACCTAAAAAAGGGTTGAGTTGGCACACACTCAGACTGTTCCTTATATGATATTACAATAGTGTGGTGTGGTGTGGTGTGGTGTGGTGTGGTGTGTGGTGTGTGGTGTGGTGTGTGTGAAGGAACCCCTTTGCTACCTTTCATTGCACAAGGCTAACACTATTGTTATCATTTTATTTATTTATATCCTGCCCTTTTCGCAGAACTGGGATTCAAGGTGGCTCACAAAAATTAAAGCAAACATGAAAAAAAGCACAGATAGCTAAAAGATAATAGTTAAAAAGGCATTTTATCTACAATAGAATTAAACAAGTTATAGAAATGCAGCACAGCACTATTAAAGGCCCCTTCCTTAAAACCAGTCTGTTCCCAAATGTCTGTTGGAATAAAACAGTCTTCACCTGCCAGTCAGCCACAATACAACCACTGTCTTATATTTCTCCGTTTGTATTTCATTGTATATTTTGGCCACGCAGAAAAGAATATTTAAAAATACCTATTTCTCTCTATCTACCTTTATACTATGGGAGGGGACTGTGTCCTAGACTCAGGACTACTTTTTCAGATCAAGTACAAATACCAACACACCAAATGCTCATTGCAAGCTTGAGGGACCACCTTTGCCTCTTGCTTGTGTATTTTAAGCTCTCATGCAAACTGACTGTAATTTTTGCAATTCACTGCCATTTACCTCCCACCGTCTAGTTTTCTCCTTTATTTATATATTTCTGCCAACTAACATTTCCCTTAAATCTGAGTCCACAAGAACTTATGCCATAATAAATTTGTTAAGGCCCAAAGGCTCTTAAATTGCCTTTGCTTCAAGACACCAACCCTATGGAAATCAACTGGAGAAGAAAGTGCTATTGAGCCAGCAACATCTGGAGAGGTGTCACCAGAGGTGTCACCATCTAAGGCAGAGAAGAAAACACAATCAGACAAGTGTCCTTCATGCCAATGAATGGGCAAAGAGGGGAAAGGGGAAAGGCAGACCAGAAGGTATGAAGGACAATTGCCTTGGCGCTCAGTAGCAGTCAGGAAGATGAGCCGTGGCAATTAAATCAGGGGTTTGTTGTGAGTGCATCTTTTAAATTTCTTATCTCTCCCAGGACTTGATGACTTCCAGCTGCCCAGGAGATTAACGATTGATTAGGAACGCCTATATTTCTCCTTGTAGCCTAGCCGCTGCTATCTGGGATCTGGACCACTGGCATGTGTTGCACGTGGAGCTTCCTTTGAAGGCTTTTCATTAAAAGACAATGCGGGGGGACGGGGGGACTGCTAGGCTACCAACCGGGACTGGTGGAAGCAAACACACTTTGCCAGCCCAACGCTCCCAACAGTTGCCAGTCCATTTCAGATCTCAATCCAGGAAGCTTGCCTTAAAAACACAGTAGCATTATGTTGCTGGGACTGAGCAGGGATCCTGACACCGAGTTTAGAGTCTACTGAGGCAACAACATTCACTCCATACATTTAAAGCACCATGACACCGCTTTAAACACCCACAGCTTCCCTTGAATAATCCTGGGAAATGCCATTTGCTAAGGGAGCCAAGAGTAGGTAGGAGACCCCATTCCCCTCACAGAGCTTCAATTCTCAGAGTGGTTTAGCAATCAAACCCTCTTCACAGGGAACTCTGGGAATTGGAGCGCTGTGGGGATCTCCTAACCACTCTCAGTACTTTTAACCAACTACACTTCCCAGGATTCATTGGGGGGAACCATGCAGATGGGGCCTGGGTTTATGCTTGAGTAGCCACAGTAGTCTGGTTTCATGGCCTGGAGCCTCACGTGGGCTGCTAAACCCAAGGCTGGGACACAGGAGCCCTCTGGACCAGATCTCACAGCACTAGGGCTTATAGAACGAGGACTAGGACCCTCATGGGACCCTCTCCTGGGTCCAAGGAAGTCAGAGGCTGAAAAGGGCTCAATCCCAGTCCCAGTCTCCAGTAGAACAGGTTGCCCACTAGAAACTCTCCATGGTCCTGCAGGTTCCTCGGACAAGACCCTTTCTGGTCCAAAGCTGTTCTCTTTATCAATTTTGTACTGGTGAAATCCTTGATATTTGTGGGTGCTTGTGTACTTTTACGCTGCATTCCTGAAGGATGGGTTTTAACTGCAGAACAATAGCGAGCCAAGAGACACTGCGAAACTAGAAGGATAAACACTCACCATCTATCATGCAATGGTCTGGAGACCATAACATCCTTGCTATATCTGAACACACATTTTAGAAACATCAGCTTCATTTGTATACATATTTGGACATTTGGTTGGCATGTGGAGAGCTACCTGTGTAAGCTAAGATGGATGTATTGATGGTTATTGTATTGTTAATGTGAGCTGAAATGTTTTTCCTCTCGTGTGTGTGTGTGTGTGTGTGTGTGTGTTTCTTTCTCTCTCCTGTCCCCCCTTTTCTTCCTCTCCTTTCTATATGTTTTTTTCCCTTTCTTCAATAAATTTGCAATACAGTGGTACCTCGCTTTTCGAACGTTGCATTGCTCTGTCATTTCTAACAAACCCATCCTTTGACATATTAGATGGCATCTTTCTCAGTGATGGTCTGAACATGGCCCTGAGAGGAAGGGCACCAGATACACACTTTTAAAAATAAATAAGCACCATCGCAATCTTTGCACCATTTTTAATTTTGCAGAGTGCTTTTACAACAGCCTTGCAAAGAAGCTCTGCAGCCTCCAGTTTTATTTTGGTTTTATTAGCTTGCGAGCCCACACTTGCCTCTGTTAGCTCTTGCGAGCTCACCGCTGAGGGTGGAGTGAGGGGTGTGCACGCGTGAAGTTACTAGTCACAGCTAGCATAAAGCTGTGGGAAGAGGGCAGCAGCGTTAGCAGGTGTCAGAATGAACTACACTACTTGTGACGGCAGGAGAAACACCACATTTTCAATCGTTCCCCTCTGTGTGTGCTTGGGGAAGATCTCTGAAAGTAAAAAGCAAGCATAACACGGAGCAGGCTGCTGTACAACAACAAAGAGGCATTGCTTTTCCTTTTAAATTTGCACGGAGCTCTTACAGTGGATAAGCATTCAAAGATGGCATTGCCCCACCTGAAGTTAAAAGTGGTACAGCCTATTCTACCACTTCAGGGTTCTTGCAGTCTTATTCTGTTGCCTGTGTGGACCAGGTCTATAACTGGTCACCTGGAGGAAATGGGGGGAATACCATAGTTGACCAGGCAAGTGGTTATTTACAAGCATCTTTTACAATTAAAATAACCCTTTTGCACATCCTGTCCTGTTCCCCCAAGGAGCCAGAGGTTGACATGCAGGGGGGCTGTCTCATATTCTCCTCACAATCACCCTGCAACATAGGCTAGGCTGAGAGCATGTAACTGGCCCAACCTTCACAGACGTCATCACTGAGTGGGGACTTGAACACAGGCCTTACTCCAGATCATGTTCTATGACGCTTTTGCTTAATACAACTACTACCCCATCACTCCACCCCAGTCTTTATTCCCAACTTCCAGGAAATCCAAGTCTTGTATGTGCAACTGCAAGAGGAGGTCTGTGTTTCTGAATGCTCTCCAATGTGAAAAATGCTCTCCCTTTGCTCTCTTCCCGTTAGACTGTAGGATCCCTGGAGCAGGAACTTACTCCCTTTTGCCTATACTATAAAGGGCTGCAGACACTGATGGGGCTATATATCTCATGTTTCTTAAAGTATATTAAATTAGCACTTATTATAAAAAAAAAATCTTTTAAAATATCCAAAAATGAAAGGCAGCAAGGAGCATCATTCATAAAATCTTTGCTCGGTTGTCTACGAGGGCTTAGTCGTTATATAAGTAACCACCGATCCCCAAGTCTGAATTATATTCTGATGCTTAGGTTGCAATCCTAAACTCCAAATTTTCTTCCTCCAAATTTCACATGCGCAGGACAGCACCCTTAATTGCTGAAAAGCTGCGAATTAGTCTTCAGTTGATTGTTCCCAAATCCTATGAAGTCATTTCACCTTCTCTTGATATGGTTTTATTTTCCAGTCAAATCAAAACAAATTATTTGCAAATAATATCCTGGCCAATTCTCAGCAAATGTAAGAAGAGGTTCCTGATATTTGTAAAAATAATAATAAATATTATTATGTTGATTCTCACTAAGTCCTGTGAGGCAAGTCCTTGTTATTCCTGCAGACAGCTGGGAAAAATAAGGCTGAAGGAGAAAAACAGTGACTCACCCAAGGACAAAGAATATTCATGCCGGAGCTGTGATTCAAACCCAGTTCTTCAAAGTCCAAACACAGCTCTTAACAAAAGAGCAACACAGAGAGCTCCCTTATCATGAGTCAGACCACTGATCTATTGTTGACTTTGACTGGCAGTAGCTCTCCCTGGTTTCAGACAAAGATTCTCTTCCAGATCTTCCTGGAGATTCCAGGGTTGAACCCGAGACCTTCTGCATGCACACTAGAATGTCTACTGCTAATCTAACAGGCCTTCACCAACACTGGGCTTCAGACTGCATTTCATTTTCTTCTTTCTTTCTTTTTAAAAAGTTCTGCCTACTCAGAATTAAGTCCTGTTGAATTCTGCAGGACTTACTGCAACATAAAATTGCACAGGACTGCAGCTTTATTTTGACATGAATGTTTGTGGCTTAGAATCTATTTGATCAGATCCTTAGATGGCAGAACTGTAGCTCTCACTGGCACACACGAGTATGGGGGGGGGGGGAATGTGTAGCAGCGCTTCTAAGAAAATGGGCTCTATTATTACTAGTTCAACATTTAAATCTGTCTTTCTTCTAAGAGTTAGAGCTGCTTACCCCCAAGCAATTAATAAAAGAAAGAAGCAGAGTTAGATATTAAAATCCTGCTTGATGAATAGACATGTTTTCAATTTTTGTCTGAAAAATAACAGGGAGGAAGCTGGGTGAATCTCTGCAGCAGGGCTGGGGAACCTCAGGCTCTGGGGCCAAATGCAGCCCTCCAAATCTCTTTATCTCCCTTGGGACTCTCCCCAAGAAACACCCCAAGTGTTTTTGCCTGGTTAGAACATACCCTTAACTCAGACAATGTGTCTTGTTAGTCTGGATGGAGAAGTGGGTGAATGTGCATAGAAATCAGTATACTGAACATTCATTGGCTGCCCACTGGTACGTGGCTCCCTGCAGTTGCCCAGAATGCAGTGTGGCCCTCGGGATGAAAAAGGCTCCTGATCCCTGCTGTACAGGGAAACCCGTTTCCACTACCAAAAGGGCCTAATCTCTTGAGTGGCTGGGGAAACCCAATCAAGTGGGTTGCATACACATCATTACTACTACTACTACTACTACTACTACTAAGCACCTTGGACAATGATACAGACAGCAGGGCCTCCAAGGCAGGTATTAAAGCCTGAGCAGGTTGCGATCCCCAAAGCTTCATGCCACAACACGAACCTTTCAATTGGTACAAGACTGCTGGTTTCTGTTGCAATGGACCAAATGGCAATGTAGTGTCTCATACAAGGGGAGAAACAGGAGCTTATTTTGATACGGAATTGACAGGTGCAACCTTAATGCAGGCGAACTATGAGCGCCACCGGTCTTCAGGATTTAGCAGGCGAACATACTGAAAGGCACCGTGTCAAGACAAGAGTGGCTGATCCTATCATTGCATTGTGGCAGGCCCCAGTGTCACCCAGCACTGAGCAAGAGAACAGCCCTCTCCAGATAAGCTTCCCTTCAACTGTTCTTACCTCATCTTCATACACTAACAGTTTGGTTTTGCACAGCTGGATGTAACGCTCCTTCCAGAGACCAAAGAGGCCTCCACTGCTCTTCCTGATCCAGCCAGCTTTCTCCGCTTTAGTAGGACACTTTGGCTTCTCTGGGGTCTCCTCCTTCACACCCTAGAGCCACACCAGGAAAAAAGAAAGGTTGTCATTAGAAACTCAAACCTTTACACACACACCCCAGCACATTATGCAGCTATACAAGCAACTTTAATTTATGTGCACAGCATAAGAGGTGCTCAGTTTTTCTCCTGTGTCTCCCCCACACCACAATTCTCCGTTATGTAAGGAGAAAAGAAATTGCAATCAAGGCGAGAGAAACCTTTTGTGAAATGTTTGTTTGTTTGTTTGCATGTGTGTGTGTGTGTGTGTGTTTTTATTGCACTGCAAACGAGACAGTCGCCGCCCTCAGGCTCTCAATAAAAAAGACACAGCACACAAGGAAAAAGGAATTGGAGGGAAGAGGAAAACAAGTTCTTCCAAGTTACAGTTCTTATAATTGGCAATTGCCCACAGATCAGATCCAATCCAAGAGGTCAAGGCAGCTCCTGCCATGTAGTCCTTCCGTCAGGATACTAACCCTCCCTCACATACTCATCGAGGACATGAGGCAATGCACTCAAACTGGGGCAAGATGGGCACCCCACTTTTCAGACAGGCTTAAGTGAGTCTTGCCTAACATTCCCACTGCCTCCCCCCTCCAACCTTTGAGGACTGGCACGTGGGGGTTCACCTGAGCACCCCTACAGTATAGAATACAGTGGTGCCTCGCAAGACGAAAAGAATCCGTTCCGCGATTCTCTTCGTCTAGCGGTTTTTTCGTCTTGCGAAGCAAGCCCATTGACGGCTTAGTGGATTAGCGCTATTAGTGGCTTAGCGGCTTTTAGCGGCTTTTAGCGGCTTTTAGCGGCTTATCAGCTTAGCGGATAAGCAGATAAGCGGCTTAGCGGCTTAGAAAAAGGGGGGGGGAGAGAAAAAAAAGTCGGAAAAACTCACAAGACATTTCGTCTTGCAAAGCAAGCCCATAGGGAATTTCATTTTACGAAGCGCCTCCAAAACGGAAAACCCTTTCGTCTAGCGGGTTTTTCGTCTTGCGAGGCATTCGTCTTGCGGGGCACCACTGTAGAATAAATGTGTTGAAGAGAAAGGTATGGTAAAGGAGAAGCGAGAAATCTAAAGTAAAAAGTAAAACAAAAAGGAGAATAAAAATCACAGAAGCTGAGACATGAACCAGGAGGGAGGCAAGGATCTGGAGCTCCAGATTCCACGACTTCTACACAGAAGCAGTTATCTTATATGCAACATTGGTAGACAGCAGGCGGTTACTTGCTTGGCCAGGCCTGGGATATATAGCAGGAGCCTGGCCCCTCTCTAATCTACTCCTACCACTTCCAGCCACATTGCTCACTCATGGGGACTAGCAGCAAATCAGGAAGGAGACTCGCACCCTGAACATGTGCATTAGGTGGGGGACGTGTGCTTTGTCAACGCTACCTCTGGAAACCATCCAACTGACTGAAAACGTGTTTTTTAAATTCGTTGAAATAAATGGTTTAAGATCCCTCAGTAATTCAGGGTTCTCTTTGACAAGACTATACATATATCGCATTAGATAGATATATAAACTGTAGACAGATAGATAACTAAATGTATATACAACTATAAATATAACGTGGTGTTTCCTGTTCTCACTCTTCAGTCACATTCATACCCTTTTTTTCGCCTTAAAAAAAATAAGCCTTGGCCTCAGGCATACTTGCTCAAAGCTGTACTAATAGAAGTCCATAGCCAGGATGGCTACTCAAACACACCAATATAGTCTAAGAAAAAAACATCCTAAAATCCAGCACACCTTCCTATTAAGGGCAAACAGCTTCTATTTTCCAGGCCAAATAGCCATCCCCCCCCCCCAATATATATCTCTCTGTAAATTAAAGTCTCATAATATCTTGTGAGAGCTGACAGGATGAGTTCAAATAAACTTTGCAGCACACATTCTCAGAAGATCAGATACAAGTTTCCTTTCATGAGTCTGCCCCCAACATTGGAACATCTTCAAGAAATAGGTTTGCATGACTTTCAAGTCATGGGGAAATATATTAGAAAGAAAATGGGGGAAAGCACAAACACAGAGAATTGCTGAGGTGGATATTCTGGTGATTTGTTTGTTTGTTTGTTTATATTTTTATTTGATTTATATACCACCCTTTATCAAAAGATCCCAGGGCTGTATTATTATTACTAATATAAGTATTATATTAATAATATAATAACCCTTTATCAAAAGATCCCAGGGCAGCGTACAACATTAAGAACACATTTTATGGAGAATCAATAATAAAAGCATAATAAAAAGCATAGCAACAGGCAGCATAATAATAAAATAATCATAATAACTGTCGTACATGCCACCAGCTTTAACACACCATAATTTATTTAATCAGTTAAAAGCCCGAGTAAAGAGGAATGTTTTTGCCTGGCATCTAAGACATGTAATGATGGCACCAGGCGAGTCTCCCTTGGGAAAGCATTCCAGTCGGGGAGCCACCACAGAAAAGGCCTGTTCTCTTGTTGCCACCATTTGAACCTCTCTGGGAGGGGGGATATAGAAAAGGGCCTGAGATGATAAGCGCAGGGTCTGGATCGGTTTGTACGGGGAGAGGTTGTCCTTAATGTATTGAGGTCCTGAGGCTTAATAGGTCAATCCCGTCACTTTGAATTGGGCCTGGAAACTAATTGACAGCCATGCAGATGGGTCAGGATATGCTCAAACCATCTCGTTCTGGCGAACAATCTGGCCATTACATTTTGCACCAGCTGAAGGTTAGGTTATCTTACTCTTTTATTCCCCCACTGCCAATTAAAAACTTCTCTTCTGTCGCTGCTCAACATATTCACTGCAAGTACTGCTCTTTGTAAAAAAAATTGTTTAAAGGTTTGTGTTTTAGTGCTTGGATCACTGTTGCACTGATGTTTCTCTTTATTTGTAAGTTGCTCTGAGCAACTGCTTTGTGAAGAGGGAAAGCAGGGCATAAAAATGTTTTGAATATAAAATAATTAAATCTGGCTATAAATGTGCAATACAAACAAACAAACAAGTACCCCCAAATATATTCCTTATGGGAACCTGACTATTCCTAATTTTAATTAGACTGATGCTGAAAAGGTTTGCAATTTAGATTTCTTATTCAAATCTCTTTGAGGGATTGTATTTTATATAATTGACTTTTTACTTCTATTCTTTGTATACTGTATTGTTGTTTTATTGCTATGGCCGATGGCTGATGCAAATAAAGATTCATTCATTCATTCTTTGAGGGTAAGGATATGAGGAGCGCTTAAATCAGATTAAAAGTATTATTTTTAAAAAACAAGAAATATTTCTAACATACCAGGAACTTATGTCTTACTACGTATTACCACTTCCTGCAACTTTCAGTTCTTGTACAAATATAGACACGTCAGGATTTCTGATTAAGCTCCTTTTGGTGCAACCCTTAGAAGCATATCAAGAGTCTATAACTCTAACCTCCTTTGAACAGGGCTAAAAAAAGAAAAACTATGAACCAGATCATTGAAATTCAGGCAGAAATCTTATGCACATTTACCTGGAGTAAGTCCCCACTGAATGTGTATGAGGCTTGCTTCTGAGACATATGCAAAATTGCAGTGCTACAAATACAAGTTCTGCAAAAGGCAGTCCTGGGTTTCTCTGCATGTTTGACCCCAATGATCACACCACTGTCATGTATCTAATGGTTTGTTTTTTAGGGTTTTGGGGGGGCAGCCAGTGCATCAAAAATAAAGTTACTCCAGTTGCTGGAACGAGCATACCAGTTCACTTCTTTGTAGTGGTCTGCAGCTAGTGTGGTCCAGCAATAAACGCGGTGGACTTGTAAGCCACACAACTGCTTTGAAATCAGTGCTCTGACATGGATCCAAAGGATGCCCATTGGCAAGTCACCAGGTATATGGCCAACAGAGGTTAGTTCAGCTGTTTCCGGTGTAACATTGGCTACAGCAGATGTATAACTAGTGGTACCCTCCCTCCTAGTCTCCTCCCACACTGTAACCAAAATGTGCACAGTGGATTCGAACATGAGTGATGAAATTCTGGACTGCACCATTTCAACTTCTGCAGGGGATGATTACATTTTTGGATACTCACACACAAATTTTCAAACTAGCCTATCTAGAACTTCTTTGGCCCAGAAATGGAAGACACGACATGACTTAAACCACTTGTTGCGGTAGAAGGGTATGTGAACTCTGGCTATTGCAGAGAAAATAACCCACAAATTACATGTTTCTAAGGGTAAGGAAGACCTGCATAATTTCAAAGCTGTTGGTGGGATTTCATTTATTGTGTCAAATTATGATGTACAAAGCTCTCTTCCCCCACATTAGTGAAAATCTTGATATACAGTCATACCTTGGATCTCAAATGCCTTGGCTCCCAAACAATTGAAACCCAGAAGTGAGTGTTTTGGTTTCTGAATGTTCTTTTGGAACCCAAACGTCCATCACGGCTTCTGATTGGCTCCAGGAGCTTCCTACAGGCAATCAGAAGCCACACTTTGGTTTCCAAACGTTTTGGAAGTCGAACAGACTTCCAGAACAGATTCCATTCAACTTCCAAGGTATGACTGTACCACTCTCTCCCCCTCTCTCTCCTGGAGAAGAATACTTTAAGCCTTGCTTCCAAGTGTACTAGAATATTACCTGAAGGAACATTTGCATTTGTATGTGTGGAAAATTCAAACATATGACTTTACACATACAATCTAAAAGAGGTCCTGTCCAAAATTTAACCTTTTGGATTCCATCATACGCTGAACATTTCTTATTATGGGACAAATAGAAATTCCAGTTTGACGGAGGGGTTGACAAATGTTGGATGGCTTTAATAGTAATCTAACGTTTAGGCTGTATATCTGAAGGAGCGTCTCCACCCCCATCATTCTGGACTGTGGTCCAGCACCGAGGGCCTTATGGCACTTCCCTCACTGCGAGAAGCCAAGATACAGGGAACCAGGCAGAGGGCCTTCTCGATAGTGGCGCCCTCCCTGTGGAACTCCCTCCCACCAGATGTCAAAGAGAACAACAACTACCAGACTTCTAGAAGACATCTGAAGGCAGCCCTGTTTAGGGAAGCTTTTAATGTTTGATGTATGACAGTATTTTAATATTTTTTTGGAAGCCGCCCAGAGTGGCTGGGGAAGCCCAGCCAGATGGGCGGGGTATAAATAATAAATTATTATTATTATTATTATTATTATTATTATTATTATTATTATTATTATGGCTTGCCAGGACCCCTGCCCCTTTCCCAATAGGGAAGGGTGGGGTGTGTGTCTCCTATTTCCCATTCAGCTTCATTCAGAAGCACTTGGAGAATCTACAAGGTGCAGCATAAACTCAGAGGCAGTCAGGAAGAGGGCTTAGACATGTCTTCTGTTGCCTCCAAGGCACTCAGAGGACTCTGCAACGCAGACTTAAGTTCCAACAAGCATGCCTGTTGGGTTGGTGGGCACTCAATGTGGTGAGCAAACTTGTGGACAGTTGCTTCCTGAAGATCTGAGGCCACAATTTCCTTTTGCAAACCTTTCAAAGCAGTTGCCCTCAAACATTTTCAAAAATGATTTTTTTTTTTTTTGCAGTTAAGTTGTCTATGGAGGTTCTGCTGGGCTTTACAAGGGACCAAGCCTTTAGTGTGACAGACCCAGTCCTGTGGAACTCCATACCACTAGAGTTTCAGCAGGAATCTGAAAAAAATGTGTTTCAGACAGGCCTTTGCAATGTGAATTTCTTTTTTAGTAACCAGTATTTACTGATGTTTTAATTGACCTTTTTACAAATTGGTTTTTTAATGAAAGCGCAGTCCATAAAGACATAGAAAAAAAGATTTCTTTACTTGCAAATAAAAATGGCACAAGATTGTAAAAAAAGCACCTTTGCAATTTTCTGTTGCCTAAAATCCTGGAAACAATTAAGGAAGATAACAGTGTGAATGTGAAAAAGGAAATAAGAGGATATAGTGATGGCAACCAGCTTTAAAAATGAATCAAATCTATCATCTCTTAATTAGCATGATCAGTGGATACTAGCCAAAATAGGTCAATGTAACCTCCTTGTTCAGTAACAGTTTAGCTGAGAATACCAGTTGCTAGACAAAGGCAAAGCTTCTTTTCCAGGTATGGGGAACTTGCAGGCCTTTGGTAACTGCTTGACCACAATTCCCATCATCCCTGGTCATTGTCTGTGCTGGCTGGGACTGATGGGAAGTAGAGTCCAACAATATATAGAGGCCACAAGTTCCCCATCCTTGTCATAATTCCTTAAATGGTCATGAACATGGCAGACTCAGCCTAGAGATGACACCTGTGGTTGACCTGTCCTGTGTGTTAACTAATCCTGAAAAAAACCCACTGCTCAATGCCATACTTGCAAGGTATGTCACTATTTACTCAACCACCTGAGTACAGCACAGTGATGACAAAGGATAACTAATTAAGCTGCAGCACCTTAGGGCTGAAATGGTTTGACTACAACTCCCAGCTAATGAGAACTGTAGTCCAACAGTGTCTGGGAACCCAAGGCTGAAGGACACTGTAGCCTAGCCCATACTTTGCAGAGCCAGTCCAAGGCATTTTGCTACCTGAGGCAAAGAATAAGGTGATACCTTCCCTTCCGCTACATTCCAGGTAAAAAAGCTAACCAGACTGACAGCTGAATCTTACTTTAGCTCTGGCAATGGGGCAGTGTCTTCCACTGCACCTGAGGTCAATAGGCTCACCTAGTGTTCACAATATGGCACACACAGCTTTGTCCATTCCCCAACCCTCAGCATCTACCACCTGAGGCAGCTTCCTCACTCTGCCTAATGGTACGGTCGGTCTTGAGGTTTTGCATGCAAATGATTCTAGGTTCAAGCCCCAGCCTCTCCAGGTAATTCTGGGGGAACACTCCTTTCTGAAAACCCAGAGAGCCACTGTCAATCAGGAATGGGGAACCTGTGGCCTTCCAGATGTTGTCGGACTGTACCTCCCATCGCACCAGCAAGCATGGGCCAATGGACAGGGATGATGAAAGCTGGAGTCCAGCAACATCTAGAAGGCCACAATGTAGACCAGTGTTTCCCAACCTTGGGTCTCCAGCTGTTTTTGGACTACAACTCCCATCATACTTAGCGAGCAAGACCAGTGGTCAGGGATGATGGGAAGTGTAGTCCAAAAACAGCTAGAGACCAAAGGTTGGGAAACACTGACGTAGACTAAACCAGGGTTTCCCCAAGTTGAGTCTCCAGCTCCTTTTGAACTACAACTCCCATCATCTCTGGCCACTGGTCTTAGTAGCTAGGGATGATGGGAGTTGTAGTCCAACAACAACTGAAGATTCGTTTGGGAAACTGTGGACTAAACCAGGCTTGATGGACAATGATCTGACTCAGTATAAAGCAGCATGCTATGTCTCCATGGCAAACTTATATAGATTTTAACAATATAATTGTTGCGGCTTCACCCACACTTTTCTGGGAATCACAGAATGCCTCACAGAACTACAGTTCCCAAGAAGCACTGCGGAGATGGTAGCAGTACTGAACCTTTTTAAAAAGTCCGATGAGTAAATACTGTATATGCTCTTATTCTTCACTGCCCAACAGGATTGAAACTGGTTTACATCTGCAGCATCACCATGCCCTTATAAAGCCTTGAAAAGCCATTTCCTTTCCTTTCCCCATTTCCTATTTCTCCAAGAGGACGGAACAGCTGAAGGCTCCATGAAATCTCTTTTAAAAACAAAACAAAACCCACCCGATAGTGCAACAGCCCATTAGCAGAGAGAAAGCAGCTTATGGGTTGCCAGTACAAAAGTGCCCTGACAGAATTGGTGCAAGCACGAGTTTGTTGGCAGAAGGAAGCAGCAGCCCCATTTGAAAAGGCAAGAGTTTCAAAATGCAAAACAAGGGGGAAGCCAGGGAAGGAAAGAAGCAGCAGCCTTCTGGACAGATCCATTTAAGCTCTAGGATGAGGGGAAACGGTACACCCCGGGCCAGAGGCGATTTGGGTAGAAATGCACAAAAGAATAAACAACATTTTAAAGGAGAAGCATGCTAACCTATATAGTAAAGTAGTTTTTAGTTGCAAATAAACACACACTGAAAGCATGCTAAGTGCTCTTAGCAAAGCAGGTCTCTATCTTGGGTTACCACCTATATCCTATTGCAGCAACATCAGCACAGGAGAGGCAGAATGTAGTAAATATAATGGGTTCAGTTGCCTTCTTGTGACCCTTTGAATTAATTATGTCAAGAGTTTAAATAGCCCAGTGGTCTGTACTGAATTGCTTCCAAGTACAAAATGTAAGAAGGGCAATAGTTCACTGGCAGTGCGCATGCTTTGCATGCAGAAGGTCCCAGGTTTAATCCCCGGCATCTCCAAGAAGGTCTGGAAAAGATTTACTGTCTGAAACCCTGGAGAGCTACTGCCAGTCAATGTAAACCAGGGCGACCCACTAATATGCTGCTACACTGCAACTCCCATCATCCCTGACTTGCTGGCTGGGGCTGATGGGAGTTGTAGTCCCACATCTGGAAGACACAATGTTTGCTTTCCCAGTTGTAGACAATATTGAGCCAGGTAAACTAATGATGCGACTTGGCAGCTTCCTATGCTCCTATGAGTTTGAGTATTAATTTATCGAGTTATTTGCCCACAAACTATCAATAGCTATGGGTGTGGATCATTGTCAAGGATGCTGCTGGGTCCAGGGAGGGATTGCTAAGATGTGTCCATGAGACATAGGAAGCTGCCTCATACTGAGTCAGACCACTGGCCCACCTAGCTGCATACTGTTTGCACTAACTGGCAGCAGCTCTCTGGACTTTCCCGGCCCTACCTAGAGACACTGGGGATCGAAATTGGGACCTATTACATGCAAAACAGATGCTCTGAGATACAGGCCTCTCCATCACAACCAACTGGAAAATAGGAAGCTCCCTTATACTGAATCAGACCACTGGTCCATCTAGCTCAGTACTGTCCACACTGACTGGCAGCAGCTCTCCAGGTTTCAGTTCAGGGGCATTCCTAATCCTACCAGGATCGAACCTTGGAACTTCAACATGCAAAGCAGACATTCTACCACGGAGCAACAGTCTTAAAGGCATTTTTCTCAGGTTGCTTCATCAGACTGCATGTCAGAGTTGCACAATGGGTCACTACAATCTGGAGAGATTGAGGATGCCTGAGTTTGGCCCCTTCTACCCTGGGCTATGACAATTCCCTGCTTCTTGTGAGCCATGGCAACCAAGAAACACCCACACACCCCCAGCTGTCTTGAGCCAAAAGCACACTCCAAGCATCATTTCCTACAGCGAGGTTCACCCAGTTCAATTTATCAGCAACTGCTGCCTAAGCATTGCCAGCTTTTGTTTTATTTTTTAAATTGGCCCTGCTCCACTGTTTTCAACAGCAACTTGGTGCCCAGGAATTAAGCCAGCAAAGCTGTCCCACCGACACTTGATGCCTAAGACTGGAGTGTGCTAAGCTGCTACAAAAGGCACAGGAGCAAGGTTAGAGCAGGAAGCTTGGCAACTTTCATCCACCGCCTGAGTTTTCTCATAGCAGGGCAAAGCAACTCCAGAGAGACCTCTGAAGCACGTGCTCCTTTTCCAGCAGCCTCGGACATCCATCAACAAAACAAGCTATGTTTTCCTCCCTCTCCTTTTCCCAGGCCAAAGACCATTCCATGCCAATAGGAAAACAAACTTTTAAAAAGACTTTCATCCAGGCCCTTTTGAGAGCTCCCTCTGTTTAATTTCAGCAGGAAGCAGGGGGAAGGGGGGAGCGTCCAGTCGTCGTCCCCAATTACCTCTATCCTCTACTACAGTATATTTGCCCCCCACCAGCTTTTCCTAACCTCCCCCCCCCGCCCCGCAAAAAAAGCTTTTGAAACTGACATACTCCTCTTCGGATGTTAAACTTAACAAGTTCAGTCAGCTTTCAAAACAAGATCTGGGTAAGAATGTTTAAGAAGGTAGTTTCTGTTGCATGCTCTGTCTGTACCCTAGTTTCTGACAATCTATCGATCTAGGATCCATCCTATTCTCTTGACCTCAATTTGTTTTAACTGATTTTAATATTGTGTTTTCATATGACTGTAAACCGCCCGGGACCCCACAGCGAAGGGCTGATAAGAAATCTAAATAATCATCACAGGATCAAACACACGCCCAGCCAAGAGCAGAGGAAAGCAAGCAGTTGGACCCAGAGGACTAGAAACTTAACTTCTTGAACGAACAGAAAAGGGGCGCATTTCTCGCTCCTCTATCTTGTAACTCGCCACATCTCGCCCATTCCTTCTCCCTCCCAAGTATGCAAAGCCTTTTTAAGCTGCCTTCCTTTGCCAACCCATTGCACTCGAAACATTACTCACATCTTCCATGGTGGAGATGGAGGGGGGGGGAGGGAGAGAGAGGAAAGAGGAGGGCGATGCGTCTCCCACCCCTTGCAATAATAATAATAATAATTCTTATTATTATCTGGATTCCTCTCCAAACACGCCGGGCGCGCTTCTTCGCTTGGAGATCGCTTTTTAATGCCTTCTTAGGAGCCTCGGGGCTGTTCTTCCATCCTTCGCCCGGGCTCTGCCGGAGTCCCGGAGTTTGCAAGCAGCAGCAGCAGCAGCCGGCGGATCAAACATGCCGGGTTCGGGCGCTGGGGAGGGAAAGGGGAGATGGAGGTGCAACAACTTTCCAGGCTGGCGAAGAGAAAAAGAAAAGTCCAGGGTTCGTTCGGAAGTTGCAAAGAAACCAGCTCCGCCGCCGATGCTGCTTTGCAGCGCCTCTGACTGCGCCTCTGTTTGCTTCGAAACAACTTTGCAAAAAGAAGACACAGCGGCAGCGGCAGCAAAAAAATATTGGTTTCCGGTAGTAGCTTGAGCTCTTAGGGAAGGAGAGGAGGAGGAGGAACCAGCAGCAGCTGAGAAGGAGAAGCTGTCCCCCCCCCCTCCCCACCTACACAGCCACACTGGGTGAGATCCAGCTCCAGCTTGCAGGGCTGTCTGCAGCGTGCCAGTGTCTACTCGGGAGTAAGTCCCGCATGAGCGCCTCAACTCCAAAGCGAGAGGCTCTGGGGACACCGGACTTGCCCGAGCTAGTGACTCCCAGGTGTTGCTGAACTACAACTCCCCTTTTTGGGAGCTGGGAGTTGTAGGCCAACGACCTCTGGAGGGTATCATCTTGAGGACCAGCTGGTGTGCATTCTGAACAGCCCTATACGCAATCATTTTATTCATTTGTCACTTTTTTACCAGCAAAAAGTCTCAGAGAGGCATAGAATGAAGGTTTAAACTGCAACACACACACATACAAAGACAAACAAACCCACAAATTCAATACTTAGGGTGTATAAAAGGGGACCACCTTACTGCATAATAATCTTGTACATTTATCTAAAAGTGCAAAGAGCTTCACCTGCATTATCTACTCCTAATCCATGAAACAATTGCTGTAAACAAATTAAAATATATAAAATCCACTGTTAGGCAATACTAGATTGTGCCCCCTTTAGGCTCCCCAGATTCTACACCTCTGATTTAAGAGAGCAGAAGACCTTCAGACAGGTGGGTAGGTTCTGGGCTGGAGGAATGAAGGAAACAGGCAGGGATGTATTGGGCTATAAGAAGAGAAAGTGATGGGGACCCAAGACCCCAGGGAGGGGCACTTAGCACAGTCACGGTTAGTAGCCCCTCTTCTACCAGGGGAACTGCAGTTGTCCTATCAGCCAGCCCTCAGGTCTAGTACGGCTGCTGTTGCTGAATACCAGGCCAGCTCTGAGTAAGACCTACCTCACCCATGATCTGATTATAGATGAGGAGGCTGATCTGGTCTGTATCATGGAGACCTGGGTGGGTGAGCAGAGTGGAGTTGGTCTCATCTAGCTGTGCTTACCTGGGTGCATAATGCAGTATCAGGGCAGACTTAAGGATGGGGAGGGGAAATTGCTATAGTCCATAGGGATTCCATTTCTCTCTCTCCAAGCTCTCTGTCTTGTTGTGGGTGTGTGTGGAAGAGATCTAGAGTGTGTGTTCCTGGCACTGGGCAATTGGGACAAATTAGGAATTCTGTTGGTTTGCCGCATACCTTGCTGCCCAGTAGTCTTCCTGCAGGGTTGAGGACTCCCAGACTCCTGTTTTTGAGGGACTTCAACATCTATGCCAAGGTGAATGGCTATGGAGTGGCTCAGGACTTCATGGCTGCCACGATGACCATGGGACATGTCACCAGTCCAAGACATGTGGCAGGCCACAGTCTGGACCTTGTTTTCTTAACTGGGAAAAAAGAGGGTGACCTGAAAGTGTGGTGGTGTATTGGCATCAGTCTTTTGTCTGATCACTTCCTGTTGAGAGTTAGGCTTTCAGCACCTCTTCTGCTCTGCAGAGGTAGGGACCTATAAGGAGGGTCTGCCCTCAAAGGCTGATGGATCCAATTGGCTTCCAGATGGCCCTGCCTAGTGCTGTTGTGATGAATGAGTTGATATGACTGGCACTCCTGTCAAAGCCCTGGCCAACTTATGGAACATTTAAATGGCTCAGGCCTGTTGACACGATCCGCCCCTGAGAGTCCTCTCCCACTTCGTGATTTAGGGCAATGAGACAAGCTGGAATGCAAGTGGAGGAAAACTCCAGTTAAATGCATTTGAACACTGGTGGGGGCTTAAGCCTACTTAGTGGCATCCTCACTCTGCAATACACAGCTTTCCCTTTTGGGCCTTTTACAGTCTGGCCCAAACAAGGTGGTAGAACCAACAGTAACCTGCTGTGACATGTTTGCAAAGCATTTTGAGGATAAAATCCCTTTCATTCACTGGGACCTTGACTCCGCTGTTACAGCAGACGAATCTCAAGAAGTATTCAGAGCACTGTCTAGTGCTGTTGTGTTGGATGAGTTTCAGTTAGTAAGACTCAAGGATGTGGGCAGGGTACTTGGATAGGTCAAGGTGATCACCTGTGCACTTGATCCTCTTACCTTGATAGGGTAAGGAAGCTGTACCCCCTGGGGCTGATGGGATTTGTAGTCCAAAACATCTGGAGAGGAACAAGATTGTGGAATGCAGGGATAAGGCCATTGTCACTCACAGGCCTCTCCTTTATGTTTGTGTCCTGCTACGAAAAAAATCTACAAAGCTCGTTGGAGCATACACAATAGTAGTGCAATAGGGGAGGGGGGAAATTAGTGTATTTGCATTGCAAGCAACATTGGCTCTCTCATACCAGTTTCAGATTTTGAAGGAAAAAATAATATTGTTTCTATCTGGCCATAATTGGACAACAACCCACACTCGGCTATCTTTCAAAATGTAACACCCTAGCTTTAAAACAGCACAGCTGGAGGAAATAATGGGTGAGTAACTATAATGACTGGGTGTTGGCCAATAAAATTGCATTTCCTGGAAAATATTAATCAGGTTTTTTTAAAACAAAACTGAGAATATTTTTAGACAGCCCATGTGTATGTGTGACAATAGTATACATAAGCGATGTTAGTTTAGAACTTTCCTCTGTTTTTGGGGGGGAGGGGGTGAAGCTGACAAAACTGTACCAAAGATCAGAGCCTGTGCCATGCACCAAGTAATTTATCCCATCAAGGGCAGGAAGCTCAAGAGAACAATGTAAGAAGACTCATACTGGATCAAACCATGAGCAAAAAGAGAGCCTGCTGAATCAGCCCAATGGCCCATCTAGTCCAGCATCGTGCTCTCATAGTGGCCAGACAGTTGTCTGTGGGAAACCCACAACCAAGACCCAAGCACATGAGCATACTCTGCCTACTTGTGATTCCCGGCAGCTGGTATTCACTGCCACTGACAGTGGAGGTAGAACATAGCCATTTGGGCTAGTAGCCATTTACCATGTACACAGCTTGTCCTGCATCCTCCTTCCAATGGACCAGCCCTACCATTGGGCAGAGTGAGGCAGCTGAGGGGTTGCTGGACAAGGCTTTGGCCTACACTCCCTTAAGCTACCTGGCTGCCCTCAGGTGCAATGGAGGGATGTGGCCCCATTGCCAGGAGTAAAATACAAGTGCCAACCCAAGCAGCTTGTGCACGTGAAATGTTTGGTGTGTTTTCCCCTCCAACCAGCTTCAATCCAACAAGAAAACTTAAGCCACATTCACTTCATACTACATTTAAGACAGCTATAGAGGATGCTCGGATGAGCACGCAGAGGACAGCTTCATGAATAGGGGTGGCGCTGTGGGTTAAACCACAGAGCCTAGGACTTGTAGATCAGAAGGTCGGTGGTTCAAATCCCTGTGACGGGGTGAGCTCCCGTTGCTCGGTCCCTGCTCTTGCCAACCTAGCAGTTCGAAAGCACGTCAAAGTGCAAGTAGATAAATAGGTAGCGCTCCGGCGGGAAGGTAAACGGCATTTCCATGCACTGCTCTGGTTCGCCAGAAGCAACTTAGTCATGCTGGCCACATGACCCAGAAGATGTACGGTGGCTCCCTTGGCCAATAAAGTGAGATGAGCGCCGCAACCCCAGAGTCGGTCACGACTGGACCTAATGGTCAGGGGTCCCTTTACCTTTACTCTGCAACCCAAAGACAGAAAAAAACTAAAAGGTCATGCCTGTCAGGTAAAAACAATCTTGTTCCCCTCTCTGATGTGAACAACACTGTACAAATGCAGACCCTTCAAGTATCCCTATTTTCCAAGGACGTCCCTGATTTAGAGAAGCCATCTTGGTTTCTGATTTGATCCTGGAATGTCCCCCTTTTCCTTAGGATGTCCCTATTTTCATTGGATAAATATTGGAGGGTATGGAGTTATCTGACCCCCAAGGCGTCTGAAGACAATCCTGTATAGGGCAGTTTTTTCAAATGTTGTATTATGTTTTTATATATGTTAGAAGCTGCCCGGTGTGTTGGGGGAACTCAGTAAGATGTGTGGGGTAGAAATAGTAAAATTATCATTATGGAATGGGAGGTCCTTATTTTCATCAGATAAATGTTGGAGGTGGATATGCAAATGTGGCTTGAAACATAGCAAGAATAACCTTGGGTTTTAAGCTGATAATGTAAGCGTAACCTCGCTGTACCCAAAGATTTAATAGGTATCCCGACATGGTAAAAATAGGGATAAAGTTGGAACAGTTAATTACGAGCAGACTTACCCCGGTGAACATGAGAAAGAAGTGATTGCAGAAATGGACCAAAGGAAGGCTGCTTCTGTGTCCAGCCCATGACACAAGGGTCATAGCTTTCTGAACAAAAATAGATTTTTAAATACTTTTTTTTCCTGTGCACAGTCTGCACTTTGGGACTCCTCTGGCATCACCCCCAAGGCCTTAAATATCACAGCTGAGTAGCAGCGTCATTGCGATTTCGACACACTGGACAGATAGAGGAAGTCATGTGAAGATGAGCATAAGAGCACTTCCCCCAAATGTAAACTGATTTGGATGAGGTTTCCAAGGGGGTGGAGGTGGGGGTGGCAGCATTTAGAACTACAAATGGAAAATGAAGAAGTGCCTACATGAAAGTGTAATAATAAATAAAATAAATCCTCACATCAGCAACTAGCACCCTGACAGCTGCTTGGAATCCAGTTGCCCAGTGGGATTCATTGGCTAAACACAGGTGCAACTGGACTGTAGAATACTGTGAGTGGCCATTTTAAATCTCCCACAACACCCCTGGCATAGCATCACTCCAAGACTGCCCCCTCTGAGCCTCCTTAGCCCACTGTAAAACTTCAAACTACTAAAATGGTGAAGCTGTTTCTCTTGGCTGTGAGCTACGCTTGTGGGATGTGTGGGGTAGATAACAGTCACAAGCCATCGAAAGCTATTGACGTTCATTCAAGTGTAGCACCCTGCTTGTGGTTAACGCTTAGCTGGAATGAAATATTCAACGCAGCAATAGAGAAATTAAAATAGTAATTTATTTGTCAGACAAATAAATAAGAGGCACAGTGGTACATGGTTACCAAGCTCTGGCCTGGCCTCCTGCCATTCTGGCCAGCACTTATATTCCCTTAATCCAGCCCCCTTTGCTCCTCCTGTGGCTGCCTCTGTCCAATCAGCCTGGTTGAAATTCCTATTGGCTGTTTGCTAGAGCCAATCACAAAAGATACACCCACAAAAGATACACCCATTTCCTTGCCCTTATAAGGGAGACAAAGAGCTATATATAAATGACAAATAAGTAATAATATATCTTACATGGAATCTTAATTACCAGCTCACCTCTTGCCCTCCTTGCCCTATTGCCTTATAAAACAAATGGTTTAATCTTACATTTTATGTTCAACAGATGTCAAGGATCTTGAGTTTCACATCAACATTGAAAGATTTCCTTCATTTAATGTTTCTAAACAAAATGCCTGACAACTATATATCAAGACTGCCCGGATGGCGTCTTCTGTCTGGCAAGGGGGGGGGCTGGTGGCTGACTTAATTTCAGGATAAATACAACTCTTACAACCATATGAAATAAGAATCTAGCATTCCTTAAATCCTTTGCATAATTACATTTAAGCCAATATATTTAAGCTAATATATTTCATACATTTATCATAGGTAGCCTCTTAAAAGAATAAAGCTTCTCAAAGTGAAAAGGAAGGAACTCAATAAAACACAGCTTTTAAAAGAAGCCTCTTCAGTTTGCACCTCCCCCTTTCCCCCTCCTCTCCAGCCTCAAAATAAAATAGGAAGAAGCTGCTTCTTCTGCCAAGCCAGTTGCCTTTCCAACATTTAACACATTTTAACCTTTTTTAACTCTCTCAGTTTAAGAAACAGCTTTAGAAGAGACTTCCCCAAAAATGCTCTCTTTCCAGCTAAATGTTTCTCCTTCCATTTGCTCCTGGCCTTTTAACCTTAGAAAGAAGATCTGGCTCATTTTACTGGGAGGCACATTAGTATTATCTTTCCCCATTCCTAATGGTGTTTTCTCAGCCTTGGGGCAGCATATGTAATTCTCCCTTTTTATGACTTTGAGAATTGTTTTTCTACTATAAATCAATGGGGCCCTTCTTGTCTTAGGAGGAAAAACATCTTGCCAAGGTTCTTTTAGGCAGCTGGTCTTTTGCCTGGCATGAAACATTTGAAAATCCTTTTTTTAAGCTCATTTTTAAATACAAGCCTTGATTGAAATATATAGAAGCTTTGATATAAATGCAGGCTTATGATTAGATGCCTCACAAGCACTAGCCATACCCATCAAAGAAGTATATTTGGTTTCTAGCTACTGGGTCCATGTGACACTGGTCCTGAAAGCGCCACACTGGCTGCCAGTGAGCTACCTGGCCAAATTCAAAATGTTCATAGTACTATCATATACAGCCCTAAACAGATTGGGATCCAAGTACATAAAAGAGTGCCTTCCCCAATACTCACCATATTGAACCCTGTGGTTGGCAAGTGAGGCCTTGGTGGTGGTGACAGGGACTTTTCAGTGGTGGCTCCTTGGTTGTGGAATGCCCTTCCAACGAGGTGAGCCTGTCCCATCATTATTAACTTTCAGGAGGAATCTGAAAAAGTTTGCTGTTTACCCAGGCATTTGGTGGCTGAAGGATACTGTTCCAGGCAACCCTCAGATCTTTGGATGGTTAGATGTTTGTGACTGCCTTCAGGATGTTTTTAAACTGCAACTGATTTTCGAAATTTTTAATTGTTTTTTAGAATGTTTGTTTTGTTTGTTTTTTCTTTTAAATGGTGATCTGTTTGCCACCCTGGGCTCCTTGGGGAAGAAGGGAGGGATATAAATTCAAGACGTAAATAAAATACTGAAAAGCTGAGAGGAAATGCAACGGACATTGATGTAAAGCCAACTCCAGAACTCCATGGAGTTGTGCAAGTGTAACGGAGAGAGCCAATTTAGCCCTTGAATGAACAAGTCTGTGGCTGGCCAAGGAAGAGGACAGGAGATGTAACATTTCTCACCGAGAAAAGGACAGCCCTGTATCCAATATAGAGATGAGGATGGGAAACAGAAAAGTCACGCTCCCAGTGAAATATAATAACACCCCTGCCCTGCCCTGAAGAGCCATATGTCAGCAAGTATGGGGGAAGCTTTTAACATCAAATGAAACTCTCGCTTTTGGGATTGATCGCTCTAGATCTCCAGTTTTCAAGCTTCAGGATAGGGTTGGCATGATAGAGGTGCATATGAAATTATGGATGCTGTGAAGAAAGTGGGTAAGGTAGGAATGGGAAGACTCCAGATGTTACTGGACCCTAACCAATGGGGGCTGTGGCCCTTGGGACTGGTAGTGGAGCCCAAAAGTAGGTGGATCCAGAGCCAAAGGCAGGCACGGTCAACTAAGTCTAGTGGTGACTGGGAACAGCCACCGAGACCACATAACACCAGCGTTGGCTCCCAGTATGTTTCCGAGCACAATTCAAAGTGTTGGTGCTGACCTTTAAAGCCCTAAATGGCCTCGGCCCAGTATTCCTGAAGGCGCGTCTCCACCCCCATCATTCAACCCGGACACTGAGGTCCAGCGCCGAGGGCCTTCTGGCGATTCCCTCACTGTAAGAAGTGAGGTTCCAGGGAACCAGGCAGAGGGCCTTCTTGGTGGCAGCACCCGCCCTGTGGAACGCCCTTCCGTCAGATGTCAAGGAAATAAACAACTACAGTGGTACTTCTGGTTATGAACTTAATTCGTTCCAGAGGTCCATTCTTAACCTGAAACCGTTCTTAACCTGAGGTACCACTTTAGCTAATGGGGCCACCCGCTGCCGCCAGTGCACAATTTCTGTTCTCATCCTGAGGTAAACTTCTTAACCCAAGGTACTACTTCCAAGTTAGTGTAGTCTAACCTGAAGTGTTGGTAACCTGAGGTGTCTGTAACCTGAGGTACAACTGTATTTTACTTTTAGAAGTCATCTGAAGGCAGCCCTGTTTAGGGAAGTTTTTAATGTCTGATGTTTTATTGTATTTTTAATATTTTGTTGGGAGCTGCCCAGAGTGGCTGGGGAAATCCAGCCAGATGGGCGGGGTATAAATAATAAATTATTATTATTATATTATGATTGTCTCCATGCTCCTCGCTGCTGAATTCTATAAGGGGCAACACTGATAATTCAGGAGGATGAAGCTGTCAGGCAGAGACACCCATGGACTGGTTGTAAGTGAGAAGGTAGGGAGGTGGGGGCTGCCTGGGGGAAGAGGGGCAGCACCCCACTTGCAAATAGACTTTCCAAACATGCGAAGGAAGCTGTGGAAACACAAACGTAAACTATAAACAACTGTGATAGCTGAGATTGTCTCAAACCATCATCTGCGTTTACGCTTATAGGAGCTAATCCTGGAGACTATAAAATGCGGTTAACCTCGCTAAACAAGATTAAGCCAATATGTATGTATAAATCATTACTCTGATTTCATTATTCTCAGTCCAGCAGATCCCTCTTTCCATACCTAATTATAGATGCACCAGCTGCATTGGATCAGCATTGTGATCTCCATGACTCTTAGATCCGAAGCAGAATCTTTTGACTTTGGGAGGCAACTCAACCAGAAAGGCCAATCTGAATATATTTATGAAGGAGCCGCACTTTCAGATGGGATGAAACCCTTCTGCTGGAAAAAGAAATATGGTGGTGATAATTTAGCATTTATCTGGCACATATATATCTATATATATCTCATAGATAGATAGATAAAATTTATTTTTATTTTAAAGTTAATTTTGGCAACATTCCTCATAAAAAAAACCTTGAAGAGAAACATTGAGCAAACCTTATACAATTAAAATACTGTTTCACTGACACTTTTATCCAACATATCTCAATAATGTATTATCAAATAAAATATTATAGGATCATTAATGATTATGACTAAAAAAAAGTCAAACCCAGATTGAGAATGTGGGAGGTAGTAGTTCTCTTGACAGAACATAATTTTTACATTTATAGCCACCCCCTTTTCTCCAAAAAGCTCAAAAAGTGGCATACACACTTCTCTCTTTCTCCATTTTATCCTCACAACAACCCTAGGACAGGCTGAGAGGCAGCGAGTGGTCCAAGGTCACCCAGTCAGCTTTGTAGCTGCGTGGGGATTTGAACCCTGGTCTTTGTCATGAACTGGCAGGACGACATATAAGAGGTTCCTTCTTCACAGAAAGTGTTGTGTAACTCACCAATTATCAGTACAGTGATACCTCGGGTTAAGTACTTAATTCGTTCCGGAGGTCCGTACTTAACCTGAAGCACCATTTTAGCTAATGGGGCCTCCCACTGCGGTCACGCCACCGGAGCACAATTTCTGTTCTCATCCTGAAGCAAAGTTCTTAACCTGAAGCACTATTTCAGGGTTAGCGGAGTCTGTAACCTGAAGCGTGTGTAACCTGAAGCATATGTAACCTGAGGTTCCACAGTATAGGATCTAGCAGCACCACTAGGTATGGCACATTTCTAAGGGTTCAAAATGCTTCATGTACATGATCTCGCTAGACCTTCTGTCCAAATGCTAACTGTTGTACGGGCAACTTCAAAGCCCCTGTTCTCACTTCTTACGGTTCTTATCTTTACACCAGAGATAAGGAACCTACAGCCCTCTGGATGTTGCCTGGATTTCCATACCTGTTATCCAGTAAAGCCAAGCGGACTAGATCAGGCACATAGATTTCCTGGCTACAGTCATCCCTCTTTGTTGAGATGCATCATATTTAAGGTGTAGTAATAATTTGTGTGCGCATTTTATGCAAATCTTTGCCCTATTTTGCCTTATTTATTTGGAGAAGCATTTCCTGTTTTGGGTCATGCATAAGTAGCAGTCAAAACCAAGGGCTAAGAAGAAAGGGGGCTGGGGGAAGCTGACTCACATACTGTATAGCTTGTGTGGGGAATGTACATAGGATACAGAGAATCAGAGTACTTTGGAGGCTGGGCTTGCAACTTCTATCAGTCTAACTCTCTCTCAAACAAACAGACACACATTCACTGTATCTGTGAAGAACTGATAGCCATCTGATTCTAAATTGTGCAAATATCAGTGGTGGCTGCTGGCCACTGGGACAAGAAGGGCTGAAGGAGAGAGCCCAACAGTAGGTGCAGCCAAAACCACTGACGGGCAGAGCTAACTTTTGTCTGATGAGTTCTACAAGGAGCAAAACTGAGACTAAAAATCCGGACAGGGGGACAGCTGAGGGCAATAATTCAACACCCCACTTGGTCTAATGGACCAGCCTTGACTGGTTATTATTACCCACACATTGGGGACTGAGGCTGGGGAAAAAAGGCAGGGCCACCTCCAAGCTTGAGGGGCCTCTCAGCATGATGCGCTCTGGAGGACACTTCCATAACACTCCTGGGCCTTACCTGATGATGACAGCAATTCTCCAACCAACTGTTGCAGCTGCCATTTTAAATATCCACATGGCCAGAAAGCAATGTGATGTAGAATGCTGTGGGACACTGGGGGAAATTTAAAATAGTGGCTTATGGGAGCACGTCACCCAGGGTGCATAGCAGTCAACTTTTCCCTTTTCTTGTGAGGAATCCTATTCGGAATAAGGGAATTTCCCTTTAAAAAAGGGAAACGCTGACAGCTATGCAGGGCAGGGATCAGTGGCAATGGGCCCTGCCTGAGGAGCAGGGTTGCTAATGCCAGACCAAGATGCAGGCCCTTTAATGAGCTTCTGGCTGTGGTGAGATTTGAATCGGAGACTTCCCAGCTCACACGCTTCTCCTATATTGTTTGGGGTATTGTTTGTCAGTTCTATATGCTCTTAAGATTGCACAATCAAATTTGGCATGGTTCCTGAGATCAAGGTGCAGGTTTCCGCCTGTTTCCATACCATTGGACATCATTTCCAGAACTGCAGTACCTTTCAGAACTGCATAAGTCTTAACTACTGATTTCATAACAGCACTGATTGGGGGGGGGCCTCCTTAGAATTTATGATCAACTCTAAGTGTAAGTCTGCTGGTAGCCATTAAGGTCCACTCCACCAGCTCTAAAAAACTTTTCCAAATGTGGATCTACAGCATTGAGGGAGAACTGAACGGGCAGTTTTGTTGCCCCAGCTAGCACAGCCATGGCAACCCTCTTTAGTGGCTACTGAACATTACTAGGCTGGCAGCGTTCGGAAGGTGGCTCCTGATATCCAGCAGGTCAAAGTGCAGCACAAAAGCTGCACAGTTTGCAGAACCTGCAATGGTCCGAGAGGCTTCTCTAAATGGCACTTCACATGCTGCAGGCTCTTAAAATAAACTGCAAACTTATTTTTGCTTAAGCAATGCAGCTTCCAGAGGAAGTGTGCTTGTTGAAACTTTTAAAGGGTGTGGGCCTTGTGTCATCTCTCTTCCCCCTCCAATTTGGCACAAGGTCTCAATGGTAGAGAATCTGCTGTGCATGCAGAAACGTTGCTAAGTTCAATTCCCTGCATTTCCAGGTTGGGCTTAAGGCTGAAAGTGGTGGCTGAGTGTCAGGCAAGAACCACTTCCACGTCTCGGCCACCACTTTCGGTGGGTTTAATTGGGGATGTAAAAAAGAAAGTGATTGAAATCAGATGTTCAAGCTACAAACTCTCACGTTGTGGAATGGGGAACCAGCTGTAATATGGGACAGTTTCTCCCATGCGTGTGAGTGTGTTTAACTTGCACAAGAAAAGATTTCATGACAACGATTTTTCATCGTATTAGAATACGTTCAGTTGCCTTAAACATATGCATGGGGGGTGGTGGTTTTGCATTAATTGGTGTGGTACTGACTTTGCAGACAAGTCATTTAAGGAGATCTCTGTTTGAAGAGTTTTATGACCCGAGTCTGGTTTAAAGAAAAAGAACCCTGAGAAGGGGAAAGAGGGGCATTGAAGTTGCCTGTCCCCAGTTAGCGTCTGGACAGCAGACTGAGTGTATACACAACTCACCTGGTCATAGTCCACCTCACTCTGGTGAGATGTCTTTTTTCCCCTATTTAAATTATCCCCAAAATATGTTCTGTCATACTTCACATCCACACTATACATTTAAAGTACATGACTTCTCCCAAAGACTCCAGGGAACTGTAGTTTGTTAAGGGCACTGGGGATTGTAGATCTGTGAGGAACACACTACAGTTTCTGGGATCCTTTGGGGAAAGCTATGCACTTTAAATGTATTTTGAATATACTGCATGGATGTGACCTCATTAACTTATTCCCTAAGAATGTCAACAAGTGCATACATAGAGGCGAGGAGGACACGGGTGGCTCTTAACCTCTTGGGCTTGCAGATCAGAAGGTTGGTGGTCCAGATCCACGCGACGGGGTGAGCTCCCATTGCTCTGTCCCAGCTCCTGCCAACCTAGCGATTCGAAAGCACACCAGTGCAAGTAACTAACTACCACTGTGGCGGGAAGGTAAATGGCATTTCCGTATGCTCTGGCCTCTGTCATGGTGTCCCATTGCACCAGAAGCGATTTAGTCATGCTGGCCACATGACCCAGAAAGCTGTCTGCGGACAAACGCCAGCTCCCTCGGCCTGAAAGTGAGCTGAGCGCCGCAACCCCATAGACACCTTTGACTGAACTTAACTGTCCAAGGATCCTTTACCTTTAACTACACACAGATGCTATCCAACCTGACTCTGTAGCTATTCATGCTGGGAAGGAAGCCCTTTAATGAGCCCTTTAAAATTTAATTGGGTCACCTGAGTTGGCAGTAGAGCCAAAATGGTCAGCCTTTCAGCCTTCTCTCCATTCAAAATTTAGGGTGGCTGGGTGAAAAAAATGAGGACAGGGTTCCTGCACATATGATGGATGAGTAGAAGAGAAAATGTCAGCACCTGTAGCTTGTCTCACAGCAATTGTGTTACAGGTCTTTCCTGTGTACAGGTACTATCATTTTTTTCCATCTGGCCACCCTATCTGGTGGTGGCTGGTGCCCATGGGGACCTTGTGGGACAGAAGGCAGAGGTCAGAAGAAAGCGGCATCTGAGCCAATGACAAACAGAGCCAACTCATTCTAGTTTTCTCCCCATCTTCCTCTCTGCAGAGTTCTACAAGGGGCAACATTAAGAGTAAAAGGTAAAGGTAAAGGTACCTCTGACCATTAGGTCTGGTCGCAGATGACTCTGGGGTTGCACGCTCAGGCGGCATTTGTCCGCAGACAGCTTCCGGGTCATGTGGCCAGCATGACTAAGCCGCTTCTGGCAAACCAGAGCAGCACACGGAAATGCCGTTTACTTTCTCGCCGGAGCAGTACCTATTTATCTACTTGCACTTTGACGTGCTTTTGAACTGCTAGGTTGGCTGGAGCAGGGACTGAGCAACGGGAGCTCACCCCATTGTGGGGATTCGAACCGCTGACCTTCTGATCAGCAAGCCCTAGGCTCTGTGGTTTAGACCACATCACCACCCACGTCCCATCTAACATTAAGAGTAAGGAGGGTATCAATCTGGCAGGCAGTGCTCTCCCCTGGCTGGTTGTAAGTAAGAAGGCAGGCCAATGTTGGTGGGGCAGTGCCCCATTCTCCCTGATCAACCAGCTTCCACTGACCCCATTCAAAGTACAGTCTGCGTTAAGAATTAGTTGCTCAGTGCGATCCTGCAGGAAATTCCATACAGCCTCTGCACAATCCCACAGCGATTTTGGATTGGTATCTCAGACAAAGTGGAGTCTTCTGGGTGTATGACATCACATTTTGACAAAAGAACTGAGTAACACACACACACACACTTGCTGCATGAGGCAAGGACATTTCGGCTGCCAGAAAGCTGGAGAGGGTTGGTGGCTTTTGCCTAAGATTTGTCATGATCGCGTGAGTTTTGTGGCTGAGCAAGGAGACGAATGCCAATCTCTCGCATCCAAAGACAATGCACTAAATTTCACATCAAGCTGACTGTCGTTCCAGTGGCCTACAGTGCAGGATTATGAGAGGCTGAGACCTCCCACCACTCTGCAACTAGGAAGGCTGGCATCTGTCTGTCTCACAAGACAATGGAAGAGTGTGCCTTCAGGGGTGAACTCAAACTGTTGGAGTGTTATAGCACCTGCTGTGGCTTGAGAGAACAATGTTTTGTTGCAGCTGGGACAGATGAAGGCATCCAGTTGTGCTGATGCAGGTGTGCCATGGCATTTCTTCTTTCTGCACTCCAACCAGCAATCATTCCTCCTCGGGTCACTGCTGTGAATTTTAATTGTGTTTATTTGAGCCATATAGCCAGTCCATTTGTTTTCCTGATGTCTTCCTGATGCCATTTCATTTTGAAATGAAGGTCCATGGAATAATTAGCCGCTAGGCAAATTGCATAGCAAAAAGCCAAGAGAAATAACAAGTGGGCCCTGGAACGAAAATCAAGATGGGGGACAAGCTTCTTACCAGCCATCACCATTGCTGGTCTTTTGTAGGGGAGCAGTGTTAGAAACTGAGATATGAAAGCTAGGAGCTGAATGGCACCTTAAACCTAGTTTATGGACGCAACAACGGAATGTCTAGGTGCACTTTTTTATAACAAGAATACAAAGCTGAAAATGAATGAACTGCAGCTGAAATCTTGTTTTCATTTTTCACATGGTCTAGTCCTCATCTGAAGACTTAAAAAACAAAGCAATGCTTCCCCTGCCTGCCCCCCCCCATATTCTTAAGAGGGTCCCTTCTGCAGTCTTCAGAGAGTGGTTGGAAGTGGGGAGGCAGAAAAAGGTCCTCTATTCCTTTCACTCTGCAGACAAGCCCTGGATTCTCTCTAAACCCCCTTTCCTCCATATAAATATATATTTTTGGCACCACAATTAACACATATTAAAGGCCTATACAGTGGTACCTCAGGTTACATACGCTTCAGGTTACATACGCTTCAGGTTACAGACTCCGTTAACCCAGAAATATTACCTCGGGATAAGAACTTTGCTTCAGGATGAGAACAGAAATCACACAGCAGCGGCGCAGCAGCAGCAGGAGGCCCCATTAGCTAAAGTGGTGCTTCAGGTTAAGAACAGTTTCAGGTTAAGAACAGATCTCCAGAACAAATTAAGTACTTAACTAAGTACTTAACCCGAGATACCACTGTACAACTGATGGCAGAGACACCCACCTTGAGTGTCCATTTCGCAAACCTAAGACTGAAGGGTCCCTCAATGATCCCACTCCAAAATTTGTTTTGGTTTTAAGCAACACTGTGAGAGTCTAAGGTAGATAACACTTTAACGTGCACTACTTAAACCATCATAACTAACTGGCTAGTATATTAACAGCACGTCATACATTAAAAGTACATTAAACAAGGCAACTAAAACCTGAACAAAACATGTTGGGTTTAAAAGAAAAGAAGATAAATTTTGTCAGATCCCCAATCCATGAATGTTTTTCTTGGGAAGAAGCCCCATTGAACTTGGTTGGTATTTATCTCTGGGTAACAGTGGCAATTTTAATCTGAAATCTTAAGTGCAATACTGCACCCATAGCTCAGAAACTGCTCACATTTATGAAATTCCCTGTCACAAAATGCACCTAGAACGAGAGTTGTGAAAGCTGTTGGGGAGTATCGGGTGTGCAGTAGTTCCACATGCTCTCATGATGTGGGGATGACAGTGAGCTCTTGCTAATTAACACCCCATGAGCAGGGTTGACTCATCCTTCCCAGGCGAAGGGCTACACTGACCCATGGCTAACCCCTCAGGCCAAAGTGTGTGTGGCCAGTACCAACATTTCTTACTCATTTGCTTTGTTAAAGTCACTGAGCCCCACAACCCCCTTTCCCTAATATACCTTATTAAGTTCCACTCCCCCCCAAAAAAAACTAAAAAAACAACAACTGAGCACCTTCATCACTTTATGAACTTGGGGGCAGTGAGAGGGGCTCAGAGGCTTTGTGGGTACCAAAGGAAGGTCACGACCCTGGGCTCAAAGCTGGTCTAAGGCTTATTCCTCAGGTAGCCATCTACAGTTTGAGCATCGTGACTGGAACTGGAGGGCTCAGATCCTTAAAAATATCACTTACTCTAGAGTAGTCCCAGTGAAACCTAACTCTCCACTTTATAACAATGACCATCTTGGCTTTTGTAACGTTCATAGTTTAAAATGGCCTATGTTGGTCATATAATCCCCAATCTGATCCATTTTATTCTCATTTTAGGTATTTGATCTGCCATTCCTGTCCCAGCAAGAGAATTGTAAGCTGTTAGCTCTCAGAGTGGATGGAAATAGTAGTATCCATTGCATGAGACTGTCCTGTTTAGGTGTTGGCAGCTCCCTGCTAAAAGCAAAAAAATATTTTTGCATTACAAAGAACACGGGAGTCTAGGAGATGCACTTTCCCAGTCAGATTAACCTAATGTAATAATGGCCATTTGCAATCTTAAAGAATAGATTGTTGTGTCTGCGCAATTGGCTGCACATTTCCCCCTCTCCATTCCCAAGATAATCCTGGTGGTGTCCACTTACTTCTGCATAAGCATTAGCCAGTTTTGAACAGATTGGTTTCAAACAATTTTGGGTCTGTAATTAGAAAAGCACATAAGAAATGCTGATGTCATAAGCAGGCAAGCACACAGAACTAGGGTGGACAACCCTGTATGTTGTTGGACTCCAACTCCCATCAGCCTGTTGTTGTATAATTTCCACACAAATATATGCTGAGTAAAGACCTGTTTATTGAATGTTCGCCCTTGGTTGCATGAAGTATTGTGCAACCAAACTGAGATGAATGTTCAATAAGTAAGTCACCGGAAGGAGCCCAAAATGTTGCAGAAGGAAGCTTGCTTATAACTTCCATTTTTGCATGGATGGATGGATGGTGCAATTTTGGCTACCTTTGGGTCTACAATAGATAGATAGATAGATAGATAGATAGATAGATAGATAGATAGATGATAGATAGATAGATGATAGATAGATAGATGACATAGTGTGTTAGTTTTTAGAACAGCAATCTTTAAAAGCTGCCCCCGCTGTTTTCTAACGATCAGATCATTGACTCAAACAATTCCATGTAATGTTGGGGAATCCAGGCCATGTTGTATGTTTTTTTCCAGTTAACCAGGGTCTAGAGCAGTTCCAGGTCATCCAAAAGGGGGGGAAAGAGCTTTATAAAGACCAGGCCCTGAGACAGCTGATTTGAGGACATGGATTTCTAGTGGGCTTTTCTTGTGCTTAACATTTTGAGTTTGTTCTAAATAAAATGTTTTGCTCCCTATCCTTCATGCAAAGAGCAGGCTCTCCAAGTGTCCCTATTTTCCAGGGACAGTCCCGGATTTACAGAAGCCATTTCTCAGTCACATTTTATTTGCCCCTTTCTGAATCTTTTCAAGCTCTAGAATATCCCTTTTGAGATGTGATGTCCGGAACTGTGCACAGTACACTAACAGTGGCCAAGTTCATAGATTTATATTTCCCATAACTGGTCTTGGTCTGATTCAAGAAGTAGGTTAGGATAAAGTGGATTAGACATGGATTTACAGGGCAGCACCAAAACCCTTTTCACGTGAAGGTTCTAAATCTTTCACACCATTATATATGCAGAAAAGACCTTTTAAGAGGTAGCACATGGCTGCTGATGAATTAATGCAATTGTGGAGCATGCTAAGCATATGAATAAAGTTGCAATGCATTTTCCACATGGACTTTCTTTTTTGGAGACGGCAGTCCTGTAGCCTGTATCCATGGGGAATGGGGAGTGGAGTTGATTCCATTGGGCCCCAGAACAGTTCTGTTTCTCCCAGAACCAAGTGTGCATAGTGCCACAGTGTTCCCCTGAGGATGCTGCAGCTCAGACAGGTTGTTCAAATCTGGCAGAAGCCTTCTGAGACTTTTCTTCCAAGCTCTTACCTACCCTAAAGTTGGGGAACCCCAGGACTGGGAGCCAAATATATCTGTCCAGTCATCTCTATTGCCTCAGGCCACACACCCTTTCCCCAGGCCTCTCCCCTCACTGGCCCCGATTAACCCATTCCTTGAGTACCGTATTTTGGCCTGGCTGAGATGCATCCTTAAAAATGCACCTTGCTTGGCTGGGCAGAGAGAGGCATGGATGTTTCCAGAGGGTGTTGCTTGGGGAGTGTTCTTGGTTAGTATTTGTATTGTCTTTGCATTGCAAATATATTTCACAAAGAATAAATAGCATCCTGGAAAGGAGGTAGCAGATGGCAGTTGGTTGGTTATTCAGTTTAGTTGATTCTTTGAGAATGAGGGAGTGTTTTGACTTCAAGCAGAAGCTGGCTAGAGAAGTTTGTGAGGGCAGGCAAGCTATGTATTAATAGAGGGTTGCCATATTTCAAAAAGTAAAAATCCGGACAGAACAGGTTGTTTGTTTGTTTTTTGCAAAATCTCAAAATAAAAATAATTGAAGATTTTGAGCTATTTTTAAGGGGAAACGCCAAAAATGACACTGATGGCATGGGTTGCCATACATTCAGATTTTCCCGGACGTTGAAGTGATTTCCACTTGGACGCTAGGAAATTCAGGACGTATGGCAACCCTAATTAATAACTTATGAACTGTTATGAAAGGGTTTAGCAAGCAAAAGGACTAAACCCTCTCTTGGGCTCAGGGGCACGAAACACATTGCATTCATTAATAAATATACATGAATAATACTTGTTCTTCAACCGTTGCCAAACTTGCAAGTAAAGATTTATCTTCTAGTCTCGTGTAAGGCGTCTATTTTATCACATAAACCTAATGTTCTTCAGCCCTGTGGAGCCTTCAGCATCACTTTAAAGAATAATGGCTTCCCCTAAAGAATTGTGGGAGCTGTAGGTTGCTAAGGGGTGTCAACAGTGGTTAGGGGACGCCTATTCCCCTCCCAGAGCTATAATTCCCAGAGTTCCCTGTGAAGAGAGATCGACTGTTCAACCACTCTGAGAATTGAAGCTCTGTGAGGGGGAAAGGGGTCTCCTCACAACTCTCAGCACCCTTAACAAACTGCAGCTCCCAGGATTCTTTGGCGAGGAAGCCATGACAGTATGAAGTGCTATTCTAGTGCCTTAAATGAGTGGTGTGAATGTGGCCCTCGAGCAGGGCAGTTCTATTTTTCATATCAAGTGGGACTCCTTCTCAAAGCCCAGCACCTTGCTTACCTGGCTTTGGGAAGGAAGTGAGAGAGCTGGGGGAACATCCCACGTTGCTGGGGGCCACCAAAAAGGCCTTGAGGGCTGCATATGGCCCTGCGCATTGGACTGCCTTGCCCCTACATCATATTTTAAATCCTGACCTTTCTTTCCTTTCCTCTCATTGTGTTCACACTTATCTCTCCTACAGCTAAATAGCATCTATTACTGAGAACACTGGAGATTCATGTTTAAATGAATTTTTGAAAGAAAGAAAAAGAGAATTAGAAGAATGTGCTTGGGATTAGTTGTGGGTTTTTTTAATGGTAATCCCAAACTTCAGCCCTCCTGCCAATTTGCTGTTGCATTTATATACAGAGAGAGCTGTTCTTATTTTATCTGTAAGCCGCCTTGAGTCCCTGTCAAGGAAAAAGGTGGGCTATAAATAAATTCATTATAATCAGTGCTTTATTTTTGTGGGCACGCAGGGGTACGCATACCCCTAAACATTTTGTGAATCTTTGTACTTTTATCCATTTACTGTAATAATTTTTCCCGATTTAACTATAAAATGGTGATTTTATTGAGTCAAAATGAGAGTACACCTAAACATTTTTTAGAAAAAAGCACTGATGATGATGATGATGATAGCTTTGCAGATGCCTTTTGCACCCCTGACTATGTTTTCCCAAGAGGTTTCCTCTTTCTCTGACTTTGTGGATGTGAAAGTGGACCTGTTGCAAGAAGCACAGATGGCTTTGAGTGTCAGAAGGGAAAGGCCTCGTTTTTGAAAGCTTCTTAGTCATCACTTCCCGCCATCCTCAAATTCTCCCCCCCCCCCCCGCTGCAGGGGGCGAGAACCTGGCCTTTTACCGGATGCCCTTCATAATCCTCTTCTGTAGCTGATGGGGCTTGCTTCCTGTTTCCTTTGCTGCCTGGGTTACGGCCCTGTAAATACAGCTTAATACAGGCTGCAGTGATCATCCAGCCATCAGACTCTCTGGCCGTTGCTGTGACTGGTGTTAGCTTGGCTCCAGTTTTTTGTTTTTAGATCTTTCTTATTAGCTACATCTGATTGTTATGGCTCTATACTGTATGTTGCTTTTAACTTGGGTGGAATCTGCACACATATAAAATCCGTTTTGAAAATGTTTTTTTAAAAAAAAGCATTTTAAAAAATACATTGAATTTTCCATAAGGCTCACCATCACTATCTAGTGCCGCATTGTATATGGCACTTAAAACACAATTAAAACATTTTATTTGCAGCTGTATAGGTGAGTCCTTAATGTGTTTTGGGCCAATACTCCAGGGAGCTGTAGTCCAAAATATCTGGAGGGCGCCCGGTTCATACCCCCCAACATTTCTCTGATGAATATAGGGATGTCCTATTTCATAATAATAATAATTTTACTATTTACACCATACCCATCTGACTGGGTTGCCCCAGCCACTGTGGGCAGCTTCCAATGTATAAGGCCCCATCTACACTATACATTTAAAGTAGCATCATACCAGTTTAAACAGTGATGGCTTTCCCCAAAGAATATTGAGGACTGCATTTTTTATGGGTGGTAAGAGTGGTTAGAAGACCTTATTCCCCTCACTGAGCTACAATTCTCTGAGTGGTTTAGTAGTTAATCCCTCCAGGAAACTCTGGGAATAGTAGTTCCATGAGGGGAATAGTGGTCACCTAACCACTTTCAGTATGCTTAAGGCCCTCATGATTCTTTGAGGGAAACCAGACAATTTGAAGTGGTATGAAACTGCTTTAAATGCACAGTACAGATGGGACCCAGGTCAGCTTCATTTAACATAGAAGTTGTAGACCAGGGCTTTAAACTGCAGAGTTGAAGACTATTCATATTAGATATAGATAACCCCAGATGTTATTGATATGGAGCACCCGCTGACACCACAATTATGTCTCTTTTATTTAAGGACTAGAACGAGAAACAACATTGATTTCAGAGGGGAATCAATCAAGGCAGGTAAGAGTAATTGCAGAGTGGGATTAATTAATATATTCAATTAGCAACATTCTTGTTGTTATCATCATCAACATCATCATTCCAGGAAGTGTCCCCCCTGCCTTAGATCTATAACAGAGCCTTACTTAGGATGGCAACTGAAGCAAGCGGGTGGGTGTATAAAAATTAGCAGACGAGTTTGTTCTGTACTGTATTTAATATTATGCAGATAAGGTGCAGAATGCCCACTTAATGAAGAAGAAGAAGAAGAAAGGATCATTCAGAAGGATTTATAGACTAGTTTGAAATCAAAATGTGTGGAGTGTTCTGCGCTGTGTAAGATTCCCAAAGAATCCTAGGTATTGTAATTATGGGTGCTTTGAATTGTAGCTCTATAAGGGTTAAACTACAGTTATCAGGATTATTTGGGGGGGGGGAGCCATGCATGTCGAATGCGCTTTCAGTGTGTGGTGTGGATCAGGAGTGTCCCAGGATGTTTTGCCACCTGAGGCAAAACTGAAAGTGCCAACTTTTGGTGCCTCCTCCTCCTCCTTTGCAACCCCTTCCCTGCCGCTGCTCATGCCTTCCTCCTCCTTAGCTGCAGTGCTCAGGTGCACCAACACTAAGGTTGCTGGTAGGATGCTTGCACCATGGTCAAGAAGATTATGGGGCGAGGGGGCTGGATGGCACAGGTTCACTGAGGCTCCAGTCACTACCGGAGTATAAACAAGGTGCTGCTGAGACAGATGAGGAGGGAGGCTAAGCCTCTTTTCCCTCCTACCCCACAGGTTGGTGATGGGGTGCCACCCGTCCCTCCTTGCAAGGGAGGGTCATGAACTTGGCCAGTCAGAGTGGCAAGGCTGGCACCAGCCAACTTCTCTTTGCTAACTTCCGCTCTGTTCTTTGTCAAGAAACAAATCCTGCATTAAAATCTCACACCACTAGAGGACACCCAAAGCCTTCATTTCTTTTCTCGCATGTACCAAAACTGGAATTGCCTGACTGATTCCGAAGCCTGCGATTGAACTCTTCCACTGCAAAAAATATATATAGGGCCCACCAAGTCAAGAAATATGAGGTTTGCCTCTGAGAATGAACCAATGTTGTTGCACGGATTTCTGAGGGTTCCCCCCCCAAGAGGCTTAGGGTTAGGTAGGAACTGGGCTTACCATTCCTTAGCACAGTTGCATCTTTATGAAATAAAGTTATGTGTCAAATTGAGCTCACTGATGATATTGATACCCCACCTCTATCCTCTACCCAGGCAAGCAAAATTATCAAAGTTGAAAGACATATTCCAGCCAGGCAAAAACACTCAAGGAAGGTGCAAAGCAGAGCTGCTGAGAAGAGTGGCCTGGGGAGAGTGGATGTGGCCGCGGAGAGTCCTGAGGGCTAGCTAAAGAGACCTGGGGGGCTGCATTTCCCCCCTTCCCTTTTCCAATCAGGCCTCAGGTTCCCCATCCATGAGAAAAATAATTCAACACAGCTGTGCTTTTCGACTTGCGGGGGGTTGGGGACATGGTTGTTACAATGAGCTTCTGCTATGGATAGATGAATCTGTCAATTTCTGCTCCCCTCAGCTGGTTATTTTTCCAATCTTTAATTCAGTTTTCCACATTTTCACATCAGTTTGCCTTTAACAAACCATCCACATGAAAATTTGACTATATATTTGCCCCCTTAATCTACGTATGCCTGTATGCAGTTTTGCCTAATATTCACAATTTGCAAAGCAATTTTCTTTGTGATACATTTTAAATGATTTACTGTTTACCCTATTATATGCATTCCTGTATGCACTGATTGACTGGAGAAGTGCGTTGCAAAATTCATAGGTGTGCAGATTTCAAAAGGTGGTGGTTTTTTTTATTTATATATTGTTTTGGAAAGTTTGGATTAAATGACTTTTGCCTTTAATTGTGAGCTGAATCAAATTTCTCCCCTATCCGTAGCCTCTACTAATTTCCCACTACACCACAGTGGGGTGGAGGGAGAAAGGGAGAGCCCTAGGCTCCCAAAATGGCTTCCATAAATTTGGAATTGAAGGAGCCTGGTGTGGACAAAGGTCAGGTACTCTGTGATCTTAGCCTTTAAGCTGCTTGTCTCTCTCAGGCTTCCTCCTCCTCTGTCGATTCAAGGCCAAGTGACTCACACTTTCTCCTGGCAGTGTTGCAGCAAAGTGTCTTCTCCAAGTCACTGTCCTCCTGGAAGCCGTTCTTTGCAATTAACAATGTCCAGTTTGAAGGCTGGATCTCACTGAGCAACGGCCTCAAACTCCGACTGGCCTGCAGCACCGGCGACAAAGCCAGAAATCTAATCCCAGCTGCCAAATTGGCTGTGGCCGAGAAATGAGATAGGGCTGGACATCCAGCGATGGCTTGTTAAAATCTGGGGTGCTTTGATTGTGGAAAAATGGACCAGATAAGTGAGAAAATTGCTGCATTTGGCTGAAAAGGGTGAAGGAAAGAAAGGAGCTCATACTATTCGGTCCTCATTTTTTCATTTGTCGAAGCAGACATGGAGTTTTCTCTACCCAATCCTGCTCATGAAATATAATGGACATGACTAACTTTAGAGTAACTCTGAATTAAACCTAATTGGGTACATCATCTCTAACTTGGTTCCATTAGTTTCAGTGGGCCTATCTTGAGTAGAACTTGGAACACAACCCAGAGATTCAGCCCATTGCTCATAGAACAGTATTATTATTATTATTATTATTATTATTATTATTATTATTAGAGAATAAACCATATGTAGTTACAGAGGGTTGTTTAATGGTGTGTACAGAAAGGGGTGTGCACCTACCACACATTTTAGCAGCTCAAGGAGAAGCCAGTGCAACGTCAATTCATGGATAGCTCAGTTGATTAGAGCAGGGTACAGATAATGCCAAGGTTGCAAGTTTGATCCCGTATGGGACAGCTGCATATTCCTGCATTGCAGGGGGTTGGACTATGTGATCCTCGGGGTCTCTTCCAACTCTACAATTCTGCTGCTCATGGGATAGAAGATCAACAAAGACTCAACACTCCGCTGAGTGCATTGGGGTGGGAGAAATCTCCTCCTGAGTCAGAAGGAGGGCAGGCGTTCCTCCGAGCTTTGCCACCCATTGCTCTCTGACCTTAGAGGCTGGGAGACCAGCAGAAAAGCTGGGCTGTGGAACAGGATGCTATCCCTTGGGAGATGCCACCACGCCCAGCCTCATGGGCAGGCAGGTCCTGATTTGTAGTAATGTGCAGGGAATAGAGGCCTCCTAGACACTCTCAGCACCCTTAAAAAACACAGCTCCCATGATTCTTTGTTTTATATTGTTTTATGAGTGTCATACTGGGTACTATTGTAGATAAATTATATCATATTAAATTTCCCTTCCCAGTTGAAAGAATAAAACAGATGGATCAAGCTGCTCAAAGTTAATTTGGCTCATCTGTGTAGGTTCATTGCTGTCTGGCTTTGAGAGTTTCTTTTTGTGCTCGAGATTAGCTTGTTTTCTTTTCTTCTTTCTTCTTATTTGCGCATTAACACGTTTTGCATATTATCTATGCCATAATTTTTTTAAAGTAAGATACAGTATTTAAGAGGCATAAATGGCATAATGAGAACAGCCCAGTCCAGAGTTGCTAACATTCACATAGATAGAACTGTTTGAAAAAACATTACAAATTGTTAATAAATATTGCATACTCGCAGTTAAATTACAACCTACTCATACATCAGAGCTGGGACAACAGCTTTTCTGTTTCTGGCATTAGTTTATTATCTTAACATAAAAACAAATTCTGCTGATGGGAATAGAGCCTGGTGATTTAGGAATTGCTTGTGGTCTGGTACAGTTCCCTTGACTTCAGAGAAGTTCATAATAGGTTATGCCTCATGTGTCTATAATAATTTCCTGACTGGGAGCAAGGTCCATGTGTGGTAAATGCTTTGGCTTAAATAGGATTTGTTTCAGCATGGAAATATCCCAAAAGCTTCTTGATCGCCGGGGGTGGAGGGAGGCTGGATGGTGAAAGTACATCGTTATCTCTCTGCTGTTCAGTTCCACAGAAGTATTTCCCGAAATTTACATTTTTCTGGTAGCACAATCTCATTGCAAATATGCAATTTCCTGCATTCTTGATGTCATCTCAAAGATTAGAACAACTCAGGAATTAAAAGATTGTTCTCTTCTCTTCAAACAGCTTGTACCATTTGCATACCCCTCATCCTTTCTGCAATTGTTATCCCTCCTGTCACCAACTTTTAATTTTTCTGATTTATGGCTCAAGCTACACGTTACATTAGCTCTACAGCTATTTTTTTTTAAAAGTGTGTGAGGGTTGCTTTAACACACTGTATGTGCTGGCCCCCATCCAGGCAAGGACCCTTATGTGGGGCCATAGTGAACTTTAACCAGCAGGTATTGGATGGCTTGGAGAACCCCACAGTTTACCAAAGTACAAAAGGTTTTTTTGGGGGGGGGGCAGAATCCAAACCGGGGACTCTCAAAACAACCTAATGAGGAATTGGTGGCCACCGTCAGTCAGACTGACTGACTGGGGCCAATTGGGGTGGGTGGGATTGAGTGGCTGGAATCTTGAACATGAACACTCCATGCTGCAAACTTTTGCTGCAGGTCCCATTCATAAATTTCTCTCAAGGTGGGCTTGTGGTTAGGACTGCAGCTGTGGATTGTTTTGGGAGAGTGGGCCATAATTCAGTAGAACAACATGCTTTGCGTACAGAAAGTTCTAGACTAGATCCCTGATATTTCGAGTTAAAGCACAGGTGGGGAATCTGTCCCCCCCCCAGTATGTCATTGGATTTCAACTCCCAGCAGACCCAGCCAGCATGGTCGTTCATCAAGAATGATGTTTGCTGTGGTCCAGAAACATCTGGAGACCTTCAGGTTCCCCACCGTTGAGTTAAAGGTTCTGGTGTATAGGGTTGGGGGAATATGTCAGTTTCAGTTTCTCTCAGCTCTTCTTTCTTCCTTAAGTTCTGTTTTCCACCTTTCTACCTCAGTTTGTGATTTGTTTTTTAAGTCTTCATGAAAATTCGCCTGCATTTTAGTGCAGATTTCTTCTAATATGTGCATTTGTATGCAGTTTTACCTAATATATACATTTTGAAAAGCAATTTCCTCTATTATGGTGCATTATTGCATGCTGCTTTCATGACTATATGCAATTTTGTGCGCTTCTACAGGGGTAGGCAACCTAAGGCCCGGGGGCCGGATCTGGCCCAGTCACCTTCTAAATCTGGCCCGGGAACAGTCTGGGAATCAGCATGTTTTTACATGAGTAGAATATATATATTTATTTAAAATACATCTCTGGGTTATTTGTGGGGCCTGCCTGGTGTTTTTACATGAGTAGAATGTGTGATTTTATTTAAAATGCATCTCTGGGTTATTTGTGGGGCATAGGAATTCATTCATTTTCCCACCTTCAAAATATAGTCCGGCCCACCACATGGTGGTGGCCAGGACGGTGGACCAGCCCACAACTGAAAAAGGTTGCTGACCCCTGCCTTAGTATATGCATCTTTGTAAACTGCGTAGCTGGAGAAATGCATTGCAAAATTCAAGGAAGTGCCAATTTCGACGCACATCTGTGTTTTGTTTCAAGTACTGTTTTGGAAAATGTGAATTAGGTAGATTTCCCTTTAAATGCAAATGGAATTGGATCTCTTCCTCATCCCTAGTGTGTAATAAGGACAGCATCTACTAGACAGAATAGATGGACCAATGATTTCTACTCAGATTAAGGCAGCTTCCTGTGTCCATTTTAATGGAATATGTAGACACCATAAATTTAAACAGTGCTTCCCCCCTGGGGCACTCAAGGGTACACAGTACCGGCACCTCTTTTGTTGTTGTTAAAAAGTGTGGCACTTACTGTAACAACTTCATGGTGAATACTGGCACCTATTTTTCTGTTTAAAAAAAGCACTGCATTTAACGCACTGTGATACCACTTTAAGGCCCCTATTCCCCCCACAGAGCTACAGTTTCTAGAGTTTTCTGTGAAGAGAGTTTGACTGCTAAACCACTCTGCAAAGTGTAGCTCTGTGGGGGGAATAAGGCTCTCCTAACAACTCTCAGCATCCTTAACGAAGTACACTTCCCATAATTCTTTGGGGGAAGCTATGGCTGATTAAGTGGTACAATTGTGCTTTAAATGGTGCGACTATGGCCTGAAAACTATAGCAAAATCCCAATGCAAATGCTAGCAAGGCTGTCCCAAGACTCCCATTTTGTGAGTGCTTTTGGCAATGTGTGTGCTTTTGTTTTAATCGCTTCCCTGGGTATGTCTCTGTCCATCTCTTTATCTCTCCCCAGCCCAATCTTATCAAGTGCTTCCTTCCTCCAGGCCAATGTGACTGCTTTCGGTGTGATAGATCTTGCCCTCTGAGCTCTCTGGCCGCTCTCCCATCCATCTGACCAGCTGTTTGCTTGGTGATGGTTGTAATGAGCCCACTCATTCCTCTGCCTTAACCAGAGAGAAACTTATTTAATAGCCTCTGCCTCTGCCTATTATCCTGGAATTTCTGTTCAGGGATGAATTATTAGTGCATAGCTTGTGGCAGTCCTACATGCAGGCCCTCTCACTAGTTGCGGGCAAGTTTGTGACTCTTGAGGTGGGCCCTTTTGTTTAAAACTTCAGTGAATACACAACAGGATGTTTCTTTTGACTTTTTAGAGGCCTGAAATCTCTTTAGTGTCTTCATTTGAGATATCTGTTGGAAATGGAAGCAGAAATCAGCGATGTTCCCTTATTTGTCCTATGTCTGCAACAGAAATCAATACAGGAAATATGACTGGTATTCACTGTAGTTGCTTTTCAGTCTGCAAATGATACATAATTGATTGCCCCCCCCCCCTTTTGTACTGCATTTTCTTAGCATTGAAATTAATGGTGTGAAATAACATAATGATAACGTAATTAAATTACAGCAGACAGGGGAGACTAATTACGTATATTGTGAGCATTCTTTTTATTTTTATCTAATATACATACATATATATATATATATATATACGGTATATATATATATATATACTACTCAATGGTAGTAAGATCTCGAAGTGGTTTACAAAAAAAGAATACAATAAAATTATCAGCAAGAAACAACTATTTAAAACATTAAAAAATATATAGTTGAAATCAATAATAAGCTAAAAACTAGATTAAAACAACATTCTGAATAGGCTTGCCTGAACAAAAATGTTTTAGGCAAGTTCTGAAAAGTGTATGTGAAGACGCCTGCCTGATGTCAACAGGGAGTTCCAAAGTATGGAGGCAACTTATTGTCCAATTGGGTTGTATCCAACGTAGTGCTAAGTTACGTTATGCTTGTTCTGTTGGCAAAATGTTTGGCAGAACATAGTTGCGTAAGAAAATGCACAAATGGGTTGATGGTAACTCCGTTGCGTAATACAGTGGTACCTCGGGTTACATATGCTTCAGGTTACAGACTCCACTAACCCATAAATAGTGCTTCAGGTTAAGAACTTTGTTTCAGGATGAGAACAGAAATCGTGCTCCGGTGGCATGACAGCAGCAGGAGGCCCCATTAGCTAAAGTGGTGCTTCAGGTTAAGTACAGTTTCAGGTTAAGTACGGACCTCCGGAACGAATTAAGTACTTAACCCGAGGTACCACTGTAGATTGCCCAATCTGCACAAAGAGTTTCAAGTAGCACAACTGTTTAATTGGATTCCTATGTTGCACAACATTTAAACTCACCACTACACTAGCTCAAGAGTTCTTGCACTGTGGGACAAAGAAGGTTGGATAAAGCATACCGTAGGTTTTGTCAGAAGCCGAACTGCAGCAGAACAGAAACAGCACTGTATGTGACAAACACCGGTCAGAACGAAAATCAATGCCTACTTAACATCCCTCATCCCCATTGGGCTTTATTTGGGGTTTCCCCTCTACCACCATTAGGTTTTTTAAAATGTACTTCCGCAACCATTAGAGTCCCCCTGACCCTGCTGATACAGTGGTACCTCGGGTTAAGAACTTAATTCGTTCTGGAGGCCCGTTCTTAACCTGAAACTGTTCTTAACCTGAAGCACCACTTTAGCTAATGGGGCCTCCCACGCCGCCAGAGCACGATTTCTGTTCTCATCCTGAAGCAAAGTTCTTAACCTGAAGCACTATTTCTGGGTTAGCGGAGTCTGTAACCTGAAGCATCTGTAACCTGAAGTGTATGTAACCTGAGGTACCACTGTACCGCCTTCTTGTGCAAATTTGGTGCACATAAGGATCACCACTCACAGCCTGGAAATCAGAAATGGTGGGCATGATGTTGTCTCTCTCTCTCTATGGAGGTCCCATTTCAGTGGTAGCTGGTGCCCATAGGCTGGAAGGCATGGGGGGGGGCAACAGTAGGTGGAGCCAGAGAGAAAGATGGGCAGAGCTAGAACCAATAATATGCGGAGCTAACTAATTCTTTTGAAGAGGGGGAAGAAGAGTAGGGGAAGAGGACAGGGCCAGTTTCTGGGCTGGTTATAAGCAAGAAGGCTGGCAGGTTAGACTGGCTGAGGGTAGACTGAAGTTGATGGGGCAGTGCCCCATTTGCCATAATGGACCGGGCTCCACTGTTCTATTTAGTTGTCACAAGAGCTATGTGCAGAAAACATTCAAGCAGAAAGTACACTCATCACCAGCACAACTGTGCAATGCTGCCAGTTCCCGTCAGAGCTGAGAGGACTGTAATTTTTTATTATTCAGAACTCGGCAGCTTAAAAAACAAACCCCAACTCCGCGGCGCAGCAAAGGAAACCTGGGACTCTTATTTCTCCTACCTGGAGGATAGCAGGCATGCAAACGAGGCCCTCCATCTGCTTGTTCAAAGTGACTCCTTCCTTCTCAGCAACTCAGGTGGGTCTCCGAGGGATTTCGGAATAGGCAGGATGCCAGCCTCACTTGCAACAGATGCTGAGAGGTAACGGCTGCCCGTCCTGGCACACGCTTTCAAGTGTCCTTAAACTCACAAAGTTTCCCCACACCCTCTCTCGGAAATGTGATGCGATGAAAAGAAAAGCACCATATGCCCATGATGTGCTTTGGGGAAACACAGCCTTTGTGGCAGCTCCCAGATCTTTTCATCGGCTCCTTCGTCCTTCTCCTCGGCTTCTGAGTTTCTTTGTAGTGAAGCTGGAACAGGTGATCTTACGATATGCTGTATGGCGGAGCAGAATGTGGCCCTCAGGGTCTCTCCACCTGGCCCTCAGAACTCTCACCAGGCCGTCCACCCTCTCCACAACCTGTTCCAACAACTGGTCCTGCTCCACACTCTCCCCAAGCACTGTTGCCCAGCTGAAACGTGGCCTGATCCAACACACTGTATTTTTCGCTCTATAAGACGCACCAGACCACAAGACGCAACCTAGTTTTTGGAGGAGGAAAACAAGAAAAAAAATATTCTGAATCTTAGAAGCCAGAACAGCAAGAGGGATCGCTGCACAGTGAAAGCAGCAATCCCTCTTGCTGTTCTGGCTTCTGGGATAGCTGCGCAGCCTGTATTCGCTCCATAAGACGCACACACATTTCCCCTTACTTTTCAGGAGGGAAAAAGTGAATCTTATAGAGCAAAAAATACGGTACAGTAGCTCTTTTGTGTTCTTAGCTCTGCTGAAATTCTGGTAAAGAGCTAATACACAAAACATCTTATTTATAACGATAATCAGTGTAGGTTTAATTCCCACAACAACCTTGTGAGGTAGGTTAGGCTAAGAGGCTGTAGCCGGCGCACAGTCACCCAGAGAGCTTTATGGCTGACTGGGAATTTGAACCCTGGCCTTCCAGGTCCTGCTCCCAACATTCTAACCACTACACAACACTAGCTCACTTGGGTCCATTTATTTCAGTGGGTTTACTCTGAGTAGCTCACCTACAGTCTCCAAGGTTACATATACAGTACAGTTTCCCCCATATATGTTGAAATCTTGAGAAAATAACTCCTCCGAACTGGGTTATTGAAATTCCAGTGTGCCTTCAGCATACAGTAGTTGCACGACAGTTGAGGAGCTGATTTCAGCAGGGATGTGGCAATAGGGACCACACACCAAAAAAATGCCACCACATACAACAAACCACCCACCAGAACAACAACAACTGTGGGCTAATGAGCTTCCACGTCAGGAATGGATATTATTGCGCAACAGACTTTCTGCAGAAAGAGAAAAAGGCAAATGAGGAAATGTGGATTGAAAATTAAATCTGGATTTAATGCAAAAAAGCACCGGTTGGCATTTGATGACTGTGATGTCACGTGGACGGTGTGAAAAGCTTTCGTGTATGAGCAGCACCAATTCCACAATAAACTTCCACTGGGAAGCATCCAGTACTATTGAAGCAGAAAAGAGTTTCGAAAATAAGAGCAGTATTTCTCTTGTCAGACCAATTTTTTGAAATATAAGTCCCAGTGAGTTCCACAGGGCCTGCTCTCTATTCAGTTTGCACCGGGCAGCAGCTGTACAGCTTGAGGAGGCCACGTTTACTCACAAGAAAACCCCACTGCATTCAGTTGTTTACTAGGGATGGACAAATCTGCCAATTTCAGTTTCTCTCAAGGCTCTAATTTTTCCAATCCCAAATTCAGTTCTCCACATCAGATGATGATGATGATGATGATGATGATGATGATAATAATAATAATAATAATATAATAATATGAAAATTCATTGGCATATTTGCACAAATTTATCCCAATATATACATTTTTGTTGCAATTTTGACTAATATACAAAATTTCCCCTAATACAGTGTATTTTGTATGTTTTTTTTCCTTCACAAATATATACATTTATGTGTAATCTTTGTATATAGATTTTTGTACCCATTACTTGGTTGGAGAACTACGTTGAAAAATTCAGAGAAGTACAAATTTGGGAGGATGGCTGTGTTTAATTTGTTTGTTTAATTTAATTGTTTCAGTAAATGCAAATTAGGTAAGCTTGCCTTTAAATGCTAACAGAATCAGATTTCTCTCCCCTCCCCCCTTCCCGGTCAGTGTGCATAAGATTATAGCCTCAATATGAATCTTCCTTGGTCATATCACAAGCCAATATTCAAAGAGCTATTAAAAATATATATAGATAATTGTACAATTTTCAGCCAGAAGAGGAAGAATGTCTGTTTCAAACAGTATCCTTGATCAATTTCCTTTTTGAAAAACTGCCTAGTTTTCTTTATAATTGGTTACTAAGAGCTTATTAATTTGACACAGGTCACAATTGTGCACCCAAGTAGCTACCAGAAACAGCCATCCTAACACATAAATCATGTTTAATATACAGTATTATTTTTTCAATTTCTACATAATCTTAGTAACATATTAACTTTCCATTAAACAGTAAAAATTCTTTCGGATGCCTCATTTTGGGGCAGAGTGTAATTATGTTTAACAAGGACTAATAAGTCATTTTCAGAATAGAAGCACATTAACTCCCCCTTCTCTTGCCCTCTCTGAAGGAGAAATGGATGTTTAATTTATCTAGGGCTTAATTTATCGAGTCCAACGTCGAATGTACGTCAGCTACAGCCCATGAATTTTGTTAACATTTCAATCTGTGTTTAGCCTGAAGAACTGCCAGCTTCAATAATGCTGTCTAAATTTTATTTTCTCTGTCTATTAACTATAATTTGAGTTGTATCGTATTTGTTGAGAGAGAACTACCCATATCTCCACTCTGGATCTCAGACTGGGATTAAACACTCCAAGATGCAAATTCTAAAAGCCTAAGGAGAATGCAATTGTGGGGGGACTGTTAAATCTTGCAAGGAGTGCTGTCATTTCCTCTCCCTTCCCAAGACAGGCTCCTGTGCCATTAAATACTACATAACAGGGAGAAATTCAACTGGTGAAGCTTTCCTCACCACTCCATCTCCATCAACACTGGGGAAAGGTGCTGAAGGTGTGTGTTAAGTTCTTATTTAACATTAGAGGCTGCCGCTATATCCGGAATCCTTCCTTACACATACACATATCCCTGATGGGCCACATTCCCTTCTGGGCAAGCTTCCGAGGGCCGCGTGACAGTGGTAGGCGGGGCCAGAGGGGAAGTGGGCGGAGCAACAAATGTAAATTTTACCTTTTGCACAGCAGGCTAGTTTCTACACACACACACACACACACACACCCCTCCATCCTGCTGAACTAGAGACATTATTGGCTCCCTTGAAGGAGACATTCCAGACTGGGGAAAACACTTGAGGAGGGCCCAAAGCAGGGTCAGTGAGGGAGGGAGTTTAGTGGGCCACACAGAGAGGGCTTGAGGGCTGCATTGTTTGTTTTTAACACTTGATTGGAAGCCGCCCAGAGTGGCTGGGGAAACTCAGTCAGAAGGGCGGGGTATAAATAATAAATTATTATTATTATTATTTGTCCCCTGGGCCTGAATTTCCACAGAGGACTAAGCAATGAGAGCATGGGACGGAGGGAGTGTTAATCCTCTCATTTTTGTTTTGCCAGTGCTTGCCTAGTTTAATTATTGCCACTCACTCATCCTAACATCTGTGTGCTCTGTGAAAATTATTAATGAAGATTCTGCTGTATTAAGGTCCCCCTAGTGGCCTGTCTAGAGAGGAGATGAAGCTGGCCGTCGCTTCTGGGGATTACTCAAGGGTAAATTAACAAGATTGCTCTCCAGAGTACACAGCATGCAGCTGTTAAAATTTTAGCTTTAACCCCCCCTTTTTATTTTATAAGGAAGAGCAAGAATTAGCAGGCCGTTTTATTACAGTTCTCAGATATGTCAGGAACATAGGACTCTGCCTTATACTAGGTCACACCATTCATCCACCTAGCTCAGCATTGTCTACACTGACTGGCAGCTCTCCAGGGTTTCAGCCTTACCTGGAGATGCCTGGGTTTGAACCTTCTGCATTCAAAGCAGGTGTCTGCCACTGAGCTACAGCCCTTCTCCTGAAGCCTTAGCCAATGCAGCACATATAGGGTTGCCAACTGATCAGGGAGGGACCTGTTCTGCTCTTCAAAAAGCCATTGGTTCGGTAGAAATACCGTATTGGCCCGAATATAAGCTGCACCCGAATATAAGCCGCACCTTTAAAATTCAAGAGTGGGGGGAAAGACAATACAGTGGTACCTCGGGTTACATATGCTTCAGGTTACATACGCTTCAGGTTACAGACTCCGCTAACCCAGAAATAGTGCTTCAGGTTAAGAACTTTGCTTCAGGATGAGAACAGAAATCGTGCTCTGGCGGCACGGCGTCAGCAGGAGGTCCCATTAGCTAAAGTGGTGCTTCAGGTTAAGAACAGTTTCAGGTTAAGAACGGACCTCCGGAACGAATTAAGTACTTAACCTGATGTACCACTGTACCCGAATATAAGTCTCTCTCTTAAAATTCTGCAGGTACACACACCTGTTCCATTTTACCGTATGTCTGTTTCAGCAGCAATATCGTAAATGCCTATTTTTGTAAGATCATGAATTTAAGCCCCACATTAATATTTCACGGTCGGAATTTGGTAAAAAAGTGTGTCTTATATTCAGGCCAATACGGTAGGCAGGTTAGGCTTTTAACGGTGTGCAGAGAAGCATTGTCGTCTGCCTATGTCTACAGATCAAAACTGCTGCTAAATCCCCCTAGCCCCACACAAAACATTTAAAGTATTGGGCTAGATCAATATTCCGTTTCACATTTTAAGCACTTGCCTTAGCATTTATAATATTGCAGAGATAGGTCAAGCTGTTGATGGTTTTGCCTTATTGAATAGCATTCCTCAAGGCACCCGAGGGCAGCAAGCTAGTTTAAGGCACGCAGGATAGGCTGTGGGGCACATGTAGGCCTGTTCTCCAACAGAAGGGAAGGCTTCAAAAGGCCCTCCGGCAGCTGCCGCCTGAGGCAGTTGCTTCACTCTGCCTCACGGTAGGGCCGTCTGTGTTGATACGTTCCAGAGGCTGGTCAAGCTGCCAATGGCTTTGCCAGTATTCCAGATTCCGAGAGCTGCCTTCTGTTTGTTTTGAAACCTCTGGGGCTAAAGGGAATGATTCTACCATCTGTAAATACCTGTCTTTCGGGAGGACAGGTGAGCCTGATGAGCAAGAGCTATTTTTGACAGGGAACATATTGTGTAAAGGAGGCTGGGGGGATTTCTAAAAAGATGCTCTCTATTCCCTGCTCAGGAAATTCCACCCATCGCTCCGCGTCTTGCTACTGCCGCCGGCAACTCTGCAGTACTCAATGTGCAGTTCATTCAAGGGCACCTGTTGCCATTTCTCCTGACATTTATGAATAACACCTTTTACCTTGACTGCCTTTTGTCCTGTTCTTCCTCTTCTTTTTTTTTTATTTAGCATGTTTTACCACACCTCTGTTTAGTTAAGGCAGCGCTGGCAACATAAGGACAAATCCATACTATACATTTTAAGCACATTCAGTGTGCATTCAAAGCACATGCTCACCCACCCAAATCCTGGGAACTGTAGTTTTTTCCCCTTACGGTGCTCCCCTGTCCAGCACCCATAACAAATTAAAGTTCCCAGAATTCTTTGGGGGAAGTCGTGTGTCAAATATGCTTTAAACGTACAGTGTGGATCTGCTTTCGTATAGTGTTATTGTGTCACCTGGACAGCTTGCCAATGAAACCCAGAGAAAGAACCGCAGCTGCTGGATGTTAAAAAATTAAAAAGAGGAGGAGGAGGCATTCTTCCTCCTTCTGTCACTTATATCGAGGAGAGGGGAGCTGCAGTCCTCCAGATATCCCTGGACTACAGCCCTCATCTTCTCTGTCCATTGGCCATGCTAGCTGGGACTGATGGGAGTTGGAGTCCAATCACACCTGGCAGTCAAAAGTTCCAACACCCCTGCATCCTTGGCAGCATGCAGACAATAACCAAATAATCCCCTCCAAAAGTCCTTTAACCGATAGCGACTTTCCAACAGTCAAGGCAAAATATCTTTTGAGCTCGGCTACCTTAGCTCCTTTTAAGTAGGTCGGGAATTGGAGGCTCAGTAGCAGTTGCTGTGTTCTGTTCCTTCCATCACCCTTTCACAATTGGCCGTCCTGGCTGGAGATGATAGAAATGTTAGTCCAACAACATAGGGAGGGCTACAGTTCCCCCACCCCACACCTGTGCCTTATATATTCCACAATATTTGTAATTGATTTAATTAAGCCACAAACTTCAATGCTGGGGTTGCCAACGTATCAGGGGGGAAATGGCCCAGCCTACTCTTGTGCCTTTTCCAGCAGCTTAATTTGCAAAAATGTGGAGTTTTTGATGGAATGGAGATGAGTTAGCTGCTCATTCCCACAGACTGGATCACTCTTAAAAGCTGGTAGTCCCTGGAAACAACCAAGCTCTGGAAACAACCATGAACTTCCTGAAAGTGATGTCCTGCGTCCTCTGTATTTTGTCGATTCCATTACTGAAGGCACATACATTTTTTTTGTCTGTCTCTCTTTAGAGTCCTTAATGCAGAGGCTGCCAGTCTTTGTAGGTCCGTGGGCACATTTGCAAACCAGAGAAACTGTTGTGTGCACCGCAACCATGCATGCACAGCATGTATGCACTGCAACCGTAAATGTATCACAGCCACACTCCATAATTGCAAGCCCACATGTGTATGCAGAATGGAAAGCTTTTTTCAAGCCTAATTTCAGTAAGAGGAGAGTTGGGACCCTGTGGATGCCAGGGAACACCACTAAGGGTGCTTCTGTGCCTGCAATGCTGTATTGGTGCCCAATGCCTTTATGTGTTTCTGCTTCCCTCTCTTTGGTGGGAAAGGATGGTGACCACTCAAGCAAGGGCTGGTTTTCAGTAACTCCATATTGTGTTGCTAGCCATGGGAAACGTTGCGGTTCCTATCTTCTTCGGGGGTGCTTTTCTGTTTCGAGAAGAGGCAAGCAAGAGGTGACACAACAGAAGTATGTAATATTATTCATGGCATGGAGAAAGTGGTCAGAGGACAGTTTTTCTCCCTCTCTCATAGCACTTGGGGAACTTGGGGACATCTAATGTTCGGCTGATCGCTGAAGAATTGATGCTTTTGAATTATGGTGCTGGAGGAGACTCTTGAGAGTCCCATGGACTGCAAGAAGATCAAAGCTATCCATTCTGAAGGAAATCAGCCCTGAGTGCTCCCTGGAAGGACAGATCGTGAAGCTGAGGCTCCAATACTTTGCCCACCTCATGAGAAGAGAAGACTCCCTTGAAAAGACCCTGATGTTGGGAAAGATGGAGGGCACAAGGAGAAGGGGACGACAGAGGACGAGATGGTTGGACAGTGTTCTCAAAGCTACCAGCATGAGTCTGACCAAATTGCAGGAGGCAGTGGAAGACAGAAGTGCCTGGCGTGCTCTGGTCCATGGGGTTGCGAAGAGTCGGACACAACTAAACGACTGAACAACAACAACAATGTTGGAAGACACAGGACAGATGAAAGGAAATACTTCTCTGTGCATCACATAAACTATTTAACTCTCTCCCACAGGAGGCAGTGAGGCCAGCAACGTGGATGACTTTAAAATAGGATTGGGCATGTTCTGGGAGGATAAGGATATCAATGCCTACTAGCCATGATGGTCAGAGACAGTGGTGCTTCAAGTACCAGTTGCTGAAAACCACAGGAGGGGACTGTGCTCTTGTGCTTGGGTCCTGCTCGGGGGTTTCCCACAGGCATCTGGTTGGCCACTGTAAGAACAGGATTCTGGACAAGATGGCCATTGGCCTCATCCAGCAGGCTGTTCCCACGATATTAGGTAAGGTAAGGTAAGGTAAGGTAAGGTAAGGGTAAAGGACCCCTGGATGGTTAAGTCCAGTCAAAGGCGGCTATGGGGTTGCGGCGCTCATCTCGCTTTCAGGCCAAGGGAGCCAGCATTTGTCCACAGGCAGTTTTCCAGGTCGTGTGGCCGGCATGACTAAACCACTTCTGGCGCATGGAGGACCGTGACGAGTGTTAGAGTGCACGGAAACACTGTTTACCTTCCTGCCGGAGTGGTACCTGTTTATCCATTTGCACTGGCATTCTTTTGAACTGCTAGGTTGTCAGGAGCTGGGACAGAGCAACGGGAGCTCACCCCATCATGGGGATTTGAACCGCCGACTTTCCGATCAGCAAGCCCAAGAGGCTCAGTGGCTTAGAACACAGCGCCAGCCCTGCTCCATCCCCACCCAATGTGGAGAAGTGGAACAGGCTTGGATGTTTTGCATTCTTTCTTTTTGTACCCCAGCCAAGCTTCACCCATCGAATTTCTGCCTTTGGGGCCGCTGCCTAAAAGCTGAAGAGTTTGCAAACTCCACAGCCTGGCAATGGCGAGCCAGACTTCTGCCACATCTAAGGAAGAGAGGCTGCTCTTTGTATGCTGCCGGAACAGGACCTCGGTGGTTTTCCACTGTATTTGCATCGACACCAATTTCCAGAGTGGCTCGTGGAGTTTCTCGGGGGTGGGGTGGGGAGGGTGAGCGTTGCACATGGAGAAGACTTTAAAGCTTTATTTCCTTCAATAATATATTGCTTCTTGGGACCAGAGCCATGGAAACGCACACTGAGTGTTTGTATGAAGGCAAAGGAGCAGAAGAAAGCCCAGGCTTTTTCTGTTTGCCTAAGGGAATCCATTGCAGGCCCGCTCTGTATTTACTGAGCACATTCTTTATTTATTTAACTTATTGAACTCGTGCTACTGAGGGTGCCATTGCCCACAGTCCGTCTGGCTTTCCCCGTCGCTCTTTTTATGAAAGGAATCTAGGAACCAGTGGCATGTGGGTATGGGTATGGGTGAGAAATTTATCTGTTTCACGTTGGCAAAGGTTGAACTGGTGGGTGCTTGGGGTCTAAAGCCCAGAAATACACCCAAAAAGCAACCTGGAGATATGTGCACACTAAACCTTCAGACCTACAGATCCTGCAGTGTGACAAAGATGACGATAGGGACAGGAAGCTGAGTCACACCATTGGTCCATCTAGCTCAGTATTGTATGAACTGACTGGCAGAGGCTTTGCAGGGTTTCATAGAATTGTAGAATTGGAAGGGACCTAAGGGTCCTTTCAGGGGACGCTGGTGGCACTGTGGTCTAAACCACTGAGCCTCTTGGGCTTGCCGATCAGAAGGTCGGCGGTTCGAATCCCCACGACAAGGTGAGCTCCCGTTGCTTGGTCCCAGCTCCTGTCAACCTAGCAGTTTGAAAGCGCGCCAAAAAGTGCAAGTAGATAAATAGGTACCGCTCCGGCAGGAAGATAAACAGCGTTTCCGTGCGCTGCTCTGGTTTCGGTGTTCCATTGCACCAGAAGCGGCTTAGTCATGTTGGCCACATGACCCGGAAAAACTGTCTGTGGACAAATGCCAGCTCCCTCGGCCTGTAAAGCGAGATGAGCGCCACAACCCCAGAGTTGTCTGCGACTGGACTTAACCATCGGGGGTCCTTTATCTTTACCCTTTTAAGGGTCATTTCAAGCACAGTCTTTCCCAGCCCTACTTGGAGATGCCTGGGGTTGAACCTGGGACCTTCTGCATGCAAAGCAGATGTTCTCCCACTGAGCTATATGGTACCTGTCCCTTTTCTGGGTATATGTATGAGACCCCAATGTTCTCACACCAAGGATCACAGCCTAAGGCAATGGTAGCTAATGTGATGCCCTTCTGATGCTGTGGACTGTCACTTTCAACAGCCCCATTCAACACAGCCAATGGCCAGCGGGCACTCAAATTAATTTGTTGCAAGCCTTTGGTCATCACAAAGATGCAAACAGCATAGAAACACATTTGAGCACAGGTGTTTTCCAGCACACAGGACCCCATGCTGTACAACAAAATTCTGTCTGATCCGTTGAGCTGTGGAAGCAAACTTAGAAACCTTGCACGAATCTTATTTATCCCCATCTATCAGCAAACAACAGGTTTTCTTTTTATTATTCAAAAAAGGAAGCTCTCTGGAGAATTCCTTTGAGAAATCTGTCCCTAGGAGAATCGTACAAGGAGCGATAGTGAACATAATGAACAACGCTTTCCACCTCTCCCTAGCTGCAGAATGGTTGTGGCTGATGGGACTTGTATTCCAGCAACAGCTGGAGACAGTGCCTTATCATTAGGCAAAGTGAGTGGTTTAACAGCCAATCCCTCTTCCCAGGGAAATCTGGAAATTGTAGCTCTGTGCGGAGAATAGAGGACTCCTAACAACTCTCAGCATCTTTAACTAACTACATTTCCCAAGATTCTTTGGAGGAGGCAATGACTCTTTAAAGTGGTACGACACACCTTTAAATGTATAGTGCGGATGAGCCCATACGCTTGTCCCTGTAACTATTCACCAGAACTGGAAAGTGCTGAATTAGCTTTGGAACAAACATCTTCTCTTTTGAAATTCACTGTTTTCCGCCTGACTGCAGTGACCCCCTGAATTCCTTGAGACGTGACAGATTCCTGCCTCACAAGGCACATGCTTCTGAGAGGCTAATCACAGGATTAGATAATAAGATTTGTTTGGTGTGATTCCAATAATCCAGTCTTTGCTTTAGCAAAGTGAAAGGTAAAGCAAATCTCAGATAAAAATCAAGCCATGGTTTTGAGTACTCGATACATAGGAAAATCTGGTCTTAAGAGTTGAAATCTCCTCAGCTTTTATGGCATCTATTACAAGACTGAGTCTTTTGCTAACCCACTGCTTGGAGTAGCAGCATAAGTATAGTCTTATGATCTAATTCAAGGGTAGCCAAGTTGGATCTCTCCAGTTGTTGCATGGCCAACAGTCAGGGATGTTTGGGACCATTGGAGGTAATCCATTAGGCAAGTAGAACGCTTCCCCACCAAGCTCAGACTGTCCTCAGCCAGTCCCCACCTGCCCACTTACTTACAACCAGTCCAGGCCGTGGCTTAGACGGTCCACCTCCTTGTCCTTGGTCACAGTGTTGCCCTTGGAGAGCTCAGCAGGGAGGAAGATGGAGACAAACGCAGAATTCACTAACTCCACTTACCATTGGGGCTAGCTCCACCAGCCATGTGCTCTGGTGCTGGTGTTGGCCTCCCTGACTTCTTTCCTATTCTTCCCAATGGGCGCCAGTTTCCACTGGTGGGAACTGTAATCTAGAAGTCACAATTTCAGCTACTCTGGGTGTTCCAGGCAGGGACTTAAAATGGCAAATAGGTTGGTAACACAAATTGGCAACTGGCATGTTTTTGCAATGCTGCATTTTCCACAGAAAGGGAAAATCTGGATTCAATTTGAGAAGGGAAGAAAGATAGGCTGGCATTTTGATGCTAATAATGTTGTGTTGACACTGTGGCTGCCTCTACACTAGGCATTTAAAGCACATGCCGGACTTCCGGGATAGCGCGAACGGGTAATGGCGGATTCCCTCCGAGTTCCGGAGGGAATCGGCTCCGCTAAGGACGGGTCTTGCCGTGCCGGCGACACGGGGACCCTCAGAAACCGCAGGCGCTGAAGCCTGCGGACATGGTGACTCGGTGGGCACCTTAAGCGCCCTCCCCGACCCGCGAAGAGCCTTTTTAAAGGCTACGGAGTGGACCGGAGAGTGGCGTGGCGCTGAGAGTCGATCGCTGCCTTGGCGGAGCGAAGCCGCGAGCCATGACCGGAGAGCGCTATCTTTCTTCCTGAAATTCGGACTGAAACAAATAACCCGTGAGTAGAAGGAAATTTTGGCACTAAAAGTTTTATACCTAAAATTGAGTACGATCGGGGGTGTGTTAAAAGGAAGTCCACACTCCCCCCCCCCACAGAAAGACTCAAAGCAAGGAGAGGAGCACTAAGGCGGAAAAACTTTGGTGTTTAAATAGACATTCTCATGAATTGGATTACAAAGTTATTGTGCTGGAGTGGAAAAGAGTAGAATTTCGGAAGCCTTTTTTTTCTTGGCAATCCCCCCCCCCCCTTGGACCCGGGAGCGCCCTGCGTGTGAGCCCGAGGAAAAAGAACAAAGAGTTTGACAGCTGTCAAAGAGCTGTCAAACGAGTGGTAAAGATTTGGAACCGTACTGTTAGTACTTTCTTGGACTAAAAGAGCTACAATAAAACTGAACTTTTAGAAACAAAGTGACTGGGAATAACAAAGTAGCGGGGAACAACAGTAACGGATTGTTGGAATAAGATCATGATGGAAATCCCCCTGGAGGGAACTAAAGATATTGCAATGGCTGCAGAAGAGAAACTATGGGCAGAGATTGAAAGGATGTTTTTTCTCGTGGGAACTTTACAAGAGCAAAGTACCACAATGAGTAAACAACTGGAGACTTTCGGTTTGGAACTGGGCAACCCTGCTAATGATACAAAGCTGATGGAAAAAAACTCTGCAGCTGCAGAGGATGAGATAACTTCGGAATTGGGGGAAAAGAAAGAGGAAGAAGGAGAGGAATTTCAGGTGGAAAAAATCAACCAAAAGCCGGCAACCTTTGGGAACAAAGGATATAAAGAAAATGACAAGTGGACCGCAAATCTGCAAAAGGAGAGAAAGAGAAAGGAAGAAGTCCCTGAAATAACTGGAATACTGGACTATATAAGAGCAAACAAGTGCGATTGGGACTTCTTCATTCGGCTGGAGTATGAGAGATTGAGTGGTCCTGAGCAGAAACTGATACTGACTGATTTGGAAGGAGAAAAATATGAGGGGCTGGTGACAGAACCTCCTCAAAAAGAGAGGGCCAACAAAATGGACTATCAACAAAACTGGTGGAGAGAGACTAACTGGGGCTTAAGAGCCTCCGATGTGAGAAACCCGGGCTAAAGCAGCCAATTTATTGGGACATTGGTTTGGGAAGGGACAGAACCGGGGCAGGGAGGGAGGGGAGAGTAGAATAATTGAAATCTGAGATTTAGAATTGCTATATTATGATTTTAGGTGTAATATGGGAAGGGAGGAATTTATGGGAAAAAATTTAGGCCGTCCTTAGAGAAATGATTTATTGTGTAAAATTGGATAAGTTAATGGGTCAAGCATAGGTGATAAATTTTAAGAAAAGACAAGAGATTTAAGGGATGAGAGGAAATAACTTGCTGAGATAATCAATGAAATTGGAATGTGGGAGGGAGGGTGCGGGGAAGTCAATGAAAGAAGGTTATGAAAGTAAGGTTATGAAATTATGTATGTTTTGTTCTGTCTTTATATGTTTGTTTGTTTGTTAAAAAAATTTGAAAATTCAATAAAAATTTATAAAAAAAAAAAATAATAAAGCACATGCCTTCCCCCAAATAATCATGGGGATTGTAATTTACCCCTCACAGAGCTACAATTCCCAGCACCCTTAACAAACTGCAGTTCCCAGAATTCTTTGGAGGAAGGCATGTGCTTTAAATGCATGGTGTGTACACAGCCTTTGAAAACTCTGCATTCATAAAGAGCAGCAATCCTCCAATAAACATTTATTTGAAAGCACCCTTTCCCTTCCTTGCTATTGCAGAAGGACCTCAGATTGTCATACTGGCTGACTCTAAGAATCTCTGCATACCATTGGCTGAACTGCTCTGACCTCCCAGAAGGACCAGGCAAGACAGGGTGTCCTAGGAAAGGAAGGCTGGAGAAGAATATAAGGGAGCATTTGAAAAAAGGAGAAGGAAAACTGGAAAAGGAACAGAGGAGAGCTGCAGAAGGAAAAGAGCTTCATAGGCAAAGAAAGCTGAAATTCTTGCAGATACAAACTCTTTCACCTTGCCAATTTTTGCGTACCCTCCTCCCCTCCCCTCTGGAGAAGTATTTGAAGTGGTTTTTCCTTACCCTTAATTGCTTGGCTCACAAATTTCATTGAACTGTTTGCATCACACAGTGTGCCTCTAGCTTTGAATTGAAACATTCATGCAGGAAACGTTATTATGATAAATATTCATTCCATGATTGCATCCACTGCCTGGGCTGGAACTCTGGATCCAATTCGGGGCTGGCATCAACACCTGGCACCCCAGGGCCCCTGTAGCCCTGACAGGGTCCACTGCTGAAGCCCCCACCACCTACATCAGGCAGCTGTATTTAGCCATACATATCCCACCATGTCCCAACCTGGCAATACTCTGGGACATGAGAGGATGTTAAAAGGGTGGCTAGACCCAGCTGCCCAATCAGCGCTCTCTGGAGGGCTGTCATGGCAGCCAGATAAACCCACACACAAAGAAGAGGTGACTCATCTGAGGACGCTTTGACCAGAACCTGCCCAAACCTAGAGCCCTCCCTAGCATAGGTGTCAGCATTTCCCTTTTTTAAAGGGAAATTCCCTTATTCTGAATAGGATTCCTCGCAAGTTGATAGCTATGCTCCCTGGCCCAGTTTGAGGAGATCTGAAATAATAACTAACTACTAACTAGCAGCAGATCTCCAGGGTGTCAGATAGCTGTCATTCCCAGCTCTACCTGAAGATGCTAGGAATTGACCCTGGGGTCCTCAGCATCCCTAAAGCAAAGCATCCCTATCAGTCCTTGGTACATAGGAGCCTACGAAGTCAGGCTACAACTAGTTCAGTATTGTACTGTTTACTCTGCATGACGCTGGCTCTCCAGCTTTTCAGGCAGGGGACATTACCAGCCCTACGTCAAGATGTCAGGGATTGAACCTCCGCATGCAAAGCAGATGCTCAACCAATGAGCTAAGACACTTTCCTCAGGGCCCAGTACCTTAAAGAGAGCAGAAAAAGACAACATTAGCTTCCATGACCTTCGGTTGTATAAAGCAACCTTTTGTTGCTTGGTATTCCTTCCCTGATTGCACCATCCCAGCAATTATGACACCTTTCTTCCCTAACCAGGAAATGGTCCTTTGTGTGATGCATCATCAGAGGGTCCTAGTCAGGCAGCAAATCAGACTCAGGACATCAATAAAACAACAGCCTTTCCCTTTGATGGCATGTTGGTATAATACATCAGTGGAGCAATGGGTTGCCCCAATTATGTATCGGCGCCATCCATCATTGGCGGAGTAGAACCTCTGAGAATGTATTATTCCTGGCACATCATCATCATTCGATAAACAGAAGCACCATGAGCTAAGAGCCACTGTAAGTTCACAGGCAAGACAAATATCTGCTCCTTAATGGTCCATTCAGGGAAATCGTAGCTCAAATGCGATGAATTCGTATGGGTTATTCTCTGCTGATTTTGCTGTAGCTGGAGGGGCTGCAGATGGAACCAGGGACCGTCTGCAAGAGTGAGGGGTGGGTGGAGAGAAGCACATTTCTGTGATGGGAGTTGGCCTCTCCCAAACACACACAGGGTTGAGATTGCTCAGATGCTTGTGACCATGGCAGCACTCAGCCCGGTGAAAACAGCCTTAAAACAAGGATGGGCTAAAATCCTTAGCAGAATATAGAAGCTGAGCTTTTATTTAAAACTCACTCACCCATTTCTAAGCCTTAAAGCAGTGCAGAAAAATGCAAATGTGTATATGCCCTCTGAATACATACGTATTGAATTCTACCTATTGGTAAATGTTTATTTGCATGCAAAAAGCTTTATGATGAGCCTTAAAGGCAGAGTTAAGAGGGTTTATTTGGTGTTGGTGGTTGGGTGGTTGGTTTAGAATTCCACTCTTCCGCTGAAAACAGAAAGGATTTCAAAGTGTTTCACTGCGGCTGGATTGTGATCAACATTAAAAAGCCCAAAAGGAACACAGGAAGCTGCCTTATACTGAGTCAGAGCAATGGTTCCATCTAGCTCAGTATTGTCTACACTGACTGGCAGTGGCTCTTTGGGGTTTTCAGACCAGGCACACTCTCAACCCTGCCAGATATGGCACCTGGGACCTTTAGCATACTAAGCCTTTCAACAATGAGCTACAACCCTTCCCCCAAACCAGTGAATTAGTAAACTCACAGAAACAACTGAAGCTGCCTATATACTGAGTCAGACTCTTGTTCCATCTAGCCCAGTACTGTCTTCACTGACTGTAAGCAGCTTTCAAGGGTTTCAGTCTCTCCCTGCCTGAAGAAGCCGGGGACTGAAATGGGTAGAGTTGAGTTGAGAAACAACTATTATACACACACATCCTGCTATTATGCACAGGATAGAAGCTTAAATTTGGGGTCCCCTCCAAGCCACTGCCAAGGTTTTGCAGTCCTTTTGCAGAGTTTTGCAGCCAATAATACCTCATGTTTTTAATAATAATAATAAATTTTATTTATACCCCGCCCTCCCCGGCCGAGACCAGACTCAGGGTGGCTAACACCAAATATATAATACATTAAAAACACAAAATAAAACGATTAGTTTAAAATACAATTCGAATCACATTTAAAATCAGAATAAAAGTAGGGGTAAGGAATTAAAAGTTCACCAGGCCTGGCCACTTGTGTTGAGCCAAGGAGGCCACTTACATACAGGGTCCCATAGAAAGAAGGGGGTCAGACTGTGCCCAGACCAAAGGCAGAACAGCTCCATCTTACAGGCCCTGCAGCATCCTGTAAACTGAACAATTGATACATCAATCCTGGGGGTCATAGGTAACACCCCCCAAAAACAACCTTCTCCAATTCACCCCAAACCGGGGCCAAAGTTTTGCAAAACCCCACATTTTGCAGTGTCCTCCAAACTTAGAAATCAGTACTCAAACTGGAGGTTTGTAGTTAATGAAGCTAAATAGGCTGTGCTTCAGAGTACATGGCAGAGCCAGATGTTGAAAACTGATAAGCTTTGGATAAGTGTTGCAAACCATAATCTGTTCTTAAAGGCCCATCTGCACAGGTGTGTGAGAGAGAGAGATGTCACACCATCAACTTAGCATCCCAATCAACATATTGTACAACTGTTGCTTTGTTTTCCAGGCAGTGATGCATTTCCTCTTTATAATCACAGCCACTCATCAAAAGTAAACCTTCCTTTTAAAATGATAAAAGAGACAATGGTCTCCTGCCCTAGACCTGACCCAAAGCCAATCATGTTTTTTTACGCAAAGGTCAGTGTCCTTTTTTTTTACAGCTAGGTGCTCAATTCTAGATGTTCTTAGATAAAAGAGTTCTAGTTACAGGTAGGTGTTGGTCTGCCGTAGTCAAAACAAAATAAAAAAATTCCTTCCAGTAGCAGCTTAGAGACCAACTAAGTTTGTTACTGGTATGAGTGTTCATGTATCTGAAGAAGTGTGCATGCACATAAAAGCTGATACCAATAAAAAACTTAGTTGGTATCTAAGGTGCTACTGGATTGTTGTTGTTGTTGTTTAGATAAGAGAGTAATCCATGGACTAGGGAGGGCAATCCTCAAGCCTATGAACCCAGGAGAGATCCCTCGCTGGCCCAAATTTTAATTCTCCTTGAATGTTTTTGCCTGGCCAGAATGTGTCCTTGAGCTCTGATTATTCATCCTGTTGGATGCCTGGGAGCTACAAAGGATATGTGTGTGTGTGTGTGTGTGTGTGTGTGTAAAACTAGCCTACCATGCAAAGGTAAAATTTGCATTACTTGCTCCACCTACTTTTGTCTCTGGCTCCGCCCAGCACTAAAGTGTGGCCCTTGGAATGCTGTCCAGAAGCAAATGCAGCTATTGGGCTGAAAAATATTCTACAGCAGTGGTCTCAAGGGTGGCCCAGCCCATTTTGCCACCTGCTGCTGTGCCTTGCCTCCCACTTTGGCTGCCGCCAGAATGCCCCCCTTGCTGAAACTTGGTGAAAGGGGGTGCTCCACAAGGCCTTGGCAATGCTGTGCGCCAGAATGTCCTCCCTCCCTTTACTGAAACTTGGTGATGATGGAAGCAGTGGGATGGGCGGAACGCCTCCTCTTGCACTTCCACTACCTGAGGCTGCTGCTTCACCCTGCCTCATGAGTGGGCTGGATCTGCCTGGTCTATGCTGACTGGCAGTGACTCTCTAGGATTTCAGACGGGGACATTCCCAGCCCTACCTGGAGATGCTGAGGATTGAACATGGGACCTTCTGCATGCAAAGCAGATGCTCTGGCCCTGAGCTATGCTTATCATCTAAGATTGTACAGTGGTACCTTGGGTTACATACGCTTCAGGTTACATACGCTTCAGGTTACAGACTCCACTAACCCAGAAATAGTGCTTCAGGTTAAGAACCTTGCTTCAGGTTGAGAACAGAAATCATGCTCCGGCAGGAGCCTCCTGCTGCTGCCGTTCTCATCCTGAAGCAAAGTTCTTAACCTGAAGCACTATTTCTGGGTTAGCGGAGTCTGTAACCTGAAGTGTATGTAACCCGAGGTACCACTGTATAAGAGAGGTGACTGAGTAAAACACATTAACTCCTGTGGATGTTGTCATATTAAAACTGAATTTAAATGTACTTATAAATTAATAAAAAGGTATGTGAACATGCTTTCTCAAATCAGCTAGGACTCTCTGGATTACTGAGAGGGCCTGGTAGTCACTGATAGTTTTACCTTCCTTGAATTTGTCTCATTCCCTTCTAAGTCCACCCAAGTTGGGAGCCAGCACTTCACCCTGAGAAGTCGAACTCCATGTTTTACCCTGTGTTGAGTACTTTCTTGTCTCTCTCCCAATATCCAGCTTCATTGGACGACCTGGCTTATAGAAGAGGAAAAAGATTTTCCCCTTTCCAGTTTCCTCACACCATGCATAGTTTCTTATGCAGCTCAATCATGTTTCCCCCTTTTTTTTCTGAGCTCAGAAAACCCCCAAACCCTTTCTCACAGGGAATAACTCCCTTGTGGATCTGGATTGCCTTTTTGGGCACCTTGTGTAATATTTGTGGGTCCGATGACAAAACACCCTGAAAGGGGAAGTTTTGTGAAGAAGCTTTATTCAATGCTGCCTCGAAGACCTTCTGCTAAAACGCAAAACTAAAAACCTAAGCAGCGGCCCAGATCATGTGACCCAGGAGGGGGTGACCAGGAACGACTGATCTGAACCCCCTGCGATCCGCTTTCGCTCGGTTTAGACGGCCAAACCAGTTCTTCCGACTGGGAGGCGGCAACAACAGCTCCCAAACTCTCCCGCTTTTCCAACAGCGACAAGCTGAAGAAGAGCGCGCGAGGAAGATCCGGGATCGCCTCCCGCCGGGCCGCCAATCTCGGCTTCTGCTGCGCCGCCGGGATCCCGAGCGGATCCTTCCCCGCCTCCATCTCTCCGTCCGCCCCATCCTCCCCCCCCCCCCGCTGCCCGGCTGCGCCCGCCTCAAAAAGGCTGAGCTCCCCCCACTGGCCGGCTGAGGCAGGCGGGGGCCTGTCTGCGATTCGCTCGCGCCGGCTTCGGAGCGGGCGTCTGTGCGCGCCGTCGCCGCCAGCGGCTCTCTCGCTGCGCCTCTCCCCGCGCGCAAAGAGCCCTGCGCCGCCGCCACCATGCGCGCCTTCGGGGCTTGCCTCCTCCTGCTGGCGGCGCTGCCCGCTTTACCGGCCCGGCGCCCCCGGACCGTCTACACCAACCACTGGGCTGTGCGGGTGCTGGGGGGCCCCGACGAGGCGCATCGGCTGGCCTCCGCTTACGGCTACCTGAACCTCGGACAGGTGAGAGAGGCAAAACTTTTCTTTCTTTCCATTCGCTGTTGTGGAACGCGAGGATCCTGCACGAGCCGATCCCGAGTGTGGGGGGTGGGTAGGTGCCGGGGATGATTTTTTTGGGGTGCTCCAAACTGTTCCCCGTCTATAGTTTCGTAGCAGCGCTGCTCCCCAGAAGGAACTTTCCGTGCGCCCCCGAAGGAACTTTCGGTCCAGTTTTTGGCACCGCTTTGCCGCCGTCTTCCCGCTGGGAGAAACCCAGGAAAGGTGCAGTGTCGACGGTGCCGGTCCGGTTTAAGGCAAGCATCGCTTCTGGATCGAAGGGGGTTAGGTAGAAAAATCCGCACGCGCGTGGCAGGTAGCTGGGTGCAAGTGCAAATCAGGAGCCTTGCCGCACCTTTAAGACTAGCACGTTTAAGGTGCAAGCCTGTACTTGTCTGCTCGGCAATAAGCCCACATGGAGTTCACAGGGACTTGTGAATGAGCATAGGATCGCCGCAGTATTAAAGCCGGCTTCCTTACATGCAAACTGGGCTCCAGGCGATGAAAGCCAGGAGGACAAGGACCCAGTGAAACCAGCGGAATCCTTAACAGGTTCCCGGGTTAAGTACTTAATAGATCCCTGCCAGTTTCTGTGCAAGAGTGAAATCTGAGCATATTCTTAGCTCTCTCTTGGAAACGAATGGGGCTTTAAAAGTGCTGAACTCCAACTGGGTGAGTGCCCTAAGAAAATTGTGGCAGATGTTTTGCAGATGTGTGGTCTGTGTAGGTCTCTCTCTCTCTTCTCTCTCTCTCTCGCCCCAGCTTTATTTGGTCCCCATGTTTTTGGGACTTTCACCCCCAGTCGTCCCCAGCCAGCATGGCAGTGGTGAGAGATGATGGGAGTTGTAGTCCAACAACATCTGGGGATCCGAGGTTGGGGAAGACTGCTGCAACCTATGAAAATGTACATCACAACATATGTGTGAGTCATTAAAAAAAAGATGCCACAGATTCTTTGCTAGGACTGAATCTCTGGGTTTTAAAATATACAACTACAAAGTGCATAAGACTGATTGATTCTTTTCAGAATGGAGGCTTGTCGGGTCTTTGGGAGGATGCTAGATGCTTGAAAGGTAGAATCCCAGCGTTACAGGTTGTATGTCATTTGGGAGAAGGGCGAGCTACAAGTTGCGGAGACGAAGCAAGCTTTTACGCTCTTACATAGTGAGCTGCTTTATCAGATCATTGCTCTAGCTCTCCCAGTGCTGGCTAGTCTTGAACAGCACTGCCCCTCCAGCTCTCAGGCAAAGAGGCCTTTAATTTGATCATGTACCTGGCATTGCTAAGGGTTGAACCCGGGGCAACCTGGTGGCTTCTTAAGTAGGAAGTTTTAAAAGTCCAGGCAGTGTTTCTGTGTTCGATGCTGGCAATTTGCTGCTGCTGGTTCTGTGGAGGTGGATCCTGGATCGGTGGGAGCCAACAGGAGTTTTCTTCTTCCCTGCATGACCTCTCCCCTTCCCCACCATCTGCATTCTCTGTAGTCATTCCAGTGACACCCCCTACTCAGCCTCAAATCCCTCTCACTCATTAAATCCATCATGACTCTCCCAGGCTATTGTTCTTCCAGATTCTCTTTCTTTCTTTCTTTCTTTCTTTCTTTCTTCAGTCTCCAGAGCTTCTTAGGCTGTGCATACTCCATACATGAAAAGCTTACTCGTCCCGAAGAAGGGAACTGTAGTTTATTCAGATGGGAGTTGTAGCTCTGTGAGTTGTTACCTACAGTTCCTGGGATTCTTTGACTGTATGTGTGTTTTAAATGTGCTTTAAATGTACTGAGAGTATTCAGTAGCCTGCCCTCCCCATCCCAATCCCCACCAATTAATTTTCAGCTCAACCCCAACTTTTGCTGAATGGTTCCATCCAACCGGCTCTAGTTGACACATGATAGCAGATGGACCCAAAAGGTAATTAGTCAGCTAAAGCATGACAGAAAACATCTGAGGCGGACTCCGAGGGGAACTGCCAAGTGGAAATGAATCAATATTTAATTTTTGCACAGCAAAATGCACCCTTATCAATTTAATACCGTTTATAAAGCTATTTTATATATTTCTTCCCCAACTGCTGTACGTAAGACTAATCAATTTTTCTGTGGGTGTTGGTTTTTTTTAAGGGTTGGGGTGTGTGACAGTGGGGGGGGGAGCGGAGAAGGATTGCTATAAAGATGGAAATGTTTATATTGAGATCACTGCCAAGATTTTTTCATATTTTTTATTTTTTTTGGTAATTGCTTGAACTTTATACTATCTTTGCAGATTTTAATAACAACTCTGCTTGGGGAATTTTTAATTTTTGTTATTTTTAGGTATGCGGGTCATTTAGCGAAGGTGGCAAAAGAACCAGCATGGGACTCATAAAACACACCCGTTGGTGTTTCTTAATTGATTCTGTGAATGTCAGGAAGGGGGCAGAATATCAACTGAAAGCACAAGGGAGATCTGATTAATGGCTCTCTCTCTCTCTCTGTGTGTGTGTGTGTGTGTGTGTGTAAGTAAGAGAGCGAGATCAAGATCACAATAAGGACAGTGAAACAACCCAGTTGTGACACACTGGAGTGTTTAGGTGGCCCCACTCTGAATTCTTTGCATTTCCAGTTTCCATCCAAATTAAGCCAAGTTTCTAGCTCTCTTGCTGTTGTATTTTAAAGCATCTTGAAATCCATTGAAAACCAGGGAGGAAACACAACAACAACATAAAACCCATTATCATTATCATTATTATCTCAGTTCTCTTGATTTTTAAGACCAGAATAGGAAGCCAATTTCTCTCCAGATGTTTTTGGGCTACAATGCCCATAATCTCTGACCATTGAGCATTCTGGCTGGGCCTCAGTTTTACCCGTGGACGGCCATCTGTCCAGATTTTGCTCTGAACTAATTTTAAGATGTATTTTAATTAATTGATCACCTGCTTTTCTGTTCTTATGTTCTTTGTATACTGTGTTAGTTTTATGATGCTAGCCGCCCTGAGCCCGGCTCTGGCCAGGGAGGGCAGGGTACAAATAAAAATGTATTATTATTATTATTGGAGGCAAACAACATCCAGAAGGGCCACAGGTTCCTCATCTCTGCTGTAGGACCTTGGTCAGGAACTAGTAAAACCAAATGGTCACGTTTATAAGAAGTGGGAGGAGAATGGGCCAAAACTATATGATGTCACTACATATGTTTACATACATGTACATGCAACCTGCCAGCGAAGCATCACCTGCATTCTCCAAATAATGTTTTCTCCTGTTGGTCAGATTTGGTCCAGAGGCTGTCAACTGTTGACCTCCGGTGGAGGAGACTGTGTGAAGTGGCATAAAAGAGGGGGAGGGAACCCAGTCCTCCCAGTAGCTGAAAACCTGATCCAGCCTTATGGCTTGAGGAACCTCAGTCCCAAGGGCCAAATGTGGCTCCTAGGCCTCTCTGCTTAGCCACTGTTCTTACTGGCCCAGTTTTTCACCCTCCTTGAATGTTTTTGCCTGGCTGGAGGAATAGGGAGGTGAGTGTGTGTAGAAGCTCACCTACTGCGTAAAGTAAATTCACACTTGTTGCTTCATCCATTTTTGCCAGCAGTCCCCACCTGCCACTGCCATGTGGCCCCCAGAAAGCTGCATGGAAGAGGATGTGGTTTTTAGGTTACAAATGATTCCCCACTCCCGAGTTGCCGTTTAGTGGGGGAGCAGCCATTGGCACGTGCTTCCTACAGCATATGCCATTCAGGCAGGAGTAGCGGGTGGTGAAATGGCACTATCCACCCACGTGGCCATGTAGAAATGACCTTTCCTTTCTGGGAGTTTGCCAGTGGGTATGTAGAGAGGCCTCCACCCACCTGAAAAATACTTCGCTCTAGAGTCTCGTCATGGCTATATCGCCATTTCTCTTGGGAAGATGATCTCACAAGATGATGGAGCAGCAGATTGAATCAGTGTAACTTCCTGCATTTGTAAAAATTCTGGGCTGATGTCTCACCCTCCAGGAGATAGGAAAACTGTGAAGCATCACAGGGTGGGAGCCCTGCATGCTGCCGGCCAAGGCAGCCCATTGCTGGGGGTGGGGGAAGAGAGAGAGAGTGAATACCCCCATAAATAAGAACATAAGAATACACAAGCATAAGAGGAGACTGTTGGATCAGGCCAATACCCCCTCTAGTCCAGGATCCTGTTCTCACATTGGCCCACTAGATGCTTGTGGGAAACCTGCAAGCAAAACCTGAGCATGAGAGCCCTTTCCTCTCGTATTGTTTCCAGACAGGCGTGCCGAGTTCGGCCCAACCGTGGAGGCAGCGCATAGCCATCATGGCTAGTGGCCACTGATAACCTTAGTCCTTCATGAATTTGTCCAGTTCTCTTTTAAAGCCATCCAAATTGCTAGCCATCACTACCTTCTGTAGGAGTGAGTTCCATAGTTTAACTACGCTCTGCTTGAAAAGTGTTTTCCTTCTATTTATCCTGACTCTTCCAGCATTCAGCTTCAATGGGGAGGCCATGAGTTCCAATGTTATGCGAGAGAGAGAGGGAGAGAGAGAGAAAGGAAGGAAGGAAGGAAGGAAGGAAGGAAGGAAGGAAGGAAGGAGAATGTAGGAAGCCACTTCACACTGGTCATTCTAGCTCAGTGTCATCTGCACTCATTGACAGTGGCTCAGAAAAGGGACATTCCCAGGCCTACCTGAAGATGCCAGAGGTTGGACCTGGGACCATTTGCCTGCAAAACACTGACCTACAGCCCTTCCCTGTACCTGATGAGACCAGTGTTATATCTAGCTCACAAAACTACAATTCCCATAGTTCCCTGGGAAGAATGATTGATTGTTAAAACCACTCTGGGAGCTGCAACAGCTCTCAGCGCTCTTAACAAAGTCCAGCTCCCAGAATTCTTGGGGGGGGGCGCCATGCTTGTTAAAAGTGGTACCACAGTGCTTTAAATGTATGGAGTGAATGTGGCCATGCTGCTGTTTTAGAGTTGGGTGCATTCTTTATTACTATTATGGACCTGCTGCTACCTGCCGCCATGTGGACAAGGCTATGTGCTACCTCCATTTTTTTGAGGCAGTAGTTAAATTTCTATACCACCCTTCATTTGAGAATCTCAGGGCAGTTTACAATACAAAAACACATACCATATGAAACAATCAAAACAAACAAAAACAGTATCCCCCTCCCACAGCTTAAAAGGCCATAGATTGTTTAATTAGCTGGGGAGAAGGGGAATGTTTCTGCCTGATGCCTATAGATATGTAACGAAGGCAGCAGGTGAGCCTTTGTGGGGAAAGCATTTGGCAAGTGGGGAGCCACTGCAGAAAAGGCCTGTTCTCATGTTGCCACCCTCCAGACCTTTCGTGGAGGAGGCACATGAAGAAGAGCCTCAGATGAGGAACGCAGGGTAATTATATAATTATAGTTTGCGCAAAAAGAGAAAACCCAGTCTGCTCTCTCAAGGGCAGAAGTAAGTTATTATGAACTTGTAATGTATACAGGCTTTCTCAAGGGGTTTGGGGCGGAGCAGGGCGAGGGGAGCTGGGGTTAGCAAATGCATGCGAACGACAGACACAAGCAATCAACCAGAGTTTAAAGATAAGCTCTTTTTGTAATTCAAACCATAGCGTCTTGCAGTGTTTCCACATGGAGTGTTATCATCCGTGACGGAAACCAGTAAAGAGCAGGGTGCTTTAATCTAAATAGAATTTTTCTTTGCATCACAAATCTTGTCCCAATAGCAGTAACGGGCAGTGATTTTGGTGCTCTGCAAAAGATTATCTCATCCTTTTGTGCTTGCGTGCCTCAGTGGTCTGCCGTGCCTCCGGACTGACAATTTAGAATGGGCTTTCCCTGAGAAAGCTGGAGGGCAAGGGGGAAACCATTTTTGGCTCGTGCTTTCTAGGCAGGGGAAAGTGGAAGTACGGATGAGTCCACAGCCTCTTTCCAAGCTTAAGAAAACGTTGCAGACTTCACTGGCTAAACTCTGCTTCTGTCAATACATGGGCAGGTTGCAGGATACAGAGGCAGACCATTGATCTACAGTGGTACCTCAGGTTAATTACTTAATTCGTTCCGGAGGTCTGTTCTTAACCTGAAACTGTTCTTAACCTGAAGCACCACTTTAGCTAATGGGGCCTCCTGTTGCCGCCGCGCCGCTGGAGCACGATTTCTGTTCTCATCCTGAAGCAAAGTTCTTAACCTGAAGCACTATTTCTGGGTTAGCGGAGTCTGTAACCTGAAGCATCTGTAACCCAAGGTACCACTGTATTTATCTCAGTAACGGCTATGCTGGCAGACAGTGGCTGTTCAGGGTTTCAGGCAAGGGGCATCCCCAGTCCTCATTGAGATGCCAGGGATTGAACCTGGCATGCAAAGTAAATGTTCTGCCACTGAGCTACAGCTGTTCCCCACTACTTCCTAAATCTTTTTCTTATGCCCTTCAGTTGCAAAGAACAAAGTTGGTGGGTTGGGGCCGGTGGGGGCCAGTTATCCTAGCTTATTGCTTTCCTTGTGGGCTCTGCACTCTTCTGCGGTTCACTGCTCCTCTGCCCAGGTGGCACAGTAATTTGTCTTGGTGCTAAAAAGGATCCGTTATAAATTCTGGCTTGACTTTTAAATTTCAGCCTTGTTCCAGTATAATTAAGCTGGCAGATGTTTGGGTGCAGGAGTGCGAGGGAAGAAACACCAAACTCTGTAAACCACTGTTGGAACCAAAGCTGCCAAAGGGTGGTGGTATATCAATTTAAAAAAAATAAAACAAAAATAAAACGGGGATTTCTTGCTGGAAGCTTAAATTGGAGATTTGCCTTAAAAGCCCATTGCAATGGAAGTTTGAGAGCAAGTGTGGCATTGAGTCAAATGTTGGGCTTGAACTGGGCTTAGATCTCTGCTTATCCATGAAATTCACATAGACTGAGTGGCTCAGTCTGCCTTGCAGTATTCTTGAAAAATGAAATGAGGGTGGGCAGTCATTCCCATGTCACCCTGAGGCACAATACTATTGTGATTCTTCACAGGGCTTTTTTTCCAGCCAGAACTCAGTTCCTGCACCTCTCAGGTGGGTGCCATTGCCATTCTACGAGAACAAGGAATTCCAGCACCTCTTTTTGCCTAACTTGTTGGCCTGCTCCAGAATTTACCCAACAATATATTTAGACCAGAGTGCTCCAAACTTGGGTTTCCAGCTGTTTTTACACTACAACTCCCATCATCCCTGACCACTGGTTCTGCTAGCTAGGTGTCAGGGAACTGCCATCGGAGAGTCAGGTGGTGGAAGGGCTCAAGGAGGCTAGGAGAGTTTCTCTTCACACGCTGCTTGTGCGAAGGAGAGGCATCATGAGCAACCCAACCGGAGTCGGAGGAGCAGGAGGAGCTGGAGAGGGACCAACTCTGGAGGAGAGAAACAGAGCTTTGGAGCACCAGCTGGCACTGCTAACGGTGCGGCTCGAGGAAAGGAGGGCGCAGGATGCACAGGGGAAACCCACCCCCATCGCAAGGAAGGTACCGGGGTTGGTACAGAAATTCGGGGGTGACCCAAGGAGCTACCAAGCCTTTAAGACAGAGATGCAGTATGCACTGAACCTGCAATTCGATGACTTTGCCGATGAGGAATCGAGAGTGGCTTTTGTGATTGGGCACCTCGAGGGAGGGGCTAGAGATTGGGTGAGGCCCCTGATGGCATCGAATAATGACGCCTTAAAAGACTTGAGGAAATTCTTTATCGCGATGGACTTGATGTTTTCCAGCCTGGTACGCAGACAGTTAATGGCGTGCAAACAGGGAAATCAATCAGTCCGAGAGTATTGGACACAGTTTACCATGCTTATACATAAATTGGGGTGGGACCTGTCTTCAGACCCGATACAGATGCTGTTTGAAGAAGGCCTAGCCCCAGCGGTGAAAGATGAACTTTCCCGCGTGCCCCGTCCGGAGTCCATGGATCAGCTGACCAAGGCGGCGCTTGCTATTGGAGCACGCCAGGAGGCGAGAGCTCTGGAGAAGCGGGAAGGGAGAGGAGAGCGTTGGAATGATTTCCGCATTCCTGAGATGCCGGAGCAACCTTCCCCACCAGCGGAACCGATGGAGATTGGAGGGGCGAGCGCGCGCGGAACTTCAAATGTTAACGAAGGGCGGAAGAAGGAGGGGAAGAGCGCCAAAAAATGTTTCCTCTGTCAACAGCCAGGACATTTTGCCAGGGTCTCCCCGCAAAGGAAGGGATGGCAAGGAATGGTGGGGGCTGTGGGGAGTGAGGAGGAGGGGGTTAAGGAGCAGGTAAAAGCCAACGCCTGGCTGCCAGCGACAGGGCACAGCAGTCAGGCCAAGGATCAGTGAACGTGCCCAAGCCTGAACCCCCAAGAGCTGCTCTCGTCGTAGAGGTGCTGCTAGAGCTACCCAACGGACATCCACTCACGATAAAAGCCCTATTAGACTCAGGCAGCTCCTGCAATTTTATGAGTAAGGAGTTTGCGTCAGAGCACCAGATACAGACGCTGCCCTTAAGTCCTTCCTTGCAGGTGACAACGATTGACGGGAGGGAACTGCTGGGAGGGGAAGTAAACCAACAGACGGTCCCCATGACAATGAGAGTGGCAAGGCACACGGAAGCCATTGCATTTCATGTAGCCACACTAGCAGGACCTCCCATCATCTTGGGAATGAGCTGGCTGGCGCTACATGACCCGCTAGTGGGATGGCACCAGCGGACAGTCTCTTTTGGGTCAGCTCATTGCCTAGAGCACTGCAAGGGAAGAGGAATGCAGGGGCTGGACAGGGCCAGTCTTGCAGGGGTGGCGGTGGGGGAAAAGGGAGAAATACCCCGACAATACGCCGACCTGAGTGACGTCTTCAGTGAGAAGGAAGCAGATAGACTGCCCCCGCATAGACCCTTTGACTGTCAAATTAACCTACTCCCGGGAGCCCAGCTACCAGTGGGCAAGCTGTACGCCATGTCAGACAGGGAGATGCAGGAGTTAAGGGAGTTCATAGACAAGAACCTGAAATGAGGTTTCATCAGGGAGTCAAGAGCGGTGGGGGGCAGCCCAGTGTTTTTTGTAGACAAAAAAGACACTACTAAACCCAGGTTGGTCGTGGACTTCCGGGCCGTAAATTCTGTGTCAGAACCTGTGGCCTTTCCCATGCCCAGGATTGACGACATTTTGACCAGGGTGAGGAAGGGAAAGATTTTTACCAAGCTGGACCTGAGGGGGGCGTATAACCTGATACGGATGAGAAAAGGGGATGAATGGAAAACTACCATGTTCACCCCCTTGGGGGCCTTTGAGTATCTCGTTATGCCCTTCGGATTACAGGGGGGCTCAGCCTGCTTTCAATCCTTCATGAATCATGTGCTGGGACCTTTGCTCTATAAGAACTGTGTGGCCTTCTTAGACGATGTGTTGGTCTACTCAGAGGATGAAGAGCAGCATGTCCGGGATGTCCGGGAGGTCCTAAGCAGGCTGCAAGCAAACCAGCTGTGGGTAAAACTGGAGAAGTGCCAGTTCCATACCAGAGAGGTGGAATTCCCGGGGTACCGTTTGTCAGACAAGGGATTGGCCATGGATCCAAGCAAGGTCCAAGCGGTACTGGAATGGAAGACACCCAGAACCAGGAAGGACGTGCAGAGGTTCCTGGGGTTTGGAAACTTCTATCGGAAGTTCATCAAAAACTTTGCCCACTTAACGGCTCCCATAACCGATTGTCTCAGTAGTAAGAAGAAATTTGCATGGACGGAAGAGGCGCAGCGAGCGTTTGAACGGCTAAAGAAAGCGTTCGCTTTGGAAGAACAGCTCTTGCACGTGGATCTACAGAAACCGATGAGGGTGGAAACAGATGCATCAGATCGAGCGGTAGGGGCGGTTTTGCTCCAACCGGGGAAGGATGCGTCGGACTGGAGACCGTGTGCCTTCTTCTCGCGGAAGTTGAATAAATCCAAAAGGAACTACACAGTGTATGACAGGGAACTGCTCGCCATTTATGAAGCGTTTCGACGATGGCGGCACCTGCTGATAGGAGCGCAGCACAAGGTCCAGGTGTGCACGGACCACAAGAACCTGGAATATTGGCGAACGGCCAGAGTACTGAACCAGAGACAAGTGCAATGGGCACAGGAATTTTCCAAATTCCATTTTGAGATTCGCTACGTACCGGGGCCAGAGAACGTAAGGGTGGACGCTCTCTCTCGAAAACCAGAGTATATGGAGGGGGAGGGAGCGCCCGAAGAGAGACATGTCATCCCCGAGGACCACTGGGTGTGTGGGGCAGCATTGGTGGGGCAACGAGAACTGGTAGAAGGGACAGAGAACGATGAATATGCTCAAGATAAGCTCAGAGGGCTCAGGAGAGCCGGGGAGAACACCGGGGGGTTTGAAGAAAGGAACGGGGCGTTGTACTACAAGGGGGCCTTGTACATACCAGAAGGGGAATTGAGGGGTAGAGCACTCAAACAACTGCACGACAGCCCCACCGCGGGGCACTTTGGGCAACACAAAACAATGTGGTTAGTTACCAGGCAATTTTGGTGGCCCAAGGTGAGGGAAGATGTACGAGAGTATGTGAGGGGGTGCGACCGCTGCCAGCGAGCAAAGGGGGAGAGGGCGGCACCGGCGGGGTTGCTGGAGCCATTACCCACACCGAACGGCCATGGGAGGCAGTTTCCATAGATTTTATGACGGATTTACCAAGATCCAAGGGGAAAACTGCGGTAATGGTAGTGGTAGACCTGTTAACCAAGATGTGCCACTTTATAGCTTGCTCACATGCGGTAACGGCGGAAGAAACTGCCAGGTTGTTTGTAAAACACATTTTTAGGTTGCATGGCGCCCCCTTGAGGGTGGTCTCAGACAGAGGGAAACAATTTACGTCCAGGTTCTGGAGGAGGCTCATGAGCTTACTGCATGTGGAGGTCAATTTCTCAACCGCCAGACACCCAGAAACTAATGGGCAGGCGGAAAGGGCAAACAGTATTCTGCAACAATATCTGAGGTGTTATGTAAATGACCGAGAGAATGACTGGGTAGAGAAATTAACCCTGGCCGAATTCGCCTACAATAATGCGGAAAATGTGTCCACAGGCATGAGTCCATTTATGGCTAATTATGGGTGTCACCCCAGGGCCTTTCCAGGGGAAGGAGGGGAAAGATGGAGCGTACCGGCCGCGGAACACTTTGTGGAAGAAATGGAAGCAATACATCAACAGCTTAAAATGAATTTGGATAGGGCCAAGGAAGAATACAAGAAGCAGGCAGATAGGAGCAGAAGGGAAGGAGAGACCATAAGGGTGGGGGACCGGGTGTGGTTGTCAACACAAGGGTTACCATTCAAGGGGGGTTGCAAAAAATTGCGGCCAAAACGACTGGGACCCTTCGAGGTTATACAGCAGGTCAATACGGTGGCCTTTAAACTCAGGCTGCCAGACAACATGAAACTGCATCCAGTATTCCATAGGTCATTACTATCACCATACCGGGAGGGGCGGGAATTTCGGGGACGTGAAGGTCAGGTTCCCGCGGCACCGCAAGTAGAAGAGAGGGAGTGCAGCAGTCATGTAGCAGAAATACTCGACTCTCGGTGGAAGGGGAAACAGGTGGAGTACTTAGTGGCATGGGAAGGGGAACCGGAGTCCGAAAATACCTGGTTACCGGCAGAAACGGTCAAGGATGAGGTCTTAGTAGGAACGTTTCATCGCCGGTTCCCAAGGAAGCCTCAGCCCTTGGCTAGGTTCTGAGAGGAACACTTCGGCACCACTGATGAGGAAGAGGAGTTCGCGGGGTTCCCAGAATCAGGACAGGAAGAGGAAGAAGAATCAGATGGGGAAGAGTATGGGGAAAGAAGGGACAGTAGTAGGTGGAGAGCGGTTTTCGAGTCATCCGAAGATGAGGACTCTTTCCGGGGGTTCCCAGCCTCACCACCCAGAGAAGAGGGGGAAATGGGGGGTGAGGGGGGTCCTGGAGGGGAGGTGGATGTCAGGGAACTGCCATCGGAGAGTCAGGTGGTGGAAGGGCTCAAGGAGGCTAGGAGAGCTTCGGATGCTGAGGAAGGAACCAGTAGGGGGAGAGGGAGAGTTCCTGCAGAAACTCAGTCGGAGGAATGGCTCCAAGATGCTTCCAGTGAGAACAGCGGGGAGGGCTCAGGACCTCCGCTGGAGACGCCTACTCCGCGCAGGAAACTGTCACACAGAGAATCCAGAAGGAGAGTTTCCGTCAAGGAACTCTTATGTTGGCGTAAATTCCGGAAGCGCCCACTGACGGATTCTGCCAGCGATTGAGGTAGCCATGCACCCATGGCTCCGCGGACTGGGAGAGTTTAGGAACTGATGGCAAAGCTTTGAGGGCTTAAACGCTTACGCACAAGCAGCCCCCTTTTCCCATTACACTAGGGATGATGGAAGTTGTAGTACAACAACAGCTGCAGACTCAAGTTTGGGAAACCTTGATTTAGACTATGCCATGTGCCTCTAGTCTATTGTGTGTTTTGCTTGCTCCAGAATCCTGTTTGGAACTCTGCCTTGAATCTCAGCTTTGGAGGAAGGTGGGATATAAATTCTACTACTACTAATAATAAACAATAAGATGTTGGGTACCAAATCCACATC